>NW_022436949.1:3956860-4556860 GCF_009761245.1 Sapajus apella | reverse complement strand
ATTTTTTGTTATTTTTGACAAGTTTTTTCTACACCATACTTGACATTGCATATAAATTGAAATCAATATTTAATCTTTAAAATTTGTACCTTAATTCATGGACCTCATAGCATTACTGATGAGGAACCAGAATATTGTTTGATTCACTAATGATAACAGATTTTGAACTTTTTAAAACTCAGCCACATGCTATGTATGTACATTATCCCTTTATTTTTGACATTTTTACATCTGTAGTAGCATTTGTTGTTCAGGTTTTTAATCTAAGCTGTTCTATTTCTTTGACCTAAGACATTAAAGAAATCACTATAAACCACTTTGAGCAAGTTAGTCATAGATTTGATTTTCTCACCTAATCTGTATTTTAATTCACATGATTTTAAGCATTAAATTAAAGAACTTTTCAATATAAAATATATGACTATTAATCATAAAACTACTGCAAATACCATTGCCACTGTCCTCATTACAACCAGTAATAATAAATTCTCAATTTTGAACAGGCACATTATTTAATGCCTCATAAATGATAAAGACATCAAGTTCTTACAGGAAAAAGCAACTGATGGACATACCATTGTCTGTCATTAAAGATGAAATAATTAAATTTATTCAGCTTAAGTCGGTTGTCCAAGATTACAAAATTAATTTGAGAGAGGATTCTAAATGCAACATTCCTTTCTAAATGTCATAATCTAACCATGAAGTTCAACAATATATGTGTAAATTTTGACATCACATTTTTTGTTGAAGATGGATTACACAAATCAGTAATTTTTAACTTCTAACTGCAATACACAAGTATAACAGTAAGGTAGTCATTATTGTTATTTGCCAAATATTCCAGGTTTTACTCTTTCTCTACACATAGAAAAATTTTGCTCCTAGCCGCTGTGTGGTTAAGTGGGGTCAGGAGGTTACACACAAGTGGTTGTAAACATAACCATAGTATATCATTTCCAGACCAGAGTATTCAATGGCCACTGCAAGACACCTGCAACTCTCTTTACTTGTAGACAAAAAACCACCATTCAAGATGGTAGTTTTTCTACCAGTCTGCATTTTATAGCATCTCCAACTAAGCAGAAACCTATGATAATTCTCATAGGGGCATTTAGTATGAATTCATAAAAATTGTTTGCTATTTTAGCCCACTAACATTTTTGAATTGTTTATTCATAACCTCTCTCAATGATTACAAACACATGATATTTACATAATACTACACCATGCAACATTCAAAACTATTGGTTGTAATCCCATTAGTTTCTCTCACAGGCAAAAACAAATAAAATCGATGGGAGGATTAGGAACATTGCATTAGAAAACCTAAACTATAATCTAATTTTAAATATATATATTACTCAAAATTATTCTTTTCTAACAATACCAACTGTTTGTGAGAAGTTTCAAAACTAATTAGGATAAACCAAAATTTTGCAGCTGAGAAAAGCTGATATGAATAATATTGTTCCATGTAAAATTGATATTTTTGCTTTGTTTTTCAACAGCTTTTACATGTAGGTACCACATAAATATCACGTCATTATGAAGAATCAAACAAAACATTAGAATTCAAAACAAAAAATAAAGCTTTTTCTTCATTCCCTTTCCACTCACCTTCTTCCATTCAGTCCTCTTTCTGTTAATTTTTATGCATATATTTTTATGAAAATACATAATTATCTTTATATAAATGCTATTATTCTACATGTGCTGTCCTCGGAGTTTCTTCAAAAATACGACTGATAATTATTCCACGTTATTCATAGTTGTCAATCATTCTGTTAAACATTGTCATAATTGACCATAGTTTGGATGTGCCATATTTTATTTACTGTCACATTGATGAAGTTAAGGGGTTTTTATATTTAATAATACAAACAAAACAACACAGGATTGCACATTCTCTAAATATATAGTTGTGTAATTTGGCTGAGGATTTTTTTTTAACCTAGTAAGTTGTATGAGTTTTCAGGTTTTCTTGTTTTTCTTTATCCTCTGGAAAATTCTTATATAACATAAAATTTATATCTCAGTTGCTTGCAGATTTGCCATATCCCCTTAAATTCTCTGGACCTTTCTGACATTTAAAAAGAACTGGGATGATTATGTTCAGTTTATCTTATGGTTACTGAATTACTTACATTTTCTTTTCCAGTTGAAGCAAATTTGGCAACATATTTTTTTTCCTAGAAAATTGTCCCAGGTGTCAAAATTCTTAAAATTGTTGGCATGAAGTTGTGCATCCTATTCTAATGTATTTAATTTTCACTGTATATCAAAGTATACCCTCTTTATTATTCTTTTCATTTTCTTTTCTGTCTATATTTAATTATTTTAAAATTTTACATATAGTTTGTGGACAAACTTAGGTTTTTATTGATGTTGTTCAACTAGTTTTGTTTGAAGTTTTTTTCTTAATTTTTGACCTTGGAACTGTGACTGGATGCATTTAACTGAGAATGTTAAATACTTTCTGACATCTATGTCTTTAGAAAAGTTCTTCATACATAAATAAAAACTTGACTTTTCAATAAATATCTTTAAATCACAATTGTTTAACTTCAATATTATCAGAGAATATTACCTGATCTGGTATCATTTTTAACCTTGGGAAAGGTAGTTAATTTTTCTCTCCAGAAATTAAATTTATTTTTATTTCTTCATTTACAGTGATATGGTACTTATTTAATTATCTGTACCTAAAAGAGTCAATTCTATTAATTTTCAAATTCAGGATTTATTTTTTTAGCTCAAGTTCAATTTAATAGATTTTGATTTAAATTGTTTTTTTGGCTTCAAAGTCTTAATTTTAAGCCATGAAAAGATATTGTATTTCTGGTTTGCACATGCATGTAAAAAATTGTACATATATTTATCATACTTCAAAACCCATTTTAATCACTGTTTTAGGTATTTTCTTTCCTGTCTGGGAGGGCAATTGAAGTTGAACTAACATATTAATTATTTGATTTTCTCTTTTGCTGCTTCTATAATTCACTAATGAAAATGCCAATTTTCTTTCTGTTATTCTAATTTTCCTTGTACTTTATGCTTTTCTAATTCAATTTTCTTTTCGTTTCTGTCTGCCTCTCTTTCTAATTTTTTAAGTATTTGTAATTGTAACTCAACTTTTTCATTCCTGTATAGAATGTCAAATATTTTCTCTAAACTTTTATTCTAGAGACTACAGTAAATCTAGTCCATAGGTATTCCCTTTGAGATGTAAGTATAATGTTCATTTCATAGAAAGACAACCATCTATGTTAGAGTTAAACAAACATAATAAATCTACTCTGATTACTATAATATTATAATGAATGTCAAAAAGACTTTCAAAATGGTATACAAACTATTTTTTTAACTTGCTAAATATTTTTTGTCATAACTTCCATTTTGCCAAGAACTATAATAGGCATTTGTGGATAATTATACTTCATTAAACATTTAAAATGGTGTGTATGTATTTTATTTTATTTAGGTTATAAGGAACAAAATTGTGGTTCAGAAAACTTAAGTATTTGTAAACGGTCTCTTCGCCTATATAAGAAAAAAACTCAGATTCTAAAACAACTTCTAATTGTAAGTGTTTTACCCATGATATTCCATAAAGCTATTAAATGAAAATAATTTTATAAAATATTGTAACTAAAAATGGGTAGACACAAAGTTAATATTTTTCTGTTATTTCAAGACACTATTAGCATTTGCATAAACATTAAAATTAGTAATTTATTTTTAATTTTTACTTTTATTCCTATAATCTTCTACATTATATATTAAAATGTGAATATATAGTGAGAATTATTTTCCTTGGGCCTGAATTTATTGACTTGAAAAGGAATACTGCCAATAAAAATTAGTCTTCCATATTTTATAAATAATTTTAAGGGTGATTTTCAGTTTTTGCCGAAAATCTAAAGATAGAAATATAGAGAAAAATCTTGAAAAGCCAAACTTGAGAGATGAAATTGTGTTTATAAACAAAACTGTGCCAGTTACTTTAAGAATATTTTAAAGATAAATACTCCAACATCAAATGAGTCCTTACGTATAGTTCAAATGTTGTAGTAAAACAAACTGCCTTCAAAATTTTTGAATACAAAACAAACAACATTCACATATTTTAATATATAGTTCCTGGTTTTCATTTTTCTCATCTGCAAAATGGAAGTAATAATGATAATACTAATCTCTACTTTATGAGGTATTGTGAGAATTAACTGAGAGCTCAGCAAATGGATTACATCATTAATTTAAGTAGGACCACTGAATGAGTAGTTAAAAATTTAATTTCTTAACTAATTTATGAGGCAACAGCGTAATGAACAGACACTTCTCAAAAGAAGACATTTATGCAGCCAACAAACTTTTCATAAAAAAGCTTTTTTTATGAAAAAAAAGCTCATCATTGCTGGTCATTAGAGAAATGCAAATTGAAGCCACATTGAGTTACCAACTCATGCCAGTTAGAATGGTGATCATTAAAAAATCAGGAGACAACAGATGCTGGAGAGGATGTAGAGTAATAGGAAGGCTTTTACACTGTTGGTGGGGGTGGAAATTAGTTCAACCATTGTGGAAGACAGTGTGGCAATTCCTCAAGTGCCTAGAACTAGAAATACCATTTGACCCAGCAATCCCATTACTGGGTATATAGTTAAAGGATTATAAAACATTCAATTATAAAGACACATGCACACATATGTTAATTGCAGCACTGTTTACAATAGCAAACTTGGAACCAACCCAAATGCCCATCAGTGATAGACTGGATAAAGAAAATGTGGCACATATACACCTTGGAATACTATACAGCCATAAGAAAGGATGAGTTCATGTCCTTTGCAGGGACATGGATGAAGCTGGAAACAATCATTCTCAGCAAACTGAAAAAGGAACAGAAAACCAAGCATCACATGTTCTCACTCATAGGTGGGTGTTGAACAATGAGAACACATGGACACAGGAGGGGAACATCACACACTGGGGCTTGTTGGGGGTTGAGGGGGTTAGGAGAGGGATAGCAGAGGATGGGGGGATTGGGGAGGGATAACATTAGGATAAATACCTAATGTAGATGATGGGGGAACGAATGCAGCAAACCACCATGGTACATGTATGCCTATGTAACAAAAAACCTGCATGTTCTGCCCATGTACCCCAGAACTTAAAGTATAATAAAATTTTTTAAAGGGCATTTATGAAAAAAAAATGAATGTAGGCAAAAACATGGTATCCTAAAGTGCACATTAGGCAATGTGTTTTGATACATTTATTTTTCATGTTTCCATTTAAAAGAGAATGATGTAATAAATAATAGTAAACTGTTAGCTTTTCAAATATTAAATTAGGAGATTTTTTATTTGTCCTTGAATATAATGCAGAGAAGAATAAATTATCCCCTTAAAAATTCTACCTTAAAAGTATTTATCTTAATATAGTAAAATAGTCAAAACAATTCATATTTTATTGTATCACAATTATTTTATTCACATATATATATAAATTATCTGAAAGTCATGAAAACGGAGTATAATTATCACATTTTACTGTTATTAAGAAGTTCAACATATATTTATAAAATATGTTGATTACTTGTTATGATATGGAAATATGTTGGGATAGCAGAAGAGATGCTTAAGATGATTTTTTTCTGGAATGATATATAACACTTTCAGGGAGAAAAGGTGAAATTTGTCTCCAGAACCAATGAACAAAACATTTTGCATAAAGTGATAAAAGACACTTGAATTTATAGCTGGTCAAGGTTAGATTTGGAAAGCTAATTCTCCAAAGAGCTAAACTTAGGTCAATCTAATTTTTTATGTATAAAGTTGAATGAAAAAATTATATGAGATCTTGAAATGACTTTAAGCCATTACACAATCAAAACAATCTTTCACCCTCCCCTCACAGAGCAAGCTCTGGAGTTACATTGCAAAGGCATTGCTTGAAGTTGGCATCTTGGAATCATGAATGCAATACACAGAATTTTATCTCTAAGAATTCTAAATGAGATCTTAATAGGCCAGGGAGGAATTAAAATCTATCAGTGTTTATAGATGCTGTTCTATTGCATATGTCTCGCCAGCAACAGTTAGGGAGTTGTAAATAACTTGAATTTGAGTTACTAATTCACCACCACTATTGATCTAGTGTGTTTGTTAGATCACAAGTCTTAATAAAGTCAATGTTTTTCATGAGGTCAGAAGGCTTATACTGTAGTTTAAAATCAGCATATTACTTAAAGTATTCCAGATTGAACAAAATCTATGCTATTTTGCTAACTTTCAGGTTTTATTATGAGTGAGAAGGGAAACCAATGGAATGTTTTGAACACGGTATGGCCTTTGGTGAATGTATTTGCTATATTAATAGCTGCATAATAAACCATGTCCAAACTCAATGACTTAAGTCAATAATAATTGATTGTTTCTTATAAATCTGGGGGCTAACTGTACTTACTGTGGCTGTTATTCAACTCCACATCTATATAAGGTGGTATTACTTAGAGAACGTCTACCTTCTCCATGTGACCTCTAAATCAGTAATCTGGCATGGACTTCTTTACCAAGTGACATCTAGGCTTCAAGATGGAGGAGGGACAGAGCTGCTAGTTCTCTTACAGCTTGGACTCAGATATTCTAAAACATCACTTTTAATTTATTCAACATAAGACTAGCCTAGATTCTACTTTTTTGTGTGAATGGTGATATGCATTTAGAGATGAGAAGAATTATTGCTTACCTTATGTGAATATTATGTGCTAGAATGAGGAAGGGCAAAAACAGCAAGAAAAGTTATCTTGTGCTTAATATTAAATTTTCCAAATTTTTTTTGGAAGATTGACATTAAACATGAGAAAAACAAACAATAACAAAAATTATATTTATTTTCAAAATAAGTTTACTAAACTATACTGATTAAAAATAACCACCATGGCATGTATGTATCTATGCAACAATCCTGCAGGATGCAGGATATGCACATATGCCCCAGAGACCAAAGTACAATAAAAAATAAAAATAAATTAAAAAAAAATAATAATATAGTCTAATGGAAAAAGGTCACTTAAAAAGTTTAGAGAAGGCATTTATGTGTGATTTTCTCATTAATTAACACTTTAAATTATTTTATGAAATAATCATAAATAAATTTATGAGTATAATAATCATAAATAATCATAAATTAAACTCAATTGTGAGCATTACTTCTATATGGTTTAAAAGAAAATGATCCAAGCCACCAGCTTAAATGTTGATTTTCTTTTCTGAGTCACTCAAAACCTTACCACTTTTTACTCTGCTTTATTACTTGATAATCTCTTATGCATTTCTGCTAGTTTCCTCATATTCTTCTGTTGTTTTTCTCTTTTTGTAGATGATAGAACAAGAGTACCGCCATCTGAACGAGATTCCACCACCTTAAAGTATCAAGTTTCCACTTCTTGGAACTGTCCATTTCCACCTGACCAAATTGCAAAAGTCAGGCCCACCTGTATCTTCAACAGAGCATAAGCACCCTAAGCAAGTTTATCAAAGTCCCCAGCAATCCCAACCAGCCAACACTCTCCTAAACCTTCCTGGATAGGAACCTCTCTCAGAGCACACTTCCCCAACTCAACCCTTCTTAAAAGCCTCAGGCTGTAAGACAAGTTTGCTCCTGACCCTGCGGGCCAGAAGCCCTTCTCAGGTTTACTCTCAATAAACCCATCTCAGCTGTTAAGCCACTCTCTCATTTTGACTTCCTTCTCATCTCTCCCGGTGCTCTAACAGGAGATAGGAAAAATTTGTACCTTTATCATACCTTTAATATCTTCCAGGATTATTGGGGTAGCATATTTAAAGTGATATACTTTCTTTTGAATACATTTTTTAATAGAATTCAGTAACTTCTTTCAATTTGAGCCTTTGCTTTTTTTAGCCTAATGTCCAGCTGTCATTCTGGAATTTCTGTTCAGTTTAAAGAACAGTTATATAATTTATTAAACTGCTTATATTATTTGGTTTTTGTAGGCTTCTTTTCGATTTTGCCAGATTATGTCCTCAGGCAATTATTTTCTTTTTTCCTCAGAAAGTATGTGGATGAAGTAAATGTTCTGATCTCTTCTGTTTTTTTAAATGTTTTTATTTTAGTACAACATCTTTTTGTTAGGTTGGCTGGGTAAAGAAATAAAAGTTTTAAACCATTTGTTTCATCTTTGAAAATTTTGCACCACTATAGTGAATGATAACTATTGCTGATTAAATTGCTTTTTTTAATATGATGTATTTTTTTCATGCTAACCCTGTATAAGTCTTGAATCTCATTAATAGGTAGGATGCCCTTTATCAAGTATATATGTAAAGCACTCATTTAAGCCTCAGACATACAGTTTAAGGAAGATTTCCTATCAAAAGTTTGTGATTTTGGATCAGTTTTTAAAAATAAATCTAATAGCATTTGCTGACAAATTGGATACAGGGTACAAGAGGGCAAGAATTAGCACCCTTGGCATTATGCCTTTGGGCTTGAATAGCTAGAAGGATCTGTTTGCCTTTCATTGATACAAGGATGACTAAAAACAAACCAGCATACAAACAAAACCAAACAGATTATAAGGAGTTATTTATTCAGAGGATATTTGTTGAACACCCGCAATGGGCTAATCATTTTTTGTTCTAGGTCCAATTTTGTTATTATTGGATTGTCCCTCAGACCTCCAAGAACAGCTGTTGAGAGACCTTAGTTTAAAAAATAAATCTGGAAAACATCATCATACATATTATATTGAGACCTATAGTAAAATGTCATTAACAAAATTTTGAATATAATAGAAGTGAGAAAAGGCCCAAGGACAAAATCGTTGGTCATCAGGGTTATGAGCTAGAAACAGAAAAGCAGTTGCTCTAATGTTGGAAGAAAAATCAGGAGTCTTGTGAGGTCTTAAAAGCCAAACATTTGGCTGGGTGCCATGGCTCATGCCTGTAATCCCAGCACTTTAGGAGGCCGAGGTGGGCAGATCACGAGGTCAGGAGTTCAAGACCAGCCTGGCAAATATGGTGAAACCTTGTCTCTGCTAAAAATACAAAAATTTAGCCAGGCATGGTGGTGTGCATGTAATCTCAGCTACTCAGGAGGCTGACACAAGAGTCACTTGAACCCTGGAGGGAGAGGTTGCAGTGAGCCAAGTGCCACTACATTCCAGCCTGGGCTACAGAGCAAGATTCTATCTCAAAAATATATATATATTTGCTTAAGTAGAATGAATTTTGAGAATTGACCACTGGATTTAGCAACTCAGAGGTATCGACAAATTGATAAGAGCAGTTTTGATATAAAGATGGAATGAAACTGTTTATTGAAAACTTCCAAAAATAATGTAAGATGAGAAATTGGAGATACTATATTCAGATAACCATTTCAATAAAACCTTTCAAGGAAGAATAATACTAGCAGGTATATCCTTTAACTCAACAATTTGATAATTTTATTATAATCCTAGGTGAATATATATGTATATGAATCAGAAAAGAAACATATTTCTCAGTAAACGAGGTTGTGCAATTTGAGGAGAACAAAATAAAAATTGATATTTAAAATCCCTTGCAGCTAAGTATCCCAAAACATAAATCTAAAAATAAATTAGATAATGATGCAAAGTAATCTCCCTCAACTTAAGAACACTTCTGCCAATTTTGGCAAGCTGATTTTCATCAGAAGCCAATGATATGGTAAGGCTGTGAATAAATTTCTTGGCAGTGAAGGAAAGGAGTTGATTGGTATAAAAACTGGCATATATCTTAACCAGACAAATAAATAATCTTTTTGAATGAACAAATTTTATTTTGCCAAATGTTACGCAATACTTGCCTTAACTAACATTCCTCCTGGGAATATTTTAAAATTGTAATCTAATAAATGAACATTAGCAGCAGAACTAGAATGAATGCAAGTTGATTTTAGGTATGCAAAGCAAATTGTTTAAGTTGAATTCATAATCGCAGTAAATTACTGATATTTGTTTTATCTATACTTTTAAAGATGAGTACAAAAGTAACAAATTAAAAACAATAATTTATGAAATGAATTTACATTAATATATGGTGAGATTATAAGAAATATATGACATATACAATGGCATAATTTTGAAAAGACATTTTTCTAGAGGTTGTACAAATCCCCTTCAGACCACCTGAAAGACTATGGAATACAACAGTGATTTGAGGGATGTGATCTTACAAAGGGATCTCACTGTCATTGCAATTTATTAGATTTCACCTTAAGCTACAGTCGAAAAAATACTTACATGATCAAATATAATACAAAAAAAACAGATTTGAAGCAACAGTGAAGAAGCAATTGTTGCACTTAAATGATAAAGAATCACACAGTTTAGGCTTAAAAGACGTAGAAGCAACATCTAGTGCAAAGGCACCAAGGTTTCTGTTCTAACAGAAAGAAGATCTGGGGTGTAGTGAGTGTGGGGTTGGAGATGATAAGAACAATTCTAAGGGATAGTCAAAGGGGCAGTTGATAAGGACACTCATAACCCTGTCCTGAATGGTATTGTATCTAGTTTTTTCCCAAGTGCAAGGAGTGGATTTGAACGTGAGACATTTCATAATCTGAATGGCAACTGAAAACAGCAGTCTGACCTCTTCATCTATGAATAGCTATGGACAATGGATTCAAATAAGAACAAAGATTAGTTAAGAGGCTATTCTTTTTTTCCCCTCAGAAGATAATAATGGCTTGGATCAACACTAAAGGATTTCTTTTCTAGTGTGAGGTGGATGTCTCTCCCATATTAAGGCAGAGTTCTAGATGATGGGTTGATGGGTGCAACAAATCACCATGGCACATATATGCCTATGTAACAAACCAGCATGTTCTGCACATGTATCTCAGAACTTAAAGTATAATAATAATAATAATAATAAAAGGCAGAGTTCTCACTTTGTGCTCAAAGAAAAACAATGCCAGGACAAATGACAAAACTCTTAAATAGCAAGATAAAGTAAAAACCTGGCCACATATCATGAGCTTGTGAAGTGACACAAACGTGAAATAGAGAAAGCAGACAGGTTTATTTCCCCCATAAATTTGCAAGGATAAGACAGGGTAGAATTCTCACTTAGATATCAAGGATGGTATACATTCCAGAGACAAAGGTATGATGGTTCCTCATTGTCAGTTTTCCTTAGGAGAAATAAGAGAGTTTACACCAGTGGTGTGAAAAGTTTTCTTCAAATTGACAATGATGAACTATTGATGGGTCATAGTCAGCATTATACAGTTAAAAAAGAAGCTGCAAAGGCAGATCTTCATTGTGTTTTGAAGATATGAAGCTATTATTACCTAATACTTACCTATAACGTTTACTTACATGTGAGAGATTATTTCCCTTTTCCTCTACTAAATTCAACACTAACCTGGCCATCTAACAGCACCATGTGCCCTGAACAAACACGATAACATTCTGATAAATGATATGCTGGAGCAGTAGGGCAAAGATGGGCCACAGCTAAACATTCCTTGCTTGTTTGCTCCCTTTACAAACTCCCCAAGGAAAATCTGTCTCCAACATGATTGCATTTATCGCTGACAGTTGAATAAATTCACCTCAGGTACTCATTTTGTCTTCCTTTCTAGCCTTCTCATTATTTCTCCATTTTGCCCTCAGGATAATAATGAGCCAAAAACTTACTTAATAGTATCTGATAAGTAAAAAAACAGTAAAAGCTGGAGCTGTATACTCAGGAAGGAAAAGCTAATCCATAAATTGCCAAGTAAAATTGGACATAATAATCAACCTGCAAACTTAGTTCAAAGTCTTTTTCAGAATCAAAGATATCCATCTACTTCCTTTATAAAAATATCTTGTTCTTGAAACATTGAGGACATGTTTTAAAAAATCTATCTGCTTGGCCGGGCGCGGTGGCTCAAGCCTGTAATCCCAGCACTGTGGGAGGCCGAGGCGGGTGGATCACGAGGTCAAGAGATCGAGACCATCCCGGTCAACATGGTGAAACCCCGTCTCTACTAAAAATACAAAAAAATTAGCTGGGCATGGTGGCGCATGCCTGTAATCCCAGCAACTCAGGAGGCTGAGGCAGGAGAATTGCCTGAACCCGGGAGGCGGAGGTTGCGGTGAGCCGAGATCGTGCCATTGCACTCCAGCCTGGGTAACAAGAGCGAAACTCCGTCTCAAAAAAAAAAAAAAAAAAAAAAAAAAATCTATCTGCTTTAATTCAATATATCCTGATTGCTCTAGAAATAATTAAAGGTAGTTAATACCTCTTGATGAAGTAGCCGTAAATGCATTTATTACACTAAACAACACAAATGTATATATTATCTATATAATTATTTTGTTTGCAAGACTAACCTTCATATATGACAGTATTTATATGGAAGACAGCATTCCCATCTGGACAAAAATAATTTTAAAATACACTTTTTTTCTTTGTCATTCTTTTATTTCTTATATGTACAGTATATAAAATTGTATATGCCTTATGTTTGATTTCCTAATGATATAAATTTCTGTGAGACAGTAGGAGTTTAACTTCACAGTAGAAGAACAAAGAAAACATATAGTTTGACACTTTCATGCTGGGAAAAGGATAGTTTAACTCTGTGAGGAAAAGAAAGGACAAAGTTTGAACTGTGGTGGGCCTAGAGTTTTAGAGGTGACTGAATGAGAAGAAATAAATTACATTTGTGCAGAGGAAATGCCCCATTTTAATCATGTGACAGTCAGATTTTTTATTTCAACTAATTTTGTGAAATGAGTCAGCATTTTCAGAAGCACATCAATTTCTTCAAAACCCTGTCATATTTTTTAAAATATTTGAGAGTATTTTGGTAATTACACTAATATTTTTATGGTTCATATTCTTTTTGGAGAATACATTTAACACCTGGATGCAAATTTATATTGCAATTTACATTTAAAGTATGTCATCTTAGCTATTTTATATCAGGAATAAATGATAATGTATATTATAAAATATTGTATATAATAATAATTGCATAAAGTTGTAAAAGTAGATATACCTAGTGAAAAAAATTGACACAAATTTATAATTGAGCAAAATTTAAGTAATTAATTAAACAAGGGTTAAGTTACTTATCAAACACTCATGGAGTAGGTTTCATACATATTTTATAATTAATGATCATATTTAATCCAAACACTGTGTTTTCTGAGAAGTTGCCATGGCAGTTTTTGAAAGTAATTGCTGTAAAATTATTTATATATATGTAATATATATGTTATTAGAGTTATGAAAATATATGTATTATTTTATAAATTACGTTTCTAACAGTGTATTAGAAAGGACTATTTTATTTTGGAGAATGGAATCATTACTTATAAGGATGAAAGTTCCTTGCATGGTGACTCAAATATTCTAATTGTATTATTTTCTTTATCTAGATAGTATCTTACTATAGTAGACAAGAAAATAATAGGCAATAAAACAACAGTATGATGACAGTGGTATATAGAATTAAATACTAGAATATTTACATTGATTAGCTTTCGTGTATTTATTGGCAATTCATTTATACAAACAAACTATCATCAATACCTTGTCAGAGAAAAATTTAATAACACTCCTGGCATGTGACCTATTCAAGGTTAAGAATTTGGATAGCTTAATTTTCTTGGTCATTGTTTTCCCATCCTTTTTCCTTGACATGTTGTAGAATAAAGTGAGCATAATTAATTAATTGGCCCCCAAAAAACCATTTGTAAGTAAAAAGTTTGTATCTGGATAATTAGACAGTGAAGCCCATTTTCTATAGAGTGAGAATAATTTTCTCCTCTGCATTCTCAAATGATTTGACAAAGACTGGCAGATGAACAATGGGATAGACCAGAAAATTATTCCATTTTTTTCTGCCTCACATGCAAACACTTGAGAAACCTATTTAAAATCTCCACTTAAAGACAGAAACAATGTCAATTGCAATGAATGGGAACACTGAGATCTTTACTTCAAAAAGATTAAGAATCTGTCAAAGGTAATTCTGATAGTTCATGTCAGTAGAGTGCTGCTTAGAATGCCATATATTTCCGTAAAGTTTGAAGAGTGAGACATAAAAGCAGCATCAAAGAACCATGGGGCAATTGTCAAGGGTGGAAGGGTCCTGGCATCATCGAGTTTCTTCCATGGCCTTTAACAAAGTGCTCACACAGCCTTGGCATCCCTACAGAGTAGAAGACAGAGCTTGCGGCCTAGAAACTGAGAAGCCTAGTTCAGCAGCATGTAGTCCGTTCCATAGAGCTGTGCCCTGATGAGACACTGA
This sequence comes from Sapajus apella, assembly GCF_009761245.1. Lineage (NCBI taxonomy): Eukaryota > Metazoa > Chordata > Mammalia > Primates > Cebidae > Sapajus > Sapajus apella. The sequence goes on along the minus strand of NW_022436949.1, from coordinate 4,542,556 downwards.
TGAGAGTTGGCAAGAGAAAGCAGTAGGCAGTGTAGATAAGCAGATTATAACAGGCTGGCATAGAGCAATTACCAAAAATGTGCTAATCATTCCCTCTTTATTCTTTCTCACAGTCCTGCGCAGCCCACAGAAATTAATGCACCAATATTAGGAGAGATAATCTAGTTTCAGAAACACCTAATTTACAACTAGCCTGTGGGATAATTTGCCTTAACACTGCATTCAATCCTCCACCTTTTCTTTGAAGATATTATTATTACCACTGAAATACTGGGGAAAACTGCAGCACAAGGAGGTGTCCTGCTATATTAATAATCAAAATTGAATTCAGGCTCTATTGCCTGACTTAGAAAATATCATAAAATAATGTTGACTCATACAAAAATGTTAACTATATCCTCTACTCGAGCCCCAAATGTTCTTTTTCTAATAGGACACGTTATCTAATTTATTTCTAGATATATAGGAAGTCAAGATTGTATAAAATATGTCTCCTTTCTCCCAGCCTGTCCCCAAAAGGATCAAACTTTCTTAAGGTGATGACTCAGATAGTTTACCAATTTCTACAACTTTTCAAAAGAAATTTTTTCCCTATAAAATAACAGCTAACACTTAACATTAGCAGCTTTTCAAGTGTTGTTTTAAGCTGATTTTGATTCCTATAATTTCCCATATGAGATTAATATTACCTCTATATTACAAATAAAAAATAACTGAGACACATGGTAGCATGCCCAAGATCGTATAGAGAGTAAATTGGGGTGTTGCACGTTTTTATAAAATCAAGCTGTCTAGTATCTGAAGTGTATGATCTTAACCATTGTCCCATGTTAGTCTTGGTCATATAGTAGTCAAATGTTTGATGTATTTTTGTCTTAGAGAGTTTGCATAGATTTTATAGACTGTTATTCAACTCATACTTGCCCTTCTCACGTTAATGTATGTGAAATTCATTCCAAAAATAATATGGTAACTGATTTTATATTCAGCACTCATATTTAAATTCATACAAAGGTTGTGCTTCAAAATTTTTCTTATAATTAATTCAATGAATCACTTTTAGTTCCTGCCAAAGTATCTCCTCCTCAACATGGCTACCAGCACTTCCAACCCATGGCAATCTGTATTTACCTTTACTCATTTATTAGTTTTCTAGGGTTGCCATAATAAATTAACACAAACTTGGTGGCTTAAAGGAACAAATTTAAATTCTCTCATTGATGTGAAGGCTAGAAATCTAAAATCAGTGTCTTCAGGGGTATGCTTTACCTGGAGGCTATAGTGGACAATGCTTCATTGTTCTTTTGTTCATGGGGGCTTCAGGAAGTCCTTGGTTTATGGCTGGAAGACTTGGTTTATGGCTGGAAGACACTAATCCCTGCCTCTATCCTCATGTGGCTTTCTCCACTGTGTATCTCTGTGTCTCAAATTTCCCGCTGTCTTTATCTTATAAAGGTACCTATTATTAAATTTAGAGTTCAATTTATGTCCAAGATGATCTCATCTGGAGATTTTTAACTTAATTGCCATTTTTCCCAATAAAATCATGTTCACGGGTTTCTGGGTTAGAACTTCAATGTATCTTTTTGGGGTATCTTTTTAACTACACTCATCTTGTTTTTCTTTTTTCTTTTATCAAACCACTTACTATTTTCTATTAAAATGTATAATTGAATTATTCATAAAATGTATTGTTTGTTGTCTTCCCTTGATATAATGTAAACTATAGAAGTGAAGAATCTGCTTATTTTGTATACTGAAGAATCCCAAGTTTGTAGAATAAAATGTCCCTAGAATAGTATCTTTAGAAAATATAATAATATTCTATAAAATAGGTTGAATCAATTTTTTAGGCATGCAAAACCTCATTGAATATATGTTTGGGGGGTTAGATTAGTTCCATTAGTTTGGAAAGTTTTTTTTTTTTCCCAACACTTGTTTGCATCATCATCATCATCATCATATAAATCTGTATATTCTTACATTGTATAATCACAAAGTTTCTGCTATGCTTTGTCTCTCCCACCAAAAATATTGATAGTAGTGAGAAGTCAGTCATGAATGAAGAGCTAAAACTAGGATAGAACAGAATATTTAGACATTTTCTAAGACAGACCCACAATGTTTATTGATTCTACCAATGTTATGGAGTACCTGATGTGTACTAAATCTTGTGCTTTGTTTTAGAACAAGTCAGAGAATCAACACAGGCCTGTCATAAGGATAGCATAGTCCATTGAAGATAAAAACAATTAAATGGAGGATTTCAAAGTTGTTTTAAAAGTGTTTTGGCTAAAATTCAATCAAAGTTGATATAGAAACCCTGGCTGGATGTCTGGAAACACTTTGGTCCTTCCCAATGCTAGGATTGTTCTTTATTCTAACATGAAAGGAGTAAATCATGAGGAGACAAAAATGACAAGAAAAATTAAATAAAGTATCAATAATTAGAGGTAATAAACACTGAGGAGAAATGAAAAGAAGTGGGGAGGCATAAGATATGTGAATATGAGGCAAGAATGAATGTTGTGATTTTAGGAAAGATGGGGAAGTCAGACATTTTCTCATTATAATCCTTTAAAAACATGTCATATAAGGATTTTCACTAATTTTGTGAAAACTCAAAATGCTACTTGCAGGCTATGAAAATAAAATAATCTGAGATATAATTAATGATTCAAACCAAAAGACTAAAACTGAGGAAGCTATATTGTTTGAAAACCTATTATCCTGCAGCATTTACCATGGCACAACAAATGTTTTCAACATGTTGCTGTAGTGTGTTCCTGAATGAATCGCTGGAATCAAGATAGTTAATGATTGCTTTCTGAAATGATAAGACTATAGTGTCATTTGTATTAATTTACAGATGAGATTATGAATGCAGATGCTTATTTCAAAGTGATTAAATGTAATATCCCCTATTAACAAGAATGAACACCTCTCTTAAAAGAAGAAAAATCAGAAGCATGCACCAAGTAAAGATTTTCAGTCCCCAATTTTATCCATTTAAAATACTTTAAAGGCATTTGCTGATTGTGTTTAATCAAGAGTGACCAAAAAGAGATGATGGATATTGCTTTTTCAAGTAGAAAATGGCAGTTACATCCTGGGTATTTATTTTCTAAGTTTGTCAAAATAACTTACTTTTTTTTTTCAAAAGGCAAACATATCTGTTATTTTCCAAAGGCTTTATTCATATAAAACTGTCATGTACAAAATAAGCATTCACGGAATACTGAGTGTAAGGGTGATACTGATGGCTGGGGATAGACAAGAAATAGAAAATGATGTAGTTTTGTTTCAGTAAACAACTAATCTAGTTGAAGTGACAAAAAATATGTTCATGCATAATATTTGTTTAGTTTTTAAAAACATTTTTGTTGATGTAAAAAAAAATCCATAGAGAAAAACGCAATTTTTGTAAGTGTACAATATACTAATTTTCTTCACAAAGTGAAAATGCTATTCTTACCAGAAAACATAAAAAAAGATAGAGTTACTAGCACCCCAGAGACCACTCCAAAGACCTACCTTGTCTCTTTTCAGGTCATTAAATCCTCAATTTCAAGCTCAGGTTATCGAAATGTTGTGACACCTTTTATCTGTTTTGCCTATTTTGTTATATAGGTTGAATTATGCAATATATATTTATCTGTATTTATTGCAATTGCTTTAATGCACTGTGAGATTTAGACATATTACTGCATATAGTTCTACATTTTTTATTCTTAGTGTTGCTTAGTGGTCCCTTGTATGAACACATCTAAAATTATGCAAATAATCTATTATATTTTGGTATTTGTATAATTTCCAGTTTAAAATATTGCAATGGCACCACTAATCATTCTCATACATGTCTTGGATAAACATATTAACATATTTCCCATGAATTTATAACTAAAGAGAAATTGCTAGCTATTTGAGTGAATGTATACAGCTTCAGTAGATACTGTCAAACAATTTTCCTAAAGTATTTATCCTAATTTACACTTCCTCCAGTGTCATACTAGAGAATCAGTTGTTCCAGGCCCCTGTCAATTCTCAAAAATTTTCTTTCTTTTTTAATCTTACCATTCTAGTAGAACAAACTATAACTTTACTTCGCATTACCCAAGGCATGATTTTTGAATAGTGTTTTATTCTACTAGTTTTTGAAGCACCCTTTAATCCAAAAGAGGGAGTAAAACATAAGGAAGCAGTTGAGGAATGATTCCCATTTAACCTATTGTTAAGGCAATATTTCCATGTCCAATACAAAATTGAACACCACTGATTTATAGTGATGGAGAAGAAACAAGTTTTGTTCTAAACAGGACAGAATCAAATGCAAGTATGCTTTATTTTATTGATATTTTCTTGTCTTGTAGGACATGCTTCTCTCCTAGTTTTTAATATGTACGCTCTTATTTTGTCTTCTGATTCTTTTTCAGCTATTTCTCTCTACTTAGTATTTAGAAGGCAGTTCAATCTTGGATTGCATGCTTACCTATTTTTGTTTCTTCCTGTAAGCTCTCCCCCGACCCCATACATTGTATATCTCTAGCATTTATCACAGGGCTTGAAGCACAATGTATGGCACAGATACTCATGATATAAAGAAACAAGAGAGAAATGCATTAATGAATGATATTATCCATATACCTGGCCATATTTACTACCTGTAAACTGATGCCCAAAACTCCATCTCTATTCTGGCTTTCTGAATATAGAAATGCTGTGTCATTTATCTTTTTCTCTTGCTTTATTGCTCATAGGACTTCCAATACTATGTTGAATATAAGTTGTGAGAGAGGGTGTCTTTGTCTTCTGCCAGTTTTCAAGGGGAATATTTCCAGGTTTTTCCTATTCAGTATAATATTGGCTGTGGGTTTATTATATTGGCTCTTATTGTTTTGAGCTGTGCTCCTTTAATAAAGCTTACTGAGAGTTCTTAACCTGAATGGGTGTTGAAATTCATTGACTTTTCTGTGTGTATTGAAATAATTATGTGTGTTTCATGTTTAGTTCAGTTTATGTGGTAAATCACATTTATTGATTTGAATATGTGAACGAATCATGCATCCTGGGGTGAAGTGTACTTAATCATGGTGGATTAGCTATTCAATGTGCTGTTGAATTCAATATGTAGGTATTTTGTTGAGGATTTTTGCATCAATGTTTATCAAGGATATTGGCCTGAAGTTTTCTTTTGTGAGTGTGTGTGTGTCTGCCAGATTTTAGTATCAAGATGATGCTGGCCTCAGGGAATGAGGGGGATGAGTCCCTCCTCCTCAATATTTTTGAATAGTTTTAGTAGGAATGGTAGTACCAGTACTTCTTTGTACATTTGGCAGAATTCAGCTATGAATTCATCAGGTCCCAGGCTTTTTTTGGTTGATAAGCTATTTATTACTGATTCCAATTTTGGAGTCATTATTGGTCTCTTCAGGGAATCAATTTCTTCCTGGTGAGTCTTGAGAAGGTGTATGTATTCAGGAATTTATCTATCTTTTCTTGGTTTTCTAGTTTGTGTTTGTAAAGGCATTTGTAGTAGTTTCTGATGGTGATTTTTATTTCTATGTGGTCAGTAGTAACATTTTATTTGTCGATTCTAATGGTGTTTATTTGGATTTTCTCTCTTCTCTATTAGTGTAGTTAGTGGCCTACTTTATTAATTTTTTCAAAAAACCAACTCCTGGATTTGTTGATCTTTTGAATGTTTTTTCATGACTCAATTTTTTTAGTTCAGCTCTAATTTTGTTTATTTCTTGTCTTCTGCTAGCTTTGGAGTTGATTTTTGTTCTTGCTTCTCTAATTCTTTCAGTTGTGAAATTAGGTTGTTAATTTTAGATCTTCCCAACTTTTAGATATGGGGATTTAGTGGTATGAATTTCCCTCTTAACACTGCCATAGCTGTGTCCCAGAGATTCTGCCATATTGTATCTTTGATCTTTGTCTCATTATTTTCAAATAACTTCTTGATTTCTGCCTTAATTTCATTATTTATCCAAAAGTCATTCAGCAACATGTTGTTTAATTTTCATGTAATTGCATGGCATTGAATGATTTTCACAAATCATTGTGAATGACTTCTGTTTTTATTGCACTGTGATCCAAGAGTATGTTTGGTATAATTTCAGTTGCTTTACGCTTGTTGAGGATTGTTTTATGTCCAATTCTCTGGTTAGTTTTAGAGTATGTGCCATGTGGTGATGAGAAGAATGCATATTCAATTTTTGGGGGATGGAGATTTCTATAAAGGTCTAACAGATCCATTTCATCCAATGTTGAGTTTAAGTCTTGAATATCTTTTTTAATTTTATGCCTTGATGATCGAATACTTTCAGGGGATTGTTGAAGTCTCCTACTATTATTGTGTGTGAGTCTATGTCTCTTCATAGGTCTCCAAGAACTTGCTTTATGAATCTGCTGTCCCTGTATTGGGTGCCTATATACTTAGTATAGTTAGGTCTTATTGTTGAATAGAACACTTTATTGTTATGCAATGCCCTTCTTTGTCTTTTTTGATCTTTGTTGGTTTGAAATCTGTTTTTCCTGAAATTAGAATGGCAACCTCTGCTTTTTTCGATTTGCTTGGTAGATTTTCCTCCATTCCTTTGTTTCAAGCCTATGAGTATCATTACCTATAAGACTGGTCTCTTGGAGACAGCATACCAGTGGGTCTTGCTTTTTCATCCAGCTTGGTACTCTGTGTCTTTTAAGTGGAGCATTTAGCCCAATTACATTAAAAGTTAGTAGTGATATGTGTGGATTTGATTCTGTCATTGTGCTTTTAGTTGGTTGTTATGTTTGCTTGTTTGTGTGGTTGCTTTACAATGACAGTGGTCTGTGTGTTTAAGTGTATTTTTATATTAGTTGATCTTTCCTTTCTACATTTAGTGCAGTCTTTCCTTTCTACATTTAATGCTCCTTTCAAAAGCTCTTGCAAGGCAGATCTGGTGGTAATGGATTACCACCAGAAAGTTGCTTACCTGAAAAGGATCTTATTTCTCCTTCACCTAAGAAGCTCAGTTGTTCTGTATATAACGTTATTGGTTGATGATTCTTTTATTTAATAATGTTGAATATAGACCCCCAATATCTTTTGGCTTATAAGAGCTCCCCTGTTAGCCTGATGGTGTTGGTTTTGTAGTGATCTGTCCTTTCTCTTTAGCATCCAAGTAAGAAGGGAGGAAGACAAACTATGTCTATTTGCAGATGACATGATTATCTAGAAAACCCCATACTCTCAACCCAAAATTTCCTCCAGCTGATAAACAACTTCAGAAATGTTGCAGAATACAAAATTATGTACAAAAATTACTAGCATTACTATATACCAACCAACAGCCAAATTAATAACCAAATCAGAAACACAATCCCATTCACAGTTTCCACAAAAAGAGCAAAATACATAGGAATACAGCTAACCAGGGAGGTGAAGATCTTTACAATGAGAATTACACAACACTGCTCAAAGAAATCAGAGAAGACACAAATAAATGGAGAAAATATTCCATTCCAATGGATAGGAAGAATTGATATTATTAAATATATTGACCAAAGCAATTTACAGATACAATGCTATTCATGCCAAAATACCAATGACATTTTTCACAGAACTAAAAAAATTTATTTTTAAGTTTACATGGAATCAAACAAGAGCCTAAATAACCAAGGCAATCCTAATTGAAAAGAACAAAGTTGGAGGCATCCCATTACCAGGCTTTATACTGCAGGGATACGGTAAGCAAAACAGCATGATGTTGGTACAAAAACAGACACAAGGGCAGTGGAACAGAATAAACAGTCCATAAAGAAGTCCACACACCCAAGATAATCTGATCTTTTACCACACTTATAAAAACAAGCAAGGGGGAAAGGACTCCCTATTCAATAAGTGGTGCTGGAATAACTGGCTAGCAATATGTAGAAGATTGAAGCTGGCCCCCTTCCTTACACCATATACAAAAATCAACTCAAGATGAAATAAAGACTTAAATGTAAAACCCCAAACTATACAAACTCTGGAAGACAACTTAAGCAATACCATCTTGTACATAGGAATGGGCAAAGATTCCATGACAAAGATATCAAAAGCAATTGTAGCAAAAGCAAAAATTGACAAGCAGGATCTAATTAAATTGAAGAGCCTCTGCAAAATGAAAGAACTATCAATAGAGTAAAGAGACAATCTACAGAATGGAAGAAAATATTTGCAAACCTTACATCTGAAAAAGATCTAATACCCAGTAGCTATAAGGGACTTAAACAAGTTTACTAGGGAAAAACAAATGACATCATTAAAAAGTAGGCAAACAACATGAACAGACTCTTTTTAAAAGAAGACATACATGTGGCCAACAAGCATATAAAGAGCAGCTTAATATCACTGATTATTAAAGAAATGCAAATCAAAACCACAGTGAGATAACATCTTATGCCAGTCAGAAGGGTGATTATTAAAAAGACAAAAAATAACAGATGCTGGTGTGGTTGCAGAGAAAGGACACTCTTACATTGTTGTTGGAAATGTAATTGCTTCAACCATTATGGAAAGCAGTCAGCATGGAGTTTCCTCAAAGAGATAAAAGAAGAACTACCATGCCCAATGATCCCATTAGTGGGTATATAGCTAAAGGAATATAAATCATTCTACCATAAAGACACATATATGTGTGTGTTCATTTCAGCACTATTCACAGTAGCAAAGACATGGAATCAATATAAATGCCCAGCAATGACAGGTTGGATAAAGAAAATGGGGTACATATTCACCGTGGAATACTATGCAGCCATAAAAAAGAGTGAGATTATGTCTGTTGCGAGAACATGGATGGAGATGCAGGCTATTATTCTTAGCAAACTAACACAGGAACAGAAAAACAAATACTGCATGTAACACTTATAAGTTGGAGCTGAATGATAAATACGTATAAAGACAAAGAAGGAAAAAACAGACACTGAGGTCTTCTTGATAGGAGAGGGAGGGAAAGCAGAGTAGCATAAAAGATAACTGTTGGTTATCAGGCTTAATACTGGGTGATGAAATAATATATACAACAAAGCTCCATGACACATGTTTACCTATTCATGTAGGCTCAAACCTAAAATAAATGTTAAAAAAAAAAAAAAAAGAAATGCTATGTGATGTCAATTTTAATTTTGTTGCCTTAAAGTGTTCTCAACAATAAAATAGTTTAGTTTTCTATTTTAAAAGTCATATACTCTCAATTTAAATATTTCAAAGTTATCTCAAATATGACAATTTATTTTCCAACTAAAAGTAATTTCTGAGGTCTATGCATATATTCAACTCATCAAATTGTACACATTAAATATGTTCAGTTTATTTGTATATCAATTGTACCTCAATAAAGCTGTTTAAAATGAATGGACTGTATATGACATATATATGTATATTTATTACTCATATGCATATATAAAGTCATATACTTGTAATTAATATGTATTACATATATATATATATGAATGATACCAATCTTTCACACACACACACACACACACACACACACACACACACACTCACACAAACACACACACCCTATATGAATGTCTTCAAGAACTCTTTCATACTAATGCCAGAAACCTCAGTATAAAGTTTACTTCATCTTGAGGCATTAAAATATATTGTTTTCACATGTTATATAAATTAAAAAAATAAAGTAATGTTAATAGATTTGGTTTCTAGTATTGAATTCCTACAAGATATATGACTTCAGGGAATTCAATTAAACTCCATCAATTTCATTTTTCTCTTCTATAAAATAATTATATTTGACTACATGATCTCTAAATTATTTTGCCCTAAAAACACAAACAAAGCAAAACCAACATTTCTAAATATACCATTACAATATTTCATGCTGGTATTTTTGTTTTCTTCAGTATGATGGCAGCAGAAGGACTTGAAAATATAAGGTACCTAATTTATGGAGAAGATTGAAGAAAGGAGTTTTTTGGAAGACAAGATTGGTATCATTTTGAGGAGCTGGAATGAAAGATATTCTTTACTTTTTTGTACTTTTTTGTGCAAACTACTTTCAGGGCCAAGATATTCAAGGTCAGGTTTTCTTTAATGATTTTTAGATTTTGACTTATGACTTTGGTTAAATTTGTCTTTACTTTTACTTAAGTAAAAACTGTGTTATTAATTCAATAAAGACTTCTGTTTCTCTTTTATGGCAATGAATATAATCTACCACTCCTACCTTAGGTTTCAAAAATCACAAATATGTTTAGAGATTATAAGTAACATAAATTAAAAAATTAAAATTGGATAGAAGATGGAGCTTAAAAATCCAGATAACTACCTATAATCACAAGAACTACACACTCATTTCTACTTTAGCCTTGAATGAGTTCACCTTGAGACACAGGCTGCGTTTGAGGAGTGATGAGTTGTTTGGAGGACTCTGACCCAACACAAGAATATCAAGGCAAACAAAACAAAAACTAAATAAACCAGAAAACCATGTGTTCTAATGCTCTGTACTAACTTTGGAGCTTAGTCATATTTTGCTTTTTAAATTTCTGGTCTATAATTGTTGCTTAGAGACAAAATAAGGGAAACAATTTTTTTTTAGAAATCTGTGACAAAAAATTTACAACTGCCAATATCTGACAACTCCATGTAATGAACCTTTCTGCTTGTCTGAATTACTTTACAATGAACTTTGGCCATGCTAATCTTGTTGTTTATGGCTGAGTTTAGTAAATCCCAGAGGCCTACCTCATTAAAAAAAAAAAAAAAAAAAGCATAAAATTTTCCTCTAGGGATACAGATTGCCAAATGCCATTCACATATATATTTTCAAAATGTTGACAATTTGGGACTTTTTTAGGTCTGCTAGGGCTCTTGCAGTGAATGGCTGTCACTATCACTGTGGCAGCCAGATTGACTGAACAGCTGCTACTTAGAAAAGAGGTACCATAACAAAGCAAGCACTGGCTATTAAAGTTTCTGCCTGGAAATCACACTTTCACTTGTATTTTATTAACCAAAGAAAAGCAGAGCTGAGAACTAAGGTATTGGAAAACACATAAGAAGATGTAGTAAAATAGATATCTAGCTCTCTCTAGTATTTCACAGCCTTCTGTTCCTCTTATATCTAGAAATGTCTTAGTATTTGTTCCATCGCTTGCATACTTTTTTCGTGACAACATTATGAAACTTCTCTCTTTTACTTCTTTAGCTTTGATATCTACACTTAGGTGACAGAAAACTTTCATCAATTTTCAAAAGTCTCTGAACTTCCTTTTGCATCTAACTCTTAATAATTCCGATTCACATGGATTAGACACCCAGTCTTACCTGGTGAACTATTCATGTAATCAGTGATGCTTAAGATAGTGTTTAACAATATCTTCATCAAAAATTGCACGCATTCTTCATTTATTTATGTATCTTCTACTTCATAATTATATTGTCTGTAGATACAAGTACTGGCTGAAGACAGTCCTTTGATTGTACAACACAACAAATATTAGGTTTTGCAGGAAAATGTTTTGGTAACAGAAACAGAATGATGAGGAGAAGAAAAAAATTCAATGAGGAAATTAAGTACTGGAACTGATATAAACAAAAAAAATATACAAATAATAAAATCACAACTCAATTTTACCAGTACAAAGATACTGAAAAAGAACATTAAGAGAACCACAGAAGTACACTTGTGCCCTCTTCCCACTCTTTCCCCAGGTGTAACTATCATGATGACTTGAATTGCCACTTAGTTTGCATTAAATTAAAAGAATCATAAAGTGTGTAATTGTTTATGTCTAACTTCATATAATATTGTTTTATTGTATAATATCACTCTCTATACTTGTAGATGTTTTATTGCAATATGACATCTGATTGCATGAATATCCCACAATTTTATGTAATTCTTCTTCTGATAATGAATATTTAGGTTGTTTACATTTTGGTGATATTGTGAATAGTACTGTCAGAAACATTTCTGTACAAAACTTTCAGTTAATATATGCCTGCATTTTTGTATATGTAAAGTCTGAAGTAAGATTATTGGGTTGTGTGTATGTCTATGTACACCTTTGTAGATACCTCTGGAGAGTTCTCCAAAGAGTTTAGACCAATTCATGCTGCCTCAATTAATACCTAATAGATCCAATTGCTCCATATCCTCACAAACACCTATCTTTTCCATTTTAGCTAACCTGTTCTATCTGCAAATGTATTGCATTTTGTTATCTTTTCTGTATAAATTTAAGGTGTGCAATTGCAATTTTGTTATGTGGTTATATTGCATAAGGAAGTCTGAGCTTTTAGTGTATCCATCACCTGAATAATGTACATGGTATATATTAAGTAAGTTTTCATTATCTACCTACCTCTCAACCCTCAACTCTTCTAAATTTCGAATGTCTATCATTCCACACTCTATGTCTATGTACATGCATATACATTATTTAGCTCCCACTTATAAGTGAAAATATGCAGTATTTGACTTTCTGTTTCTGACTTACTCCACTTAAGATGAAATTCCCTGAGGAATAATGATTTTAAAAAGCTTTTCAAATGTATGCTTTTTAATGAAGTGTCTTTTAAAATCTTTTGCCTTGATTTATATTGGAATGTTTGTTTTGCATGTATAGGATTTCCTTTTATACTCTTTATAATCATGTACAGTATCATATAATCCTATCTCTATTCACATTTTGTGTTTATATTAATATATTTGTATACAGAATACATATTCTTACATCTATTATCATAAAAGTGCTATCCAAATTTGTAGTTTCATCTTAATCTTTTTAATTATGTCTTTTTATGAACACAGTGTTCTTTTTTGATGTAATTTATTAATAACTTTTCTTTGCGGTTGTTTCCATCTTGTTTAAAAGATTATTGTGAATAGCAAGTAAAGCAAGGTTTATTTGAATTCTACAAGTTTTATTGTTTGTTACCTCAACATTTCGTTTGAATTCCACATCTAATTAAATTTTTTGTGTCTATGGTATGAAATAAGACTAAAGATTCAGTTTTTCCATATAGATATATAATTAATTTAGCGCCAGTTATTGAAAATACCCTCCTTGCAACAGGTTAAAGTGGTAATAATTTAGTCATTAAATAGCTAATAATATATTTGTAATCTGTTTATAATTTTTAATTATGTTTGATTGGTTTATTAGGTCCTTATGTCATGAATAACTCATGGTCTTAATTTAATATTAAGAATAAGCTTTCATAGTTTTTAAATCTCCAACCTTATTTTTCCTCATCAATACTGTCTTAAATATTCTTAGATGTTGCTGGGCCTGGTTGCTCACACCTGTAATTCCAGTACTTTGGGAGGTCTAGGTGAATGGACCTCCTGAGGTCAGGAGTTCAAGACCAGACTGACCAGAATGGTGAAACCCAGTTTCTACTAAATATACAAAACTTAGCCAGGAATGGTGGTGTGTGCCTGTAGTCCCAGGAACTCAGGGGGCTGAGGCAGGAGAATCACTTGAACCTAGGAGGCAGCAGTTGCAGTGAGCCAAGATCATGCCTTTGCACTGCAGCCTGGGCAACACAGCGTAACTTCATCTCAAGAAAAAAAAAAAGAAATATATATATTCTTAGATGTTTACAGTTCTAATAAATTTTAAAATAGCTTTTCAATTTTCACAAAATAATCTGTTGGAAGTTTTTATGATTATTTTGTATTTGACACATAATATTTGTACATATTTATGGAGTACAGTGTGATATTTAATACATGTATCCATTGTGTAATAATAGAATCAAGATAATTATCAAATTTATTGCCTTAAACATTTATTATTTCTTTATGGGGAGAGAATTAAAAAACCCTCTCCACTAGCTATTTTGATATATGCAGTATATTTTTTCACTATTTTTACTCTACTGTAAAATAGAAAGCCAGAGCTTATTCCTTCTATCTAACTGTAACATTGTTTGGAATTACATAGACTCTATAGATGAACTGGTCTGGAGAAAAAATATTTTTTATTTTATAGAATGTTTCTTTTTGCATATAGAAGTTTATATTGATGGCTATATTCTTCCAACTCTAAAAGATGTGATTCATTGTTTCCTAACATATTCTTTCTCCTGAGAATTTAGCTGTTAGCCTTATTGTTGCCTCATTGAATATAATGTATCATCATTTCTCTTTGGTCCTTTTGAGATTTTTGTCTTTGTCCTTCTTTGGGTTTTAGCAGATGGACTATGATGTGACTAGTAATCTTCCTTTGCATTTATCTTGCTTTTTGTATACTGGTATTCTCAAGCATGAAGTTATTCATTATCTTTGAAAGGTTTCCAACCATTATTTTCTAAGATTCTATCCCATTCTCACTTATTCCTATCCATCTGGGATTCCAATCACTTTTATATTAGATATGTTAGTTATGAACTTTGCTTTTTCTTGTCCCCTTATTTTCATTTTTTTGAAATTGGGGTCTTGCTCTGTCAACCAGACTGGAGTGCAGTGGCACAATCAGAGCTCACTGTATCCTTGAACTCCTGCACTCAAGACATTCTCCTGCCTCAGCCTTCCAAGTAGCTGGGAATATAGGCATAAGCAAGAAAGGCTCAATAATTTTTAAATTTTTTTAGATACAGAGTCTTGCTATTTTGTCCAGGCTGGTGTTGAACTCCTGGGATTAAGCAATCCTTCTACCTCAGCCTCCCAAAATACTGGAATTACAGACATGAGCCACTGTGCCCCATCCCTCACTATTTTTTCTCTGTGTTTCAGTTCAATAATTGTGTCTGCTGTTATTTATGTGGAAATGTATTAATTTCTTAATTATATTTTTTCTGTATTTTTAGATTATAATTAGTTGATAAAGTTTTTCAGCTTTTGATATATTTTCTATCTTTGTGTCTAGAATCTTTACTTACTAATTAAAGTTATTTAAAATTTATTGTCTCCTAGCATTAATTTACAGGTATGTACATTGGTAAGTCCAGAATTGTAAATCTGAGAAGAGTCTCCTCTGATTATTCTTGCTTTTGGTGTGATAAGATAAAAAATTAATAGCTAAGTTAGAGGAGCAGATATATGAATATTTAGATGGAAGGGAGATATGTGAAATGGTTGTCTCAGTTATCAAGCTAGAGAATTTCATAGGGCAATACAGTAGGGTAGTGCTAAATACATGCTTTATACACAATTTCTCATAGGCTCTCAATGCTTTCTGCATTGTCCTCCATGAAACAGAAAATCATAAACTGTGAGTACTATCTTTAAATATTCCATGTCTGAAAGACAGAAATACCATTAGACATTCAAGCATCCTTTTCTAATTAAGAATTTTGCTTTTAGGATTTTAGATTCATGTGTCAGTAAAGTTATGAATCATTATCCTTCCTCTTCACCAAAGAGTTCAAAACATACACCTAGTGTTCACATAAAGATTTTACATTCTCCTTCTTGTCAGAGGTTTTTCCTTTCACTACTGAATTACATGAACTAAAAAGGCAAATTCACCGGAATTAATCAATATAAGTATTTAATGACGTAATGCTTTCAACAAAAGTCAAATGTTGCTTATATTTTTCACTGATAAGTTATTTTTCACTTTTGTTCTTAAGTTTTTAAAATACTTTCTGCAAGATGAGCACTTTCCCAAACATAAATATCTAGTCAAGAATTTCGCGGAAGGGCGCGGTGGCTCAAGCCTGTAATCCCAGCACTTTGGGAGGCCGAGGCGGGTGGATCACGAGGTCAAGAGATCCAGACCATCCTGGTCAACATGGTGAAACCCCGTCTCTACTAAAAATACAAAAAATTAGCTGGGCATGGTGGCACGTGCCTGTAATCCCTGCTACTTAGGAGGTTGTGTCAGGAGAATTGCCTGAACCCAGGAGGCGGAGGTTGTGGTGAGCCGAGATCGCGCCATTGCACTCCAGCCTGGGTAACATGAGTGAAACTCCGTCTCGGAAAAAAAAAAAAAAAAGAATTTTGCAGAATGAGTTACAATATGTAATGAGTTATACTTAATAAATACTTCAGTGTTTTTCATGTGTCTATGATTCAAATAAAGTAACACTTTATAGGATAACAATCTATACCTACAGTCTGAGTGTTATACAAATTTTTAAAAGCTATAAACAATGGCCATTGCTGAAATTAAGATATGTTTTAAAAATGTCAAGTATATAATAAATGATCAAAACAGGGATGTGCTTTCCAATATAATTAATTTTGGGGGTAATTTATATGAGAATATTAATCCTTACTTGCTTTCATCAAACATACACAAAATGGTAGTATAACAAACATTCCAAATTAGAGAAGATAATACAAATACGAGGATACCTAAGTATCAATAATTTGGCACTATAGGCCTTTTAAAGTATATTACAAATAAATATGTGTTTATTTGAGACTAATTTCTACTGAATTAAGAAAATTATGTGCTTAAAAGATTCATTAACAAGTTCACTGTGTTATATGTGGAACCTAACATAGGAATTCTTATGCTTTCCTAATCACTCAGTTGCTGCTAGTAATCAATGAAGCTAGCAAACATTCAATTTTATCATTTATTGAGCATGTACATGTGCCTAAAATAATAGAGAATACATACTCTCAGGTAAAATATACATATCTTTTAAATTTATTTATCACATATAACTGTCAAGACATTTAGTAAGAGACTGGTATAACAAGAATTTCTATAATAAATGCAATATAAATATGGTAGTCTATATATTTTTTAAGGTATAAGAGTATGGTAAATAAATATGAACATTTAGAGATATATTACAAGACTGCAATATATCTCTAGGACCGTAAAGACTTATTGAAGAATATTGTTCTCCCTCCTGAAGTTTCTTCTGACACCTAATAGTATATGTACTTTAGATATAACCTCTAGCAATTATATCACAAAATAAGGTTGTTTTTATAATGCACTTATTTCCTGATCCCAGATAAGATGAGGATATTATTTAATAAAGACAATGTGAGAAAAACTGTTAATTAAACAGATGCCACAGTGGATTTTGCATTTTTAAATAGTTAGAAACAAGTAAATGACATGCTTTGAAATACCTGAGAACTTTAGCATGTATTTAAAATGGTTATTTTCTCTGTTGCAGTGGAAATACTAAAATATGTTATCTAGAATACACCAGTTGTCATTATTAAACAAAAGGAAAACATGTAGAATAATAATTCTATACTTCATATAGAATTATCAAGTATATTGCCAAAAACATAGTTGGACTTTTCTCCATCTTATAGATTTATCAGAAAGTTTCAAAAAGTTGTGAAATATGTCTGTGACCATATTTTGTACACATAGCCATTTAACCACTTTGGTTCATCAGAAAGTTTCAAGAAAGTTATGAAATATGTCTGTGCTCATATTTTGTCCACATATAGCCATTCAACTACTTTGCAGCATAAAATTAGTAAAATATTTTGAGAGTTTTGAATAATAAAAATCAAATGAATTAAACGATGTTACTATAGAATAGAAGGTAATATCTTCTGGCATTTATAATTCAAAATATCGCTTAATTGCCTAAATTTAACTTTTATACAGCAATGACCCTAACATAACAATGCCCCAAATGTTTTAAATAGATATTTGCTAAGATATGGAATTATAGTATATCTCTACATCCATGGCTCATAATATCATTATTTAATTATTTTTCTGGGTTTGAGAAAATTTTACTAACACCTTCAACTGACATGAAACAAGAAAAATAGTATCTGTGATGAAATGCACAGTTTGTGATAGAAATTGGAATTCATTGGATAGTAAAAGGTTTTGTCTACTGTGGGGATAACCTCAATGCTTCATTTTGAAAAAAGACCTAAATTGTATTGACTTGAATATTTGAAATTATTTTTGTCTAACTTCGTTGATATTTTAAAAGGTATTGTCCTTTGAAGAGATAAATATATAACCCATGTGGAAAAGCAGTATAAAATGCTATCATTAGGACACTTACTGATTACAATATATGCCATTAAGCTGTTGAGGAGGAGAGAAACTCACACCAGTGTTTAAGGTATAACTCAGAGTCATGTCAGGGTTAAGAGCTGAGATTCTGGAGTCAATAGGCCTTAGTTAAAATCTTGAGCTCATGTATACTAGAGAGGTGATCTTAAGGAAGAAACTATAACAGAACGTTAAATTGGTACTCTTTCTAACTCAGTATTTTGATGAAGTCCCAAGGTTAAGTGTTCCGTACAACTGTACAGTGAGTACATTAGAAATAGGTGGTAAAATGCTAACTTTGTAACATTAAGCAAATCATGCACTTCTAGAGAATAATTAGGGTTAGGGATGCAGAAACCTCAAAGTGAGACTCTGAGTGAGGATGACAGAGGCTCCCTGGACTGCACCTCATTTTGGTGCAGAGTAAGAGCTTCTTCCTTAAACCCATGTCAAGTGAAAGCAGATTGGAACAGCCAAAGGGGAGGCTGAGTGCACTTACTCACTGGTAAACTGATGATTAACCCATGCTTTGAGAATCTGAAGACCAAGAATTTTGAATACCAAAATGAAGAGGTATAGCAGAGAGAAAAAGAATGAGCTGCATTGGAACAGACTACATTATTATGCCTACATATAACATTAAAAATATGTACTTAAATATATAATATATATATATTACCCTTATTTATATACTAAATATGTAATATTAAATATTACATAATAGTAAATGTTAAATATTATATAAGTCATGTACATATTAAACATTTAACTTATGGATTTAAACACATACATGTATTTTTCTTATGTATAATGCCATCTTTTATATAAATAATATAATTATTATTTGGATATGATTGATTCTGGGCCATGCTACAGAGGAGAAGGCTTACCTGGTGCCATTTTAAATTCTATCCAAAAGGTCTGTTTAGAGATCTAGTGTGACCAAATTAAACAATAACAGACAACAAGAATGACAGAAACTGAAGAAAGCATCAGACACATTCATCCAAAGATGCATTTTCCATATGGCAATATGCAATTACATGTCCTTACCAAGATAAGCTCAGATGGACTCACAAAACAGCTCCATGAGAAGAATATACCTTCTTCTACAAAGCCAGAGAGCCAGGAGTGGCTCAATAAAGCACATGTGAATTAAAAACTTCTCAGTCCATTGTAATAAACCCCCTTTTCCCTGTTCTAATCCAGGAGAAATTAAAAAAGAAATGGCCAACTTTTAGGGTAAAGCAAAAGAAGCAAAATGCTGAGAAACTGTCAGATTTGCAGCCCAATCAGGCAGAAGTTTGTGGAGAAAGGACTTCTGGATCACATTAAGATTTTGCTTATTATAATGGTTAACATATTTTTCTTACTGGAAGGAGATTTTTTCATTCTTTTGAGTTTCTGATTAGTCTTTCCAAAGGAGGGTAATCAAACATGCATCCATCTCAGTAAGAAGAAGGGTGACTTTGGATAGAATGGTAGTCAGGTTTGCCCTAAGCAGTTTCCAGCTTGAGTTTTCCTTAGTGATATTGGGGGCCTATGACATTTTCCTTTCATTTACCCAAAGCAACCAAAAAAAAGTCATTGAAGATGCTGAAGTTTGTATATACACAGTGGGTTTAACAGAAGAACACTATTTTTTGCTTGCACCTAAGGGATTCCACAGATAAGAACCATTATATATCTTTAAGTGTCAGAACCTTTATCAGAAAAATTTTAATTGTTTTAGACTATTATATATCAGTCTTGTGTTGATTAAATAATATATTTTCATAATGAATTTTATATGTGCTAAGTATAATATATACGATACTTTTATTATTCAATTAAATATCAATCTCATATACTAACTTTGTACTATCTTATCACTAAGCACTGTATTTGACACTCATTGTTTTAGCAAGATATGACTTTTATTAAGAGGTATTGTAGAGGAATTATTTTATAAAACATAATAATGCAGAATTCAATAAATAGATTTAAGATTATAGAGGAGAGGAAGCTCATAATCGCAAATGAGTAACCAAGGAGAACTTAAAGGGATAAGGTATACTTGAGCTACAAATGAATAGCAATGTAAATGGACTGCTCTTCCTTTACTGAAAGAATAAATTTCTGTTCTTTTAACTGTTGGAAGATTCCAAATACAATATGGGAAAATACAGTTATTGACGATACATTAATTTTAAAATAACCTTTAAATAAAGAGGATGAAAAACTGAAACCCTGCATATGTAATATGAACAATGCAAACATAAAGAAAAAAGTATTTCTTTTAATCTTCAAAGTAGCTGGACAGTAATTTTTTTCTATATCAAAATATTATATTTGCATTGTTATGATTATTTCAGATTTTTCTAACCAAATTCTGTCACTTAGTATGTGACTGATTTTCAACTTAAAAAAATATTAAACTTTTATAAAGAGTTTATGTGCCAACAAGCAATAATTACTTAAACAAGCACTATCTTCTCAGTTTAATTAATCAAGCCTTTCACTTGGTCTTTAGACTATAATTAAATTAGATAACCTCAGAATGGACTGCTTACTTGAGCTTCTTGAAAAATACGCTTAACCTCAACAATTTTTCCCATCTATTAAGTAAGCAGTTTTGATTAACAGCCCAAGTAAGTTCTAGTGTTTAGTCAAAAAATCTTTTTATGAGAACCTGAAGTAGTAATCAATGGCCTAAACAATCTTCCCAGATCTATTTTCATTAATCATTAATGACTTTATACCCATTATTCAAAGTTATCTGGATTTGGCAAATAAAATTAAAATTTCAATTGATTTTAAAATATTCAATAATATTTCACAGTGGGCAATCGACAGAGACTCAAGCAAACTGCAAGTAAACCATACAGTATTATTAACTATATTCACTGTACTATATATCCTTTTTTTTGCATAAGGAACCAACAGCAAAATACATAATTTTATTGATGTCCTATTCAAAATCAATAATGGTACCCAAATTATTAATATACATTTTGAATGTGATAGTATATGGCTGGCCATATAAGCTGAATATTTGTTTTAGTCTGAAAAACTGCAGTAAATATGGGACTCTCATGGGTAACTGAGAACAGGCAAGGTCCAGTTACAATTAGGGAAAATAAGCTTTTGATACTTATGCACTCCCTTTGTTCAGAAGTTGTAAAATCACTTCTGGCTGTAGCCCACTGATCAATTTTTCCTTAAGCTTGGAAAAGACACAGACTTAATTAGAGGGAGTATAATTCTTAACACTCAGGATCTGCAACTCATATGGCATCAAAGGAAAATAAAAATTTCAGTTCTAATAAGCTGGGTTAGAGTTATTTTTAATATGTGCAGTGAGACATATTCTCTTTTCCTTTAAACAAGGAATCAAAATTAGGTATAAATACTTTAATAATACAGTTTAAACCTACTAAAACATAATAAACTGGCAATTTATACACTTTTGTTTTACAACAAAAACAACAATAAATTTAGATTCAAAGTTGATAAATATTTCAAATTTTCCTTTAGGAATAGATGCTTCAAGAAGGGGAAATCTTCTGCCAAAATATTCATTTAGAGAACCATGCCCTCAGAAACACTTTATGATATCACCAGTATTTTGATGGGGTTCTTATACTTCATTCCTTACTTTGGTCACTATGAGTCCCAAAAGTAAATGCATCTGTACTGTATTTATATTTAAAGAATTTGTTATATTGTGAAAATTTAATTGTAAATTTTTATACTATTTTCTTGTCACCATTTGCTTAATAACATTGTAATAATGTGCTTTAAATAATGTAGTATTTGCTGGGCATGGTGACTCACACCTGTAATCTTTGAGAGACTGAGGCAGGTGGATCACGAGGTCAGGAGTTCGAGACAAGCCTAGCCAACATGGTAAAACCTCATCTCTACTAAAATTAGCTGGGCATGTGCACCTGTAGTCCCAGCTACTCAGGGGGCTGAGGCAGGATAATCGCTTGAACCTGGGAGGCAGAGGTTGTAGTGAGCCAAGATTGGCCACTGCACTCCAGCCTGGTGACAGAGAGACTCCATCTCTAAATAAATAAATAAATAAATAAATAAATAAATAAATAAATAAATAAAGTAGTATTAGTACATCCTGATGATGTTGGTAACTGATTTCATTAGTACATAATGAAATGGACTAATATTAAGACTGATTGTTAAACTAGGGAATTGACAAAGGTTGTGTTTCCAGAGGGTGAAACAAGTTTGGGACTCTGGATGGCAAACAAGTAGAGGAGAATAAATCTCATATTTCAAAACCTGACAGTGGGATCACTCTCCGGAGACTAGGTAACATGAAATTTATAGAAATGTATCCTAAACATAAATGTAGGGCTCACTGTCCAGAGATTAAGATCAGACAGAAGAATATACAGCTACAGTTTTGTGACTACTGCCTTATAATAACACAGGTCCACATCAGTCCTATTCTTACTTTTCTTTCATCTTTGACTCACTTTGTCCTATAAATGTAATATGTAAATATAGAAAATGTTCTGTATATGTTTTAAGATTTTGTTTTTGTACCTTTAATCCTTTACATAATTATATTAGCACAGTACAAACTTTTATACATACACACACACATATATATATATATATATATATCCATTTGCAACAGAAGTCATTATTCCTGATGCTTTTCATCATTGCAATGCTCACGCCTGTAATCCCAGCACTTTGGGAGGCCGAGGCGGGTGGATCACGAGGTCAAGAGATCGAGACCATCCTGGTCAACATGGTAAAACCCCATCTCTACTAAAAAAAATACAAAAATTCAGCTGGGCATGGAGGTGTGTGCCTGTAATCCCAGCTACTCAGGAGGCTGAGGCAGGAGAATTGCCTGAACCCAGGAGGTGGAGGTTGCGGTGAGCCGAGATCACGCCATTGCACTCCAGCCTGGGTAAACAAGAGTGAAACTCCGTCTCAAAAAAAAAAAAAGAAAATATACAAAAAGTGTTCACATTTGATTACATCATGTAGCAAACAGTTACATGGTATAAAATTGGTTTTTCAAAGTTTAGCCACTATACAACAGTAGGCATTCTAATTAGTCACTCTAGCGTTTATATTAAATACTTAAATATTGGTCTAATTCTCATATCTTTTGTATGAAGTACTTTTCAATGTCAGAATATTTAATAAATAAAGCATTATTTTGAAAGAGGTATTGCCATCAATAACCGTTTCTACTTTTCTAATAAAGTTTACTAGATGGATCCTAGTGTGGTCAACTGAGACATAGAATACTGAAGGAAAGTTCTACAGGATAGATGATGATAAGTTTTGAGGTAATGACATTGGAGTTCCTTGAGAATACCAATATAGAAATATATGTAACCATCTGTATAATAATGAAGAGAATAGACACAAGGTTGGGACTCATTCCTCTTTTTTGTTGACCAATTATGAAAGTACATGAAGTTAGTTAAGACGATTCTGTAAAGTAAAAAATGTTATAACGCAGGCTTAACCTTGAGGGAACAACAGCATTTTACGATGAAAGAGATGAAAAGTGGTCTAGAAATAAGACTGAGAAAAAAAAAATAAACACATATTACATAAGAGAGCCAAGACAGTATGGTGTCACAGAAGCTAGGGAAAAAGAGCATGTTAGCAATGAAGGTGAGAATAATAGTGCCATACTCAGAGGATAGAAGAAAACATAAGATCTTGTCTGTCTTTACTATTTTTGTGAAAATGAGATAATTCTTGTTGATGGTCTTAGTCCATTTTATGCTGTTATACATATTAGAACAGATAAGGTAATTCAAAACGAACAGAAACCAATGTATTGGCTCACAGTTCTGTAGGCTGGGAAATCCAGTATGGAGGGGCCATCAACTGGAAAAGGTCTTCTTGTTGCATCATCACATCATAGAAGGTAAGAAGGCAAAAAGAGGGAGATGAAGAGAGAGAGAGAGAGAGAGAGAGAGCAAAAAGAGAGCTGAACACTCCCTTTTACAACAAACCCACTCCTGAGATAACAAATCCAGGTCTGCAATAGTAAATTCACTCCTGGGATAAAAATCTCACCAGAATGATAATACCATTAATCCATTCATAAGGGCAGAGCCCTCATAGCCCAATCATAGCTCAAATGCCCCACCTACTAACGCTGTCACAATGGCAATCAAATTTCAACATGTGTTGTGGGGGGCACAAATATTCAAATTATAGCTGTAAGCTTAGTGCAAAGAATTATAATATAATGGGATAAAGGTATTAGAAAAGGGCCAACATGAAAAAATAAAAGATAAGCGCTAATAGAAATGGAAAGACAATAGAAGATGCTGACAAGAGCTAAAGAAAATATAAGAAGAATATTTATTTTAATTTCAAAGACAGAACTTTATTGATCACTAATGGGGAGATACTAGAGGGAGGAGATAGGTGATAGGGCAACATCTAAGAAAACAGGAATGTGTGATTGAAAAAGAAAAAGTACAAATATATAGAAGGAAAAATAAGGAATATTCTCTAAAAATGGGCAGAAAATATAAAGACTGAATTTAAGATATCTAGTGGTAGATGGAGTATCAAGAAGCTTTAGCAGAACATGCAGAATAAGCTCTTGCTTTTTATTTAAACAGGCTCCAAGCTGGGGAAGAGAATGAAAAAAAAAAAAAAACTGGAAAACTGCTTGTGGCATGAATTATCATCATTTTGGAAAAGTGAGGCAGCATTTAAGAAGTAGACATGACTAAAGTCTTTTTTTATAGTGGACTAGTCTATTTCTGCTATTTTCTAGCAGCATTGTTTTCTCTATGTGGTTCCTTAGCTCTCAGCTGGTCTGCAGCTATTCTTACTGGTACACCTCTCTTTTGTTAGACTCTCTCCATTAAAATTAAACACTTTTACAGCTATTTTCATCTTCCGAAAGATAATACCTAAACCTGTATTATGAAATTATTCTCTTGTAAGAGAATTTTTGTTCTATTGGTTAAAGAATATCCAAATTCTTTAGTTTAAATGCTATTATAATCATATGATTATTGTCATGAGACATTTATAAGATAACTCTAGTTTGTAAAACAGCAACTGCCCCAACTAGATCAGCAATTGTTTTTGTTGCCCTTATTTATTTTCACATCCTTTTTTTTTTTTTCATTCCAATAACAAAAGGTTTTCTTTTTGGCAAAAATTTGAATAATAGCTCGAGGCCTATTGATTCCTATACCCAGTGATAGTAATTGGTAAATTCATTAAATATGCCACAAAAAGAGTTTGTTTACAGCATTTAAAGATTATCATACATATTTGTGTTTACACAGTTTTCTTTCTAATCTCTTAGAATAGTGGGACTGGGATGGGTACCTGATTCAGAAGTGTGGGCAGTGACATATAAAGCAACAGGAAAGAATTTCAGAACATAATATTATCATAAGAAAATGAAAACAAAAGAGAAAATAATGAATCACATTAGATTTTTTTCTCAAAAATCATAAATGTACATTGAAGACAGAGATTAAATATTTACTAAATCATTTTCTGAAGTTCGTAAAAGTTGTTTCAGCATATTTTTAAAGAAATTCTATTAGCATCACCTCTTACATATTTTCAGCCTTTACATTTATTTTATTCATATTTTCTGCTGTGCTGTTTTGGTTCTTCACTCACTATTACTCTATATCATTTCTACTATAATCTCTCTATATATTTCCCCTTAATATTCACATTCTTTCATATGTAAGTTTATCAAGCAAATAACTTTTTCATTCACCTATGTTTCAAAATGTACACTTAATTTTGAGAGCAGTAAAAAAACCTCTATTTTTAAAAGTATATATTTTCTTTCACCCTTAAATATTTTTTCAAAGCATTATGATTAATACTTTGAATTTGTAATATCATACTTTTCACAGTTATAAAATTAGCATGAGTATAATGGGTTTTTTAATTTATTTTATATACTCTGACCAACTATCAATATGACAATTCCAAAATATGGAAATTATGCATGCATTTTTGTAGAAATTATTCTTTCAAATAAGAATACAAAATGAAAATATGATCCATTTGGAATTTTTGGAGAATTTAGGAAGACATTAGTAAAAATATATACTGTATTTACTATTCATAATCAAGGCAGTATGACATGGTGGGAAAGGACCAGGGTTTGTTGTAAAAAATCTATTGACTTATTCTGGATTTTTCCCTGAATTCACGTACAAACTTCGTTAGGTAATTTAATCTTTATCTGTTTCTGTCAGCTTCCTCTAAACAAACAGTGAAAACTAGTAGATATTCATGGTACTTCCCAAGACCTCTATTATTTTGGCAATGTAACCTTCTACATACTCATCATTCTAACTTTAAGATCTGTATTTATTTTGCACAGACTTGAGCAAGTGAAATGCCTCTCTTGATAGTCTTTTATCCAAGTGAACTGTCACTTATCAAAACTTCCTTAAACTAGATAGATCATTTGTGTGGCTGCTGACTTTACAGGTGAAATGAACTGGCTTAAAGGGGATCAGAAGCACAGTAATATAAAAAATGCAGGATGCTGAAAAGAGTCATCCAACTGTTTCTCATTGTTGAACTTTGACTGGATATTCCTGTACTACTAGTTACGGATAGCATCTCTGTCATCTCCATCATACAGAAAGCCACTTCAATGAAATAACCTACAACAATGATAAATATGTGACAACAGGATAGTTGAAAACAATATAAAATAAAATATAAACATTTTCATTTGAAAAGAAATAATACAAAGTGTCTGTAAGATTCTGACGCTTCAACGTACTGTGTGTGCTTTTTAATCTGTTTTCATGTTCTTTTATGTAATATGCAAAGATATAAAATACTTATCCTTTGGTTTAGCCTTTTAAATATTAGTTATGCATCATTCTCCCTTTGCTTGATTTCATTGTATGAATTAATTTCACTTCTTTTTGATACTTTTATTATCTGCTTTCTCTTTTATTTAAAAATGACTTTAAACATTTTAAATGTTAACTGGTTTGTCCTTGTTTTTGGTAGTTTCCTTTACATCAGGACTTATCTGTGTGATGCCAGACATTTCATCTGACACATGCCTTTTTTAACACTAACGTATGTGCTCTATTAACATACAATGGGCTGTGGATAACTTTAAAACTTAAACCTTTGGTTTTAGGGGAAAAAGTTGGCAAAATAAGCCAAATTTAGCTTATTTTATATTGGGGAAAGCAGCAAATGAGAAAGGACTTACAGAGTGCCTACATAAATTGGTTATGAGTAACACATAAACAAGGAATAACAAACTGCGCAAGGCTGCAGGAGGCCTCTGAGGAGGAAGGCCTCTCCATCCTTCTTGTTCTGGTGCAGGGTGACCTAGGCTCTGTTACCATAAACATTATACTCAAGGACATAAAATCCCTTCATAGCACTATGACGTAGCCAGATTTGTAGGCTCCTTGTAAGGCCCAAATTCCACCAGCTGCACATAGATGATAAGTTAAAGATAACCACATGTTCTTGTTTTGTAAAACTCCCAAACCGTCACTGTTATCTATCTTTAGAATGATACACCAGTTCTGGCTCACTGATTCAGTTCCAGGTCACTGATTCACTCCATCATCACCCTCTCCCCACCATCACTCCACCCCTACCCTGTAGATCAAAGTGACTGTAATCAATAAATAGAGTGGATGCTCAGAGCTCAGGGCCTTCACTGCCTCCTCCTGAGAAATAAGTGATGGTCCCCTGTTCGCACTGTCTCTCTTAATCTGTCTTTTTCTCATTCCTTTGTCACCACCGAACTTGGGGTATCCACGGGTGATCTAGGGCTGTTTCCCTATAATTTTATGCTTATCATAAATTGAGGTCATAAAGAAATACTTTCTGTTTCTCAGTAGGTATAAAACCACTTAAGAACAGCACAAGAGCTCTCAGATTAGCAATAATATTTCCTAAATTCTTTAAATCCATTTTATCTTATATCTTATTCTGAAAAATCTGTAAATTTTCTTATTGAATATGCACTTTGTTTCATAATTACCATTTTATTCAATAGGAGCTACAAAATAAATTTAAAAAAACACATATTGAGAGTAGGATAGCAGAAAACTGGTAAAATTATTTCATAATATATTCTAGAACATGTTATGCATGCAGCATTTTCTATAATGAGAGAAAAATACTAGCCATTATAAGGCAGATAACCAGATTTTCCTAAATAAGAAGAAATCTATTCCCAAGTTATTTCTGAATTGTCCCATACTAAATTTTTCTCCAATTACTCCAGATTTTATCTAAATAAATTTCATCTTAATATCATTGCTCCCAAAGAAATAACTTCTTCAAATATTACATATTATAAAGTATATATTTTAATTATATTAATCATAAAATTACACACTGCAAAGCATGTATATTTTTGGTTAGCATAAAATAACAAGGTATTGTAAACATGCCATATTTATTTCACATTTGAAAACATAATGTTCTTCATTTAGTCTTCATTTGACAGTTAAAGCCATTAATGATAAAAATACACAAAATTTATTAAGAATTTTTAAATGTAATATTCAAACTTTTAGAAACACCACAATATTAGCTACTAAAATAACCTTAAAAAATTTCTAACTAGTGACATTTCTAAATATAAGCCAAATGCAAACATTCTTCAGGATAATTGCTCATAAAATAGCATAAAATCTAAAGGTGTTCATTTATATCATGTAGCATGAGAGACTATTTCATAAAAATACTGATTTAAAACTTTCTTGGGTTTTTTTAGTTTTGGGATTTATATTTAAGTCTTTAATCCATCTTGAGTTGAATTTTTGTATAGGAGTAAGGAAGGGGTCCAGTTTCAGTTTTCTGCATATGGCTAGCCCGTTTTCCCAGCACCATTTATTAAACAGGGAATCTTTTCCCCGTTGCTTGTTTTTCTCAGGCTTGTGGAAGATCAGATGGTTGTAGATGTATGGTCTTATCTCTAAAATCTCTTTTCTGTTTCATTGGTCTATGTGTCTGTTTTTGTACCAGTACCATGCTGTTTTGGTTACTGAAGACTTGTAGTATAGTTTTAGTCAGGTAGCACAATGCCTCCGGCTTTGTTCTATCTGCTTAGGATTGTCTTGGCTATATCAACTTGTCTATATGGTACATATATGACTATATGTCTTGGCTATATAGTTTCATACGAATTTTAAAGTAGTTTTTTTTTTTTTTCTAGTTCTGTGAAGATTGCCAATGGTATTTAATGGGAATAGCATTGCATCTTTAAACACTTTGGGCAGTATGGCCATTTTCACAATTTTGATTCTTCCTGTCCATGACTTCAGAATGCTTTTCCATTTGCGTGTGTCCTCTCTTATTTACTTAGAGGTGATTCGTAGTTGTTCTTGAAGAGGTCCTTCACTTCTCTTGTTAGCTGTATATCTAGGTATTTTATTCTTTTAGAAAAAATTGTGAATGTGAGTTCTAGGTAATACCATTCATAACATAGGCATGGGCAAATATTCCACGGCAAAAATGTCAAAAGCAATTGCAACTAAAGCAAAAATTGACAAATGAGATCTAATTAAAATATAGAGCTTCTGCACAGCAAAAGAAACTATCATCAGAAGGAACAGACAACAGAATGGCAGAAAATTTTTGCAATATGTACATCTGACAAAGGTCTAATATTCAGAGTCTGCAAGAAACTTAAACAAATTTATGAGAAAAAAAACCCATTAAAAATCAGGCAAATCACATGAACAGACACTTCTCAAAAGAAGACATTTATGTGGCCTGCAAACATACAAAAAAAAAAAGAAAACAAAAAGCTCAACACCACTGATCATTAGATAAATGAAAATCAAGACCACAATAAGATACCATCTCACACCAGTCAGAATGGCAATTATTAGAAAGCCAGGTCAAGAAACAACAAATGTTGGTGAGGCTGTGAACAAATAGGAAAGCTTTTACACTGTTGGTGGGAATGTAAATGAGTTCAAACATTATGAAAAACAGTGTGGCAATTCCTCAAAGACACAGAGGCAGAAATATCATTGGACCCAGCATCCCATTACTGTCTATTTACCCAAACAAATATAAATAGTTCTATTATAAAGGCACATGCACATGTTCATTGAAGCACTACTCACAATAGCAAAGACATAGAATCAATCCAAGTGCCTATCAATTAGACTGGATAAAGAAGATATGGTACATATACACCATGGAATACTATGCAGCCATGAAAAGGAACCATATCATGTCTTTTGCAGGGACATGGTTGGATTGGAAGCCATTATCTTCAGCAGACTAACCCAGGAACAGAACCCAAACACCACATGTTCTCATTTATAAATGGGAGGTAAACATTGAAAACACATGGACACAGGGAGGAAAAACACAAAATGGAGCCTGTTAGGGGGTGGGGTGAAGGATGAGAGAGCATCAGGATAAATAGCTAATGCATGCTGGGCTTAATAATTTGAGTTGATATGCTCAGCAAACCACCAAGGCACACGTTTACCTATGTAACAAACCTGAATGTCCTGCACGTGTATCCCAGAACTTAAAATTAGATAAAATAAAGATTTCCTTGGTTGAATAAATTTTACAAACACTAACATTCTGTAGCATTCTGATACTGTTTGCTTTTGCTACTGCTCTTTCTGAATTACCCTCTGGGATCAACCTGTCCATCTGTATGCTCCCCTAGAGGTTTGAGCAGCAGGGCACTGAAGAAGCGAGTCACGCCCCCACGACAAGGAATCTTTCCCATTTCAACTGGGGCCTCGACTGCCTCGGATCCTGGAAGAGACCCCAGACTCAGCCAGCAGAGGGGAGAAGCATCCAGACATCAGAGACTACAGCTGGACATTGGAGAGAAGTGGCTTGGCTTCAGGGGAACAGCTTGATGGCATAACTTCGAAAAAGAATCCAGCTGGAGGCAGCCAGACTTCAGGGGAAGATTACCTATCCTTCCCCCACACTGTACCCTTTTCAGTTTCCCTTTCCACTGAGAGCCACTTCCATCAGCAATAAAATCCCCTGCATTTCCCATCTTTCAATATATATATATATATATGTACCATATTTTATATATATATATATATACACACACACACACACACACACACACACACCCCTTATATAATATACCATATTTTATACATATATACCATATTTTCCTTAACCATTCATTGATTGTTGGGCATTTGGGCTGGTTCCATATTTTTGCAATTGCCAGCTGTGCTGCTATAAACATACATGTGCAAGTTTCTTTTTTGGTATAATGACTTCTTTTCCTCTGGGTAGATACCTAGTAGTGTGATTGCTGGATCAAATGGTAAATATAGTTTTTATTCTTTAAGAAATCGTCACACTGTTTTTCATTGTGGTTGTTAACAGTTTATATTCCCACCAACAGTGTAAAAGTGTTCCTTTTTCACAACATCCACATCATTATTCTTATATCTTAATGTACTATCCTTGTCTTGACAAGTTGTTAGAGTTGCTGCTTTTTATTGGTTCATTGTTTAGACTTTCTGCTAAGGACAAAAGTAGTTTTTACATCACAGTTACAGTGTTATAATATTCTGTGTTTTTCTGCATACTTACTATTACTAGTAAGTTTTATACCTTCAGATGAATATTTATTGCTAATTAATGTCCTTATCTTTCTGACTGAAGTACTCTCTTTAGCATATCTTATAGGATAGGTCTTGTATTGATGAAATATTAATATTTCAGCTGTTTCTTTGTCAGAGAACACATTTATTTTACCTTCGTGTTTGAAAGATATTTTCACTAAATATACTGTCTTGGTTAAAAGTTTTTTCCTTCAGAACTTTAAATATGTCATGCTACTCTCTTCCAGCATTTAAGGTTTCCAATGAAAAGTCTGTTGCCAGACATATTGGAGCTCCATTTTATGTTATTTGTTTCTTTTCTCTTGCTGCTTTGAGAATCTTTTCTTTATCTTGACTTTTTGGAGTTTAATTATGAAATACCTTCTTAAGGTAATCTTCTTTGGGATAAATCTGCTTTGTGTTCTATAACCTTGTACTTGAATATTGACATCTTTCTGTAAGCTTAGGAAGTTTCCTGTTATTATCCTTTTGTATAATTTTTCTACTCTTATTTGTTTCTCTACACCCTGGCCAAAAGGAGTACTGCTAGACTACCAGCAATGTTCCCATAAGGCCCAAATTCTGTTAAGTTAGTTTGCAGTGAAGTCTGTCTGACCTGGAACTCACCTTTCAGGGTGGTGAGCTCCTCTCTGGCCCAGGGCAGGTCCAGAAATGCTGTCCAATAGTCAAGTTTTGGAATCAGGGACCCCCAGAGGCCACTTGGTGCTCTACCAACCTGTGACAATGTTGGCACCTAAGGTGCAAGACAGAGTCCCCTTTACTTTTCTCTCTGCTTTTCTAAAGTAGAAGGAGTTTAACCCCATAGCTACCATAGCTGGTAATGTTCTGAGTCTAACCTGAAGACAGCAAATCTCAAAGGCTCACCAAGGCCCTTGATATAGTACCTGGGTATTGTTGCTGGTTACTCAGCGCCCAAAAACTCTTCAGTTATCATGTGATGAATGCTGAAAGTATTCGGTTCTCTCCTTCAAGGCAGCAGTACCTTTCTGGCCCAGAGTGTGTCTAGAAATATCCTCCGGGAGCTAAGCCTCAGAACAGGGCTTCATGACTCAGAGTGCTGCCCTATCCTGCTGTGGCTGAGCTGGTATTCAAGATGCAAGACAACGTTCCCACCACTCTTTCCTCTCCATTTCTCAAGCTGCAGGAAGGGGTCTCTTATGGAGCCATGAGCTGTGCAGACTGGGATTAGGGTAGGGGTGATACCAGCACTTTCTTGGCTTCCCCAGCTGATGTCTCAGTGTGTCATGTGTCCTCCCAGTCCACTGTCTCTGGGCCAAGTTCAGCCCTACGACCTTCCTAAGGGTTGCAGTCCTAAGAGGTCTTTCAGGTTTATTTAGAGACAAAGAGTAATTGACTCTGGGTGGTGAGGTTTGTGGTCATTCAAATTCTGACTGCTGAGATAGGTTATTCCCTGCTGACTAGAGCTTGTTTAAATACTCATTTTTGGGTGGGCATCAACTGAGTTTTGTCTGTTTTT
This sequence comes from Sapajus apella, assembly GCF_009761245.1. Taxonomy (NCBI): domain Eukaryota; kingdom Metazoa; phylum Chordata; class Mammalia; order Primates; family Cebidae; genus Sapajus; species Sapajus apella. The sequence continues at coordinate 4,509,532 of NW_022436949.1, read as the reverse complement.
TCTTTCTGCTCTAACACAACAGCCCTAAATTCAGCCCTGAATTCAGTGCCTCACATTTGTTGAATTCAGTGCTCCCCCAGCACCCAGAGATGCTCATGGCACCATGCCACAGTTGCCAGGATGCGGGAGGGGTGGTGTCAGTGATTCAGAATCATTTTTTCTATCTGTTCAATACTTTTTCAGTGATATAAATTTAAAATAAGGTACTATGAATGTTCACCTGATTTTTGGTTCTTATAAAGGTGTTTTCCTGTTTAGATAATTGTTACCTTGGTGTCCTTGCTGAGGGGGATGATAGGTGAAGCTTACTATATTCTGTCATTTTGCTCTTCTCCTTTTCCACAAACATTTCATTCATCATTTTCCATGGTGCTATTTTTGGACATGGGAGTACTAAAATCTTTGTGATATGATCATTCCCTTAGGCAACATAGAGCCTACTAAAGATGATATACATGTATAATAAACAAATGTAATAAACTGTGTAAGCATTAGAACAGAAGTATAGCATACTTGATATGGGTGGGTTACAGGCATGCTAGGGGTTTAAGTAAATAAAAACATTGTTCTTCTCACCTACTAACCATTAATCTCTCATCACATACTTTGTTGCAGCTTCCCATTTGGCAAGACATGCAATTTAAGAAATGAAACTTCTTTTTATCAGGTTTTTCAAAGATCAGATGGTTGTAGATGTGTGGCATTGCCTCCGAGGCCTCTGTTCTGTTCCATTGGTCTATATGTCTGTTTTGGTACCAGTAACATGCTGTTTTGATTACTGTAGGCTTGTAGTATAGTTTGAAGTCAGGTAGCATGATGCTTCCAGTTTTGTTCTTTTTGCTTAGGATTATCTTGGCTATGCAGGCTCTCTTTCGGTTCCATATGAAGTTTAAGGTAGTTTTTTCCAGTTCTGTGAAGAAGGTCATTGGTAGCTTAATGGGGATAGCCTTGAATCTATAAATTACTTTGGGCAGTATGGCCATTTTCACAATATTGATTCTTCCTAACCATGAGCATGGAATGTTTTTCCATCTGTTTGTGTCCTCTCTTACTTCCTTGAGCAGTAGTTTGTAGTTCTCCTTGAAGAGGTCCTTTAGATCCTCTGTTAGTTGTATTTGAAGGTATTTTATTCTCTTTGTACCAATTGTGAATGTTCCCTCTTGATTTGGCTCTCTGTTAGTCTGTTGGTGTATATGAGGCCAACAAACATATGAGAAAATGCTCATCACTGGTAATTAGAGAAATGCAAATCAAAACCACATTGAGGTACCATCTCATGCCAAATAAAATGGCAATCAATAAAAATCTGGAGACAACAGATACTGGAGGGGATGTGGAGAAATAGGAACACTTTTACATTGTTGGTGGGAGTGTAAATTAAACCATTGTGGAAGACAGTGTGGAGCTTCCTCAAGGACCTAGAAATAGAAATTCCATTTGTCCCAGTAATCCATTACTTGTTATATACCCAAAAGATTATAAATCATTCTATTATAAAGACACATGCACACGTATGTTCACTGCGGCACTGTTTACAATAGCAAAGACCTGGAACCAACCCAAATGCCCATCAATGATAGACTGGACAAGGAAAATGTGGCACATATACACCATGGAATACTATGCAGCCACTAAAAATGAATTCATGTCCTTTGTAGGGACATGGATGAATGTGGAAACCATCATTCTCAGCAAACTGACACAAGAACAGAAAATCAATCACCACATGTTCTCACTCATAGGCGGGTGTTGAACAATGAGAACTCATGGACACAGGGAGGGGAGCTTCACACACTGGGGTTTGTTTCGGGGAGGGGTTTAGGGGAGGGACAGTGGGAGTAGGGAGGCTGGGGAGGGATAACATGGGGATAAATGCCAGATATAGGTGATGGGGGGATGGAGGCAGCAAACCACATTGCCGTGTATGTACCTATGCAACAATCCTGCATGATCTGCACATGTACCCCAGAACCTAAAGTAAAATAAAAAAAAAAAAAGAAAAAGAAATGAAGCTAGTACAGAGACTGAAGTTGCTGATGGAACAGTCCCAAATGTAAACATTAAGACTTGAAGATAGAGTGGAGACACTGGATCTCTATGTGTTCATTTCTTAGCAGCCTTACCTGAATGAGTCAGGAGAGGAACTTATTCTGCTATAAGCAGTGGCATATTTAATACCAAGGATACACGTGTATTTTTTTTTTAAACGACAGAGTTGGGTGGGGCACGTTAGAGAATAATTTTATTTCTGCCACTAATGAAGAGGAACTAGAAGAAGTGATTTTTATTCTTTGTTACCTTGATTAAAGGTCTGAATTCTTCTGAAGTTAAAAAATAATGCATGTGATTTTAACAATTGCCCAGAGTGCTTTTCATCTGTTTCAATTCCTATTTTACTTTGATTTTTGAATTCCTATCTATCTAGTCATCCAAAACAAGTCTTTGAAATATGGTTCAGATTTCCTGCATATAATCATTTTCTCCTCACAACTCTTCTCTTCTATGTCTTGTATACTAGAAACACTTCTTCAAACTAGGAAGAAAACTTCCATTCTCCTGATATGCAATGAGAATGATTTTATTTAATGACTGTAACATATATGCCAAAATAATTTCTGATTGTCTTAAAAAATAAACTAGTGTAATGATATTATATTTTTCATATAAATCAATACATCATTATGTTTTAAAACATTTTATCAAGGAATAATGTTTGGTTTAGGTACCTGGTTTCATATTTCTTAAAGGTAAAACAATACTTTATGAACCTTTACTGAATTTCAACATGAATATATAAATGTTACCTCATTAGTCTGTTTGCACAGTATCTTTGAGACACCATAAGTATCAAAGGTCAGAGTATAGTGCTACAAAGAAGGAGAAACAGGCTGGACGTGGTGCCTTACACCTGTAATCCCAGCACTTTGGGAGGCCAAGGCAGGTGGATCACCCGGGATCAGTAGTTCAAGACCAGCCTGGCCAATGGCGAAACCCTGTCTCTAATAAGAATACAAAAATTAGCTGGGCATGATGGCAGGCACCTGTAATCCCAGCTACTCAGGAGGCTGAGGCAGGAGAACCACTTGAACCCAGGAGGCAGAGGTTGCAGTGAACTGAGATTGTGCCACTGCACTCCAGAGTGGGTGAGAGAGCAAGACTCCATCCCCTCCCCCCCAAAAAAAGAAGAAATGACCTCAACAAATAAGGAGTAAAATCCACAAATGTCATATAAACAATATTAGGATTTTTGTCTATCAAAATGTGTCCTTTCTCACCCTTATGGCAATCACTTTATGCCCGAAAACATGAGAAATGAGTATCTAAATAATAAAAGTCATAGTAATATAAATAGCTATAATTGTATTTATTTCTATTTCTTTAATGTCATTTTACTATATGACCTTTATAGTATAGTATAGTATAGCAGTGGGTTGTACAGCAAGACTATTCTTTCATTAAATGCTTTACTTAATTTTGACAAAGAAAACCAAGTGAAATTATAATTTTTTGAATAATTAATATTATTCTATTAAAATTATTTCATATTATTATTCTATTGAAACTTAGAATAATTAGAATTTTCAAATATATGAATTTTACTGAATGCAATATTCTATACATGTCTTTACTTTGAAAAATTACATTTAAAATCATTTTTTATTTTCCTAAATTCACTTTTTTGATTGAATTAAATGGTACCATGATTTAACACAAGATTCTTTCCCTGCTTTTAGCTAAGATAGTGCCAAAACTGTTGGAGGATAATTTTTTATAAAAGATTTTTTCAAACACCTTTAGAGAAGGAAATACTGTAACCTCTTGATAACACATTCTAATGGATTACGATACTCACAGTCAGGAAGTACTTACTTTTCTACAATTTAAACTTATTCCCTCTTGTCCTATATTCAGTGAATATAGAGGAAAAACTATTCACTACTACTGTACAAGACCTTTTTCATATAACCCCAAACTAATGATGAGTCTCTCCAAGCTTTCTCTTTCTTATGCTTGAATAAACTCACTTCCGCTTACCTATTCTTCATTATGTACTTTCAGTAAAGTCTAATCTTTTTTTTTTTTCCCACATAAAGTCCTGCTCAAATTTCTTCAGATTACATATCAGCTTTTATTCAGGTTCTTAGTTACGAGACATACCATTTGATTTTTTGTCAAAAGATTCAACTGTCTACCTTACCGACTGAGTTACTTTGAGAAGGTAAGAATAACCATGAGGAGACAATTCTATAATTTACTAAAATCTATTTATAACAATTAAGTTTGGAGTATTTTTCCTCTGTTAAATCATGGTACCATTTAATTCAATCAAAAAAGTGAATTTAGGAAAATTAAAAAATGATTTTAAAATGTAATTTTTCAAAGTAAAGAAATTAAAGGAAACAACTTTAAAATGAAATGGCGCATAACTAGTATAGGCTATGATTCTAATTCTCTTCCATGAAACCATTTCAGTAGAAGGCTGAACTGTAATGCTCCATAGTTACTTAATTCTTCGATATAAACGTCAGTTGCTTTCGTGTTTGCAATGAAAAGCTGTTTTCACAGCTATGATCACAGAATTAATTACACATCAATTCTTTAAAATGATGTTTACATTCATATATATTATTCAATATATATTTTGCCTTAACTAGGGGATCAAGTTAAATTTGTATATCAAGTTCCTTGTAGTTTATTAAAGAAATTAATCAAAAAGTAATGTAAATATGCATGATACAAGTATTAAAAAAATTTCATTGTAATTTTACGTAATATAATAGCATTTGTAGCAGATCAATGAAATTTTGTGAAGTTCAACCTATTAAATATTGAATTTTTACCTGCCAGAGGTTGAATAAGAATACACACTATAGAAGAGAATGTCAGAAAAAATTTACAGCATAGAAATAGTAAGGCTAGAATTTTCTGAAATTCTGTGAATGTCTGTTCCACAATCATGAGGGCAGCACCAGAAATATTATTATGCTATGGGAACTATATGCTTTCACCTATTTTCACCAGTATAGAAAAACAATAAAGCAAGGGTATAAGGGAAAGAGAGAAGACTGTCTGCTGATTAACTTTTAGATTTCCTCTACGTGATAGTTATTAAAGATGGACTTTAGACAACTAAAGTCTTCTTTCTCAAAGTTGCTGAGGTAGGAGTCTCAGACATTTTAAGTATTAAATATTAAATGATAAAGTAGATGTTTTTATGCCTTTACTGTATGTCTTTCCAACTTTCCCTTATCTTCAATAGCTTGTTAAAAACTCTTTTGAATAGTAGCCTCAAGTTTTATTTACAAACTTTCTTCATAGCAAAGGAGGACTTCTTACTTATAAGATTTAAAACATATTACACCACTGGATATATCCTAGAATGCATTTCTGAAATATTTATTCAAAAATTAAATTAAGATAATCATGTATGTTTCAGAAGTCCAAGATGTTTTTATCACTAATCTCAAGATTCACATCAGTGGCACCAAAGAGATTTAAAATTCAGGAAAAAAAAGAAATATTATAAAATAAAAGTTCACTTGAGAACCCCAAATCTGCTAAAGATTAGTGAACCAATTTTACTCTGTATAACCACAAAGTTGTAATAGAGTTAAATTCTAAAGATTAAAAGAAAAGTTGGAAATGTTTTTTGAAATAATTAATACTCTGGATCTGTATCCTTGAGGAATTGCCATACTGTCTTTCACAATGGTTGAACTAATTTACATTCCCACCAACAGTGTAAAAGTCTTCCTATTTCTCCACAGTCTTGCCAGCATCTAGTTTCTTGACTTTTAATAATCACCATTCTGACTGGTGTGAGAAGGTATCTCATTGTGATTTGATTTGCATTTTTCCAGTGATGAGTGATGTTGAACTTTTTTTCAAACGTTCATTGGTCACACATATGTATTATTTTGAGAAGTGTCTGTTCATGTCCTTTATCCACGTTTTGATGGGTTTTTTTTCCTTGTAAATTTGTTTAAGTTCCTTGTAAATTCGGGATATTAGATGTTTGTCGTATTGGTAGATTTTAAAAATTTTCTCCCATTCTATGGGTTGCCTGTTCACTTTGACTATAGTTTCTTCTGCTGTGCAGAAGCTCTTAGTTTAATTAGATCCCATTTGTCAAATTTGACTTTTGTTGCAATTGCTTTTGGCATTTTCATCATGAAGGCTTTGCCCATGGCCATGTCCTGAATGTTATTGCTCAGGTTTTCTTCTAGGATTTTTAAAAAAATCATTTTGGGTTTTACATTTAAGTGTTTAATCCATCTTGAGTTAATTTTTGTTTAAGTTGCAAGGAAAGGGTCCAGTTTCAGTTTTCTGCATATGGCTAGCCTGTTATTGGGTGTATATCCAAAGGAATATAAATCATTCTATTATGAAGACACATGACATGTAAGTTTTTTGCAGCACTATTTACAATGGCAAAATCATGGAACAATCCAAATGTCCATCAATGGTAGACTAAAGAAAATGTGGTACATAGGCACCATAGAATACTATGCAGCCATAAAAAGGAATGAAGTCATGTCCTTTGCAGGGACATGGATGAAGCTGGAGCCATCATTCTCAGCAAACTAACAGGAACAGAAAACCAAGCACTGCATGTTCTCACTCATAAGTGGGAGCTGAACAATGAGAACATGTGGACACAGGGAGGGGAACATCACACACCAGGGCCTGCTGGGGAATGGGGGGATGAGGGGAAGGGGACCTAGAGGATGGGTCAATAGGTGCAGCAAACCACCATGGCACAAGTATACTTATGTAACAAGCCTGTACTTTCTGCACATGTATCCTGGAACTTAAAGTAAAATTTTCTAAAAAAGAAATAATTACTAATTATATATTGCAATTACAACAATCTGGACTATCCAGTAGGATATGTATTTCTGGTTTTACGATGGAGAAAATTGAGGTTCAAGGATTAGGTGACTTTTCATATTTTGAAATGAATAAATTGAGATAAAAGTAAGACAAAGAGCCCAGCTTCCTAAATTCTTTTTACTTTTACTTTTTTCTTTAATGCAGTATGCAGAATTCATTTTTTTCCCCTCATATTACTGTCTCTGCATGCCCTCCTCTGATTTCTAGGTAACAAATTACATAAACCTAGTAGCCTAAAAAATCACATATTTATCTCACAGTTTTTGTGGATCAAAAGTTCAGGCTCATCTGAGTGGGTTCTTTGGGGTATCACAGGTTGCAAACAATAAGTTAGCTGGGTTGTAGTCTCCTCTGAGCATAGGAAAGAACCCACTTCAATGTTGATACAGTTTTGTTGGCAGAACTTATTGCCTTGTGGCTATAGAACTGATGTTTTCAACTTCTTGCTGTCAGTGGGAGGCTACATTCACTTCCTAGACACCACTCTCATCTTCTTGCCACACGAGCCTGCCAACATGTTCACATACTTTTTAAGAGCCATCTAAAACAGAGACAAATAATATAGTCTAATCACAAGAGTGATATCCCATTACATTATCCTGCCAATCTTCATGAGGAGGGGATAACACAAAGATAGGAATACCAGGAGGGAAGAATCATAGTGAGGTACAGTAGGGGTGTTCTCTGTACTTCTCCTGGTAATTTCAGTTGATTATAATTATTAACATATTTATTAATGCTATTAGAAATTATTATTTTGGGGCCAAAATAACTATTAAATGCAATTAAATTCTAGCCTCCAATCTCAACATAATTCATGAATTATGTAATGCCCTTTTTTACAATTATTATTCATTCTAGCCATGAAGTCCTAGTTATGTGAGGGTCTTTCACTATGTATTACATTATAAACAGCATGCTGCCTTTCTAGAATGTCCCATAGGACAGAACACTTTTGAACATAACATGTTAAATAAATCAATGGTCCTAAAATATTACTGAGCTATTTGAAAAAATTAAGTTGGCTTTCTATACTACAAAATCCCAAACAATGCATGCTGACCTATATTCAGATACACTTTTATGTTTACAAATTAAAACAGAAGAGAAAAAAAGCCTCCAATCAACTTTACTTTCCCTACTTGCTTCATTTCATCATAGTACTCATATTTTAATATTTCTTTATTCTCTTTTTGACTACATATTTTGATGTCCATGTTTTTCTTTTTCTTTTACATTTGGAATATAACAATGACTTTGTTTTTCAAATTATTTTACAGACTGAATTGAGTTCTTTGGTGTTTTAGGAAGTGTATCTAGGTTATATTTAATTTCATATGAAATCATTTGGAAAGCCATAGAAAAAAGATGTATATTGAAGGTTTTCAAATACTCCCTGTAATCTTCCTAAAATTGCAAGAGAGAATTGCAGAAAAAAACACACTTTATAAAATATTGTTGTTTTTGCAGGAAGTAATAAATGTTCTGTTAGGGACTTGAAAATATTAAATAGTTTAAGACATAGTTTGATTATGTTAATTATAGTTATAAAATGCGTTGAATTTAAAACACAAATTTATAAATGTTTTATTGAATCAATAAATATGCTAAAATACATAATGTATGTTATATCCATTAATATTAAAAGAACAAAAAGAACATATTTATTCAGCTAGAATAAGCAGTATTCCAAAACTATTCCAACTAATGCAAAATCAAAATATGTTCTATCTGATGTGAAACACTGGAATGGAGACAAATGTGAAAATGGGCTGGCTATAACCTCTTCACAAGTATTTTACTGAAATAAAAATGATAATGTTCTACTACATCTAATGCAAATCCACAATACACAATTCAAAATGTGATGAACACACTTCACATCCCATCTCAAATATATTTTAATGTGCCATTGTGGGGATTTGAATACAGTAGAGAAAATGAATATACTGAAGTCTAGAAACCCTCTCCTTTTAAATATATTTTTCAATTGATAAATGAAATAAAAATGAAAATCATGTAAAATATATACAGTATTACTAAATTTTTAACAGCATTTTTTTTTTCTGTTTTTCTTTCTTTCAGTCTCACTTCTCCACTAGCAGGAAGACCTAAGACAAATGGAGTTTCTCTCATTTCCAGTCTTCAGAGTTTGAGAGGAATTTTCGGGAATCAAACATTTATATTCTTTTTTCTGTAAAGTTCAATTCATTGTTTATTTTCTAGTAACTCCTAGCAATATTCATCCTTTCTTTTCCCTTTGTACTTCAATAACTATTTTTTTATTCTTCTGGTATAACACTCAACATATTTTATGAGTCACATAGCTGCAATAATGACCCCAATCATTTCTTGAATCTTACTTACTCCTGCAAGGCTCTTAATTACACTGTATTTCTGATCAACTTCTAAGTGCCTGTTCCCTTTATATTATGATGGTTTTCTAATTGTCTGTGTTCTTGAACCTCCTATTTTCTCTCCCCTCTCTGATCTTTGTCTGGCCTGCAACATTTATTCATCTTTTAGAGCTCAGCACAGAACTGGTTTCAGCTGGACATTGTTCTCTGACCAAAGGGACAGAATTAAGTGGTTTTTATTATTATTTTTAAAACTTACTCTGTATTTTATCTATATTTTTATTTTCCCTCTACACATTAGCCTTTTAAATACCATTAACTACATCTGTGTTATATTAATCTACTAAAATCTTGCTAATTACTTCATATATTTTAAATCTCTGAAGAAGAAAAAATGAGTAGAAAGCAAGTGAAAATTGTATAGTCAGAGAAAGGTTATATAACTTCCATGAGCACCATATTTCTTGTGAATAAATGAAGACATAAATAACCCTCCCAACAAATAGCTGCCTGGTATATTATTTACAATAAGAAATATAAAATTCAAAATCAGTTTTAGTATGTATAAAATGCTCAATATGTCTCATTTCCTTTTCAAAATATATCATAAATGGCAGTATATTGCTTACTTTGTCTACCTCTTTTACAGTATACTAGTTGTATTAAGAGTAATGGTTCACTTACCTTATCTCTCATTCCTAATCAATGCTCACAATTGACTTTAAAAATGTGGACAAAATGAATGAATTAATTGACAAAATCTTTGCATATGGACTGTAGCAGATTTAATTTAAACTAACCCAAATAAGGACATTTCATGGCTTGCAATATTTAATAATACTTTACATAGAAATGATCTAACAAGTAGCAATCATGACAGACCAAGTATAAATTTCTTATTTGAAGTTTTTAAAACAAAAATTTTCACAAGATGCAATTTGGGACATGTTAAAAAAAAAACATGAACACACTGCAAAATGCTACACAATTAGTGGGTTTATATGACAGTGGAAGAACCCTGAGGTTAAGAAACCTGCAAATTTACAAGAAAAATGTCAGCAAACTTTTTCATCATTTTCCCCATTGGGAGACATTATCTTTATTATCTTGGACAAGAAATAGATCCGTCTTTGCTCAGAAGAGAGACACAATCTCTGTCTTCCAAGTCTATTCACTATACAAGTATCCTTGAAAAGATAGACTGTCACAAAAGCTATCATAACATACGCAAAAACGTGAGACTCACAAAAACTCGTCTCTCAATAATGATACCTCTTGGCTCCCTCCACTACCTCCTATTCTTCCAGCTTGTTCTCAGGAAGGCATACATTCAATGTAATCACATTCCTGTCCATTCATGGATGTGATCCTGTTACACTACTGTTATCAAAAAAGTTACATTACTTTATTTAGTAAAATCAAATTTCATTAGGGCCACAATACCATTCTTCCAAATTAAAAAAAAATTCAATGTCAGAAACCACTGGGGTATCTACCTTTAAGTGGTTATGCAACTTTTTTATTTTCCCACTTAGTGATAGATATGGAAGTATTTCCTAAAAGGTGATGTGCTTTTTTAAATTATACACATGCATAAAACTTTAATAGTTATTGTCTGATTAGTATAATTATATTTGTAAATATTTCTTTTTTCTGTGAAGTAGTAGTTATTCTGATTTCAATTGACAGGTCTATTAAATTTTTAAATTTAAAAATACAAAGACATTCAGTTATCAGCAGGCAAGTGGATTTTAAGTTAAAATAATGGAATTCTGTCATTACTTTCTCCACATTTATTATTACCAAGAAAAAATTATATTTCTTAAGTTAGTTAGCTTTATGGACAATTTATAATTTTAAAGTACAACTTAATGAATTATTTTGAATTATTCATCATTTTTCACTAAGCTATGCTATATGGTAAAAATATCCAAATATTTGTGAATTACAATAGAAGTTTTTTGTTTTGTTTTCTTCTAATTATGGTGAATTTTTATGTCTTATTTTCATTAGTGAGTCTAAACTAAAAGAACAAACGCTCTTTGAGAAATTATTCTCAAAGAAAGAGAGAGAGAAAAAAAAGCAATTGAAGATGCACATGATTACACAAATATTCCCATCCCAGAAAGAAGGGCACAAAGAGTTGCTGTAGGCCAAGAAGAGAAAAGTGGTTAATAATTTGAAACAATAGTGCAATTTAACACAGTTACCCATTGGAATCGACCATCTACCTCTTTCTTCTACAAACCTTCAATGAAGTATTCCTGTATGTGAGACATCTCAAATTCAAAAATACAACTGGGCTCAATAAATTTTGTTCTTGCAGACATATTAATTTTCTTCTATTCAATTATATCCATCAGTTTTTAATGATGACAGATAAATCTGTCTTCACACTTGTCATGGTAAGTAGAGGCAATAATTAGTTTTCATTTTGATTTGAAGACACTTACTAACAAATGTTTCCAAAATAACATATCTTCTTATTTAAAAAAGGAAGTTGGATCCCATTTTTACAGCATTTGTTAAAGCTATTTTACCCTATTGCATTTTTTTTTTTACAGAATATAGGTGTTGTTTGTTTGTGATTGACAAAAAATTGTATAAATTTATTATATTTGAGATAATATTTTGATACATGTATACATTACGAAGTAATTAAATCAAGCTAATTAACCCACCCATTACCTCACATACTTGTTTTGTAGTGGAAATATTTAAAATCTACTCCCTCAAACAATTTAAAACTTACATTATTATTAACTATTTTACACAAAAAGACACATACTATAAATACTCTTTTGAAGTTTGAACTTTTTTCACTGAACAACAAAAAAATAATAAATATATCATGGAAATCACTTCATAGACAACTTCCTTCTATATATTTGTATGTTAATGCCTAGTATTCCACTGGGTTGGAGGCACCAGAGCTTATTCAGCCAACTCTCCCACATATGAGCAATTTTTTCAGTCTTTCGTAATGAAAACTGAACTTAATAAATAACATTATCTATAGGCATTTTAGATTATTGAGAATGTATCCTCGGAGTCAGTTTTTAGAAATAAGATTGTGAGTCCAAGATCAAATTGTGGTTTTGTTAGACATTTCCAAAGTCTGTTTATAAAGGCTGTACCACATTGCATTCCCACTAACAATGCACAACGGTGAATGTTTTCCCATGGCTTGCCAACAGAGAAATTTTTGTTTTAATTTCTTTGCGAATCTGATAGGTGATATAGTATTTCACTACAATTTAAATTTTTTATTTGTTACATTATAAGTAAACTTGAATATGTTTTTTCATGCTTAAGGACTATTATTGTATGTATTTAAAAGTATGCATTATATTTAGTCATTTTTAAAATCAAGCATTTTATATTTCCCTCCTTTAAAAAATATTTCTTATCTGCACTATAGTGCAAGAGACCCCAACATCTCATTCCTCCTATCTAACTGAAACTTTGTACCTTTTGACCAACACCCCTGCATTTCTCCTCCCACCTCCCAACCTGGCCTTTGGTAATCAGCATTCCACTCTCTCTTCCTTAAGTTTGACTCAAGGAAGTAAAATCTGCCTATAAGTGATTTTACATATATATAAAATTATATGCTTTTTCGTGCCCTGATTATTCATGACCTCTAGTTTTATCTATGTTTTCACCTATGACATCATTTCTTAATTTTTATGGCTGAATAGTATTCAATTGTGTATATACCAAATTTTCTTTTTTCATTCATCATCCACTGATGGACACCTAGATTGACTCTATTATCTCGGCTTTTGTGAATAACGCTGCAATAATCATGGTAATGCAGCTATCTCTTTTATATACTGACTTTATTTCCTTTGGATATATACTCAGTAATGAGATTGCTAGATCATATGGTAGTCCTGATTTTAGTTTTTTGAAGAACCTCCACACTGTTTTTCATGTTCTTTTAAACAAATGTTGGCTTAATAGACCTAATATCATAATGGTTACTACACAAGTTCAATCTTTTACCTTAATAGAAAATACACATGTCCTCTACAATGACAACCGCAATATATTGAAATCAGGTTATCAATGGTTTATTGAGTGCAGCACATGAAAGACAGTTCATATAAGACAGTTCTTATGAGACACTTATCTTAATAATGCCCAAAACTACTATTTGTCATAGTCTTAAGACATAATATATTTAGTTTTTATCCATTAACTTTGTCCATTGAAAAATATTTTAGAAATTAATATTTCAGTATGTTAATAGTATTGTCTCATTTTATATACTTAAATACAATTCAAAATTGTGAAACTGTTCAAGACAGATTGGAAATTAGAGAAAATGTTCATAGCTAAACCAAAGCACAGATCTTGAGAAAAAAGGAAGCAGATGCAGGATATAAATGTAGGTACTTACAGAAGGTAACAAAACTTAAAAGCCCTTAGTCACAATTAATAAACAATATATTCAATTAAGTTGCAATAAAATTTTTAAAATTCTTGGAAAATATGTGGACATAGTCATTTTCTCATGATTGTTAATGTTCATATTATGTGTTGCAAGGATGGCTTCATGGGCCCTTATGGCCAATGGTTTAAATGCCACTGTTTTATCTGAGCACGTTTTACTTTGTTATATTTACATTTTTTTCTCAAATTGATATCCATAACCTCTCTGTCTCTCTCCGTCTTCCTCCCTCTCTTTGTCTTTTTTTATTATGTGTGTATGTATGTATCTGTGTGTATTTATGTTTAATATATTTCTCTTCTAGTACATATATACATGCTATGAATATATGTGTGTGAATATACACACATACATGAATATAAGTGTGTAAATGTACACGAATATACACACACATATATAGATAGAGGTTATATATAGGCAGATATAGGCAGATAGCTGTAGAAAGACAGATATGCTAATGATGTATAGATTTTATATATATATATATATATATATATATATATATATATATATACATATAGCTATTTATTCTGACATGGTAAGCCTATAAAGACCAAAGGATTAGAGCAGATAAAATATAAATTTTTGCATTAATTCAGAAATATTGTTCAAAAACTTGCACTTAGGGATCAAAGTTGCATTATTATTATTGTTGTTTCAATTCCATTATTTGCCTCAAATAAGACTTTTTTATATTTTATTTTTTTGTAGAGACGTGGTCTTGCTATGTTGCTCAGGCTAGTCTTGAAATCATAGGTCCAAGTGCTTCTCCCAGCTTGGCCTCCCAAGATATTAGCATTACAGGCATAAAGTCATCATTCCTGACTCTAAAGAGAATGTTTGAAATATTAAGAACATAATTTTTTTTTGCCCCAAGGTATTTTTAAAAATCTGTTTGAATGTGTGAATTGCTTTTTGACATACATACTTGGTCAATCACTCATCAATTACATTTAATGGCTTCCAACAGCTCAGAAGAGTAGTTGAGTTTATTCTGACTTATATTACAGACACGTCAGGAAGGTAACAACTGAATTGTGTGGAGAGTTAAATTGTGAGTTACCTCTTTTTAAAAGCGAGGCCTAGATATCACTTGGATGTTGTCTCCACTTTTCCTCATCAAAGTTAAGGAAATAACTTTAGTGACAGCACTATAGTGCCTATCAATTTCTCACATATCCATCATTAAAAGACAACATAATATGTAATATATTATATACAATGAATATATAATTATAATATATTCATTTAAAATTAAACATTAGCAACACAAATATATTTATTAATAATGAATATATGATATATTTACAAAGTGTGATGATAGTATGTGTATATATAGACATATAGAATACACACACACACACACACACACACATATATGTAATACAAATAAATTAAAATTTCCATGATATTTTGTTAGTTTATAGTATCAAAAGCATAATGTATAACAGTACAGATCATTATGATATGATATTTTTCTATCATTGAAAGGTGTTTGAGAAATCAAGCAAACTTAAACAATCTGATGTGCTGATTAGGAAAAAAAGTGCAGAAAACAAACAAAAACATATCCTGAAATAAGATCCAAATTAAAATGATGCAGAGTAAAAAATCTACCAACATCTTTCTAGTTTGACTAGAAATGACTAATCACTAATGATTTAGTTATATAATCACATACTGACCATTTATATATTTAAAATACTTATCTGAAGAAATACATTTTTTAAGCCAGAATGACATATACAGGATAAATATAAAAATACTGTGTATATTTTATACAGGATAAATATAAGAATAAATATAAAAAAATATATAGTCACAGTATTTTTATATTTATCCTGCATATGTATATATATATTTTTTCACAGTATTTTTATGTTTTTCCTGTATATGTGTATATATGTATATATACTACTGTGTGTGTATATATATATATATATATGTAAACGTTTCTCTTCCCTTCAAGACTGTACACTCTATGATATTATAATCCATGTTAATATATCTACGGGTATCCAAAGTCTAGTAAATTACTTGGCAGTTACTCAACAAATACTGATTAAAAGAAATTATACAATTCAACAACTGGCATCCTGGGGCAAAAGTAGAAAAAGTCTAATCTCATCCAGCTGGACAGCTGTGATGTGGACTGCAATTAACAATTTTCAAATTAATGATTGCATGAGTCATTATTACTTAGTTAGAAATTTTATTGTGATAACCACACTAGTGAAAGTTGATGGTTATCTGAACAATGAGTTGAATTGTGAGTCTGTCATAGTTCAATTGGGGTGAAGTTGAAATACTTAATTGCGATTTTCCTGTAGGTATAAGAAACCAAGGCTATGTGACACTGTGAGTCTTCACAAGAAAATAAGAGCTGAAGAGGGATTTTTAACACAGGAGATATAACTGCACAGATAATTCTAATATTTGATGTCAGAAAAACACAGGAAATTCAAACTTCTTCAAAAAAAGAGACAAGTTTTAAAATGCTGACCCATAGTAAGTAGTCAGTAAATACTACTTAAATAAAGAAATCTATTCAGAACTTCTGCTAATTCCTAATGTATTATTATTAAAACATCTATCTTTATAGATAAATATTAATCATACCAGCATGTTCTCTCATACATTGATGAAAAACCAAATTTAAATGTTTATTTTGCGAATTATTTTTCAACTATTACATACCTTGTAGAAAGGTGACCACAATGAATATCATAATTATGGCCTGAAAAGATATGTCCCCACAGGATTTGGATGTAGAGGTATATAACTAATCTGAGTTGGCAGTTTGGTATAGGAATCTTTTGTGCAGTGTAGATTTACCTTATCCTGTCTCCAATTAGATGTCATGTGAGGCTAAAAAACATATGAATAAAACCTCTACATCACTAATCATTAGAGAAATGCAAATCAAAACCACAATGAGATACTGTCTCACATCAATCAGAATAGCTATTTTTAAAAAGTGAAATAAACAACAGATGCTGGTGAGGTTATGGAGAAAAAGGAAAACTTCTATATTGTTGGTGGGAATGTAAATTAGTTCAACCATTGTAGAAGAGAGTGTAGCAATTCCTTAAAGACTTGGGTGCAGAAATACCATTGAAATCAGCGATCTCATTATTGGGTATATACCCAAAGGAATATAAATCATTCTATTATAACGACGCAGGCACACATATGTTCATTGCAGCACTATTCACAATAGCAAAGACATGGAGTCAAGCCAAATGCCCATCAATGATAGACTAGACAAACGAAATGTGGTACATATAACCATGGAATTCTATGCAGCCATAAAAAGTAACCAGATCCCATCTTTTCCATGGACATGGATGGAGCTGGAAGCCATTATCCTCAGCAAACTAACACTGGAACGTTTTCACTTATAAGTAGGAACTGAACAATGAGAACATATAAACACAGGTAGGGGAACAACACACACTGGGGCCTATCAAGGAGTTGGAGGGTGAGCATTAGGAAAAATGGCTAACAGATGCTGGGCTTAATAACTAGGTGATGGGTTGATATGCGCAGCAAACCATCATGGCACACATTTACTTATGTAACAAATCTGCACATCCTGCATATGTACCCCGGAACTTAGAATAAAAAACTCAGAAAAAAGAAAACAAATATTGTACACATACAATATAGACTTATATGCAGCCATAAAAAGAAATGAGATCATGTCCTTTGCAGGGACATGGATGGAGCTAGAAGCCATTATCCTCAGCAAATTCATGCAGGAACAGAAAACCAAATATTGCGTGTTCTCATTTATAAAGTGTGAGCTGAATTATGAGAATACATGGACACTTGGGGTTGGGGATCAACACATACTGGGGCCTGTCAGACAGTGGTGGTAGGAAGAAGGGAGAGCATCAGAAAGAATAGCTAACAAATGCTGGGCTTAATACCTTACCTAGGTGATGGGATGATCTGTGTAGCAAACCACCATGGCACACATTTACCTTTGTAACAAACCTGCACATCCTGTACACGTACCCCTGAACTTAAGAGTTGAAAAAACATGCATAAATAAAACAATGTGCAAATTCCAAAAAAAGATGTTAAAGGTCTAATTTGGTAAGACTGCCTAGTTCTGGGTGTAATATGCCATAAGAAACATGATGTTAAAGAAGGAATGGCACAGCGTTTTGTTGAGAATCAACTTTAACAGCATTACACACTATGTTTTGACAAGTTTAATTTTTTGAAGATTTCTTCCTGAATGCAATTTTATGACCTGAGCTCTGATGGTAGTAGTACTTATCCAAAGGAATGCTTTTAGGAATAAGAGAGAAAATGTGTTGTCAATGCATTCATTTAGCAAACATTTAATTATCATCTACTATATATCAGGCACAGAGGAGTTAAGTGCTTAAAATATTTTATTTCTTACATTAGAACCTTCAATTTATATTAAAATTTTAACATATATTGTCTACTTTCTAGTCAAATCATTTAAAAAGATCAGAAAATTTCAAACATCTGACATTGAAACTTCAATGTAGTGATAGATTGGGCCAAAAATTAAGGAGCCATAAAGGTATCCCTCAGCTAATGCAACTTCAAATGAAATTGCATTTCTGCCATATCACCAATTAAAGACTTTAAAGAAATTAGTTGCAAATATGTATTATTTCATCAATTATCTTATTCTTTACACACACAGACACACACACACACACACACACACACAACAATGGAATGTTTATGAAAACACTATGTAAGCTACACAGAATTTTAAGGTCCCAAAGAAAAAGCAATACATTAAGAAAAGAGAAACTGTATTTGTCTATATGTATAACTTCCTGTTTATTTATAAAACTGTAAAACATATGGATAATGTAGATCCATATCCATATCTAAAAATATGGATAATTTGTAGGTGGTTAATCTCATGGGAATAAAACCAATTCTGACATGACTAATATTGCTTTAATAGGAAAACCATAGATCCAAATTTTGACATTAAGCACATCTTTCTTTACATCTTTGCTCTGTGTGGGGAAAAAAGTAGTAATACATTAAGAAACTACTTTCACTATCCTTCTGCAATTATTTTGAAAAATACATTAAAAATTAATCAGCATTAAGGCATCTAACTAGATAAATATACCATCTAAATACAATTTGAATGATATAGAAAATGTTGTTGGGACAACTTGATTAGCAATGTTTGTTTTGCCTTTGGTAGAGGAAATGAATCTATAGTTATAAACTGCAAGAGAATAAAAATACATCAAATTAAATAGCAAATAAAAATTCTTTGGTCCAAGAGGATGAGACGTTTTAAAAAATAAAATATGTTAGCCATTTTAATATAATTAGTAGAAATTAAGTACAAGTGTGTTTGATTCAAACTTGAAAAGGGAAAGTTTCTCTTTATATAGAAAACATGCAGTTTAACATAACAAAAATATAGAACATGCTTTGTCTAGTTATTTTTTAAAGCCTGGTTGTTCAACTATATATGCTATATATAAACAGAATAATTAATCTAATTTAGACATGATGGACAGGAAGCACATGTGTATGAAACTGATAATCCACAAATAGTAAATCTATTGTAGCTAAGAAAATAGTAAGTAACCTCTCAATCAGAATTCTGTAATGATAAGAAAGAACCTATTTGCATCCTTTCATTCAGAATAGCTCTATTCTGCAACCAACTCTTGTTCCATTCGGATCAGCTTCTTTCCTCCTGCCACTCTTTGTTAGAGTGATCTTCTTTCTCCTTTGCCATTTTCACTTACCTGTTCCTCCAATTCCTTCAGTTTTCAAAATAACCTTTTGGATTTCCTTCTTGTCTTGGTTATTTGGAATAGAATGCCTTATCTACACATTTTTAGTTCTTACTTGAGTTCAGGATAATCTTTAAGCAAAAATTTTGGGTCAAATAATTTCCTAAGTGGAAATTGGTATTAGGCTCCTTGGTATTGAATTTCATGCCATCTAGGGAGGAAACTGCCCTGACAGTTTACATTTCAAAGAATATATATTAATTGTGAATAAAATGCTGAAAGTGATATCCAATTATGCATGATTCTGCCTTCTTTTAGGGGTGGTGTATGTTCTTTTGAGATTCTGGGACCTGGCCACATTCTATCAGGATAATAGGCTCCTTTCAGTTGGAAACACTGAGATTTATATACACCCACCATCACCAGGAGCTATTTTTGCCTTACATACCAAATATCTCTTTGGAGATATATGCCCAGTAATAGGATTTGATGGTCCATTTATGTCCACTGGAGGTATAGTTTCAATCATGAAAAGATGTTGTTCATATTGGTCAAGAACAGGAAGTTTATAAATATTAAAGTTTTATTTTACTTCTCAAGTTCTTTATCTGTTGCTGGAAACTGATATAAGCTTAAACTTATGCAATGTATGTAACAAATAACTTTGATATCACAGAAACCCAGGGTTCTAGGGTCAAAATTCAAGGAATAAAATTCCCTTATTATGATTATTGAGACGCACTACTTTGGAAGGATATTCAAGGAACTTGTGCCAGAGGTAGCACAGGAAAGATTGGATCAGGCATTATGACTGATTGGGAAAAATATTAAAACACTGTCAAGGCATAGTAATCAGGCTTTAACTATGGTAGATTAGGTTTTGAGGAGACTGAATATATAAACTGCCACAAATGTTATTTTTTTTTCTATTTGTTTCCCCTCAGAGCCACACTTTTAGTTGGTTTTAAACAGCTAGAGGATCAGCTTCCTCAACTTTCAATCTTATATGATAATACAGTCACAGAAAGGTTATTAAGTAAATACAGTATAATGAGTAAGATTAAGCTTGGACACAATATGACCTGGATTCAAGTCTGTTTCTGTCACTTATTACCTTGGTGATTTGGGGCATTGACTTTGCTTCTCTTAGCCTTATGTTGTATTCTGAATGTATGGGTGGCTTCAACATTTAAGTTTTAAAACCTAACCTCCAAGCTGATGATACTAAGAGGTGGGACTTTGAGGAGGTGACTAGGCAACGAGGGTAGAGGCCTCAAGAACGGAATTAATGTCCTTACAGAAGAGACCCTAGTGAGATAACTAGTCCCTTCCACCACGTGAAGACTCAGCTAAAAGGTGCCATCTATGAGGCAGAGCACTCTCTCTGGATATCAAATCTGCTAGTGCCTTAACCATGGATTTCCCACTTTCCAGAATTGTGAGAAATCAATTTCTTTTTCTTTTTATTCACTCTTATGAATCTAAGGGGTACAACTGTGTGCAGTTTTGTTTGCATATATTGCATAGTGGTGAAATCTTGACTTTTATTTTATTCATCACCCAAATCATGTACATTGTACCCATTAACTGATTTCTCACCATCAACTCTGTTTTCCCTCTCTATCCTAGCCTCCAAAGTCTATTATTCCATATTTTATGTCCATGTGTCCACATTATTTAGCTCCAACCTATAAGTGAGAACATGTGATATTTGACTTTCAGTTTCTTAACTGTGCCAGTTAAGATAATGCCTTCCAAATCTGCATTGTTGCTGCAAAAGACATGACTTCATTTTTTGTTAAAATGGCTCCATAGTATTATGTATATATTTAAACCATATTTTATTAGTTCGGTCATTTTTTCATGGACACTTAGATTAATTCTGTATCTTTGCTATGGTGAACAGTGCTGTTATAAACATACAAACACTGGTATTTTTTAATATAATGATTTCTTTTATTTTGAATAGATATCAAGTAGTGAAGTTGCTATATTGAATGGAGCTTTATTTTTAGATATTTGAGAAATCTCTATAGTAATTTTTATGGAGAGTGTACAGTTTACATTACCACCCTCAGTGTATAAGAGTTCCCTTTTTTCCACGTCCTCACCAATATCTGTTATTTTCTGACATTTTAGTAATAGCTATTTCGGCTGATGCAAGATGATGTTTCATTCTGGTTTTAATTTGCATTTCTCTCATGATTAGTGATGTTGAACATCATTTTATATGCTGGCTGGCCATCTTTATGTTTTCTTTTGAAAAATATGTATTCATTTCATTTGCCCACTTTATTTTGGGTTCATTTGAATTTTTCTTGTTGAGTTGCTTGAGTTTCTTATAAATTCTAGATATTAGTCCAGTGCTGTATGAATAGTTTGAAAATCTTTTCTTATATTTCGCAAGTTTTCTTTTCATTCTGTTATTTATTTTGCTATTTTTGTAAACTACCTGGCCTAAAATGTTTTGTTATAGCTGCAGGAACAGCCTAAGACATGTTAGTAACTTCATTTACAAAGACAGACAATAATGCCTATTTAAAAATCCAGCACAATGTTAGATATATGAAACAGTTTAATAACTGCTAGTATGTCATAATTGATGCATTCTAGCATTTTAATGATTAAAACACCTTTGGTTTTAGTATCACTAAGTAAGAAAAGTATTGCAATCCAAATTGTAAAATATAGCCTAATGTTATATATAGATATGTTGGGATCAATAAAATATATTACTATTTACTTAAACACAATAATTAATTTTCAGTACTGAGTCACTTGTGAATATTTTAGTAGACTTTGCTAGAAATATTTTTTTTATTGTACTTTAGGTTCTGGGGTACATGTGCAGATCATGCAGGATTGTTGCATAGGTACATACATGGCAAGGTGGTTTGCTGCCTCCATCCCCGTCACCTATCTTTGGCATTTCTCCTCATGTTATCCCTCCCCAACCTCCCCCACTCAGCTGTCCCTTCCTTAGCATCCCCAACAAACCCCAGTGTGTGATGTTCCCGTCCCTGTGCTCATGTGTTTTCATTGTTCAACACCTGCCTATAAGGGGGAAAATGCAGTATTTGGTTTTCTGTTCTTGAGTCAGTTGGCTGAGTATGATGGTTTCTAGATTCATCCATGTCCCTACAAAGGACAAGAACTCATCATTTGTTATGGCTCCATAGTATTCCATGGTATATATCTGCCACACTTTCCTTATCCAGTCTATCATTGATGGGCATTTGAGTTGGTTCCAGGTCTTTGCTATTGTAAACAGTGCAGCAATGAACATATGTGTGCATGTGTCTTTGTAACAGAATGATTTATAATCCTTTGGGTATTTACCCAATAATAGATTGCTAGGTCAAATGGAATTTCTAGGTCTAGATCCTTGAGAATCACCACACTGTCTTCCACAATGGTTTAACTCATTTACACTCCCACCAACAGTGTAAAGATGTTCCTGTTTCTTCACGTCCTCTCCAGCATCTGTTGTCTCCTGATTTGTTAATGATCACCATTCTAACTGGCATGAGATGGTATCTCAATGTGGTTTTGATTTGCATTTCTCTGATCATCATTGATGATGAACATTTTTTCATGTTTATTGGCCTCATAAATGTCTTCTTTTGAAAAGTGTCTGTTTATATCTTTTGCCCACTTTTGAATGGGTTTGCTTTTTTCTTGTAAATCTACTTTAGTTTTTTGTAGATTCTGGATATTAGCCCTTTGTCAGATGGGTAGATTGCAAAATTTTTTCCCATTCCATTGGTTGCTGGTTCACCCTAATGATTGTTTCTTTTGCTGTACAGAACCTCTTAATTTTAATTAGATCTCACTTGTCTATTTTGGCTTTGTTGCCATTGCTTTTGGTGCTTTAATCATGAAGTCCTTGCCTATGCCTATGTCCTGAATGGTTTTTCCCAGGTTTTCTTCTAGGATTTTTATGGTGTTAGGTTTTATGTTTAAATCTTTGATCTATCCGGAGTTAATTTTAGTGTAGGGTGTAAAGAAGGGGCCCAGTTTTAGCTTTCTGCAGATGGCTAGCCAGTTTTCCCAGCACCATTTATTAAACATGGAATCCTTTCCCCATTGCTTGTTTTTGTCAAATTTGTCAAAGATAAGATAGCTGTAGATGTGTGAAGTTGCTTCCAAGGCCTCTGTCCTGTTCCATTTGTCTATATCTCTGTTTTGGTACAAGTACCATGCTGTTTTGATTACAGTAGTCTTAGCGTGATGCCTCCAGCTTTGTTCTTTTTGCTTAGGATTGCCTTGGCTATGTGGGCTAATATTCATTTGCCCTCTAAAATTTATTTTATTTAACACAAGTAATTGGCACAACAGTAAACTTTTAAGGGAACTCTATTATTCATTTTAACAAGATTGAGAGACTAGCAAGTTGAAACTTATTCTAAGCTATTAATTTTTATATAAAATATTGTCCAATACTTCTGAAATTTACACATTTATTTTGAAAAAGCAGTAACAAATATCCCTTAGTCAAAACTCTTCCTAGGTTGTTAATTAGCATGCAACGTAGATATTAATATGTAATTTATAAGTTTGAGAGTGTTCTTTTTTTTGGTAAGAAATGAGTAAAATACATTATTTGCTTAATATTTAAGGTTGATAAAAAATGAATCAATTGTATTTTAGGTGATTATGTCAAAAGCTACAGAATATTCATTAGCATACTTTTTAACTTTACAAATGAGTTAAAATAACATAATTTAATATTGGAAAAAAGCTAAATATTTTATTAATAAATCACATTAAATATTAGTTTTTAATAGATGAAAATATCTTTAAAATTCTCCTTAAGTTTAGGAAGCTCTATTCCACAGCTTGTCCAAAAAATTATACATGTCTCTTCTTCTCTTTACAAATCAAGTCAAATGCCTAGTTATTTGAGGAATCTCCTTTCGGATTTCTATGGAGACTGTACAATTTCCATTCCCAACATCAGTGTATAGTAGTTTCTTTTTTTCCACATCCTCAAAGTAACATTTCCTAAGGCATCTCAAAGTAAAATAGCCAAACTGCAATTCTTATGATTCAATCCCATTGCTATCAGTCTCTTAATCTCAGTTATGATCTTTGAGATCAAGTTTTTTTTCCTTAAAACATATATTCAGTCATTTAGGAAATTCTTCCAAATAAATTTCAAATCTTTCACCATCATCTTCTCTATCACTGGAACATTCTTACACTTTTAGCCTGACTCACTTCCTCAAGCTCGTCAATGTTTACTTAGCTATTGTCCTCTTATTGAGATGCCACCTGACCACACATATTACTTGTACTGCTCTCTCCAATACAATCCTGTCTTACTTTATTTTTTCTTACTGCACTTAATCGGTAACCTACTACATGATTTATTTATTTAGTTAGTTTTGTTTGTTTTTATCTACTCGAGACGAGATAATTTTGTTGTTATTGTTGTTCTCTGATATATAACCAGATAATACCTAGAAGCTAGTAGTACACAATAAGTATTGATTGAATGCATCTATAAACATATACTTCAATGCATTACAGTTTGAAACATTCCCTTTAACTGTCTTTTCAAGTAAAAATAAACTGGGTAATCAGATACCACACTAAGACTACATTTAGCCAACTTTATAAAATGCATGATATGTAAGATCCAACTCTTCTTTCTATGGGGTTACCAATGCCCATGTTTATGATGGTATTTGAGCTGTACACTCTCAAGTCTACTTTCCAGTGGTTCTCCCATAATAATGCTATTCTCATTGTAACTTTTTAAGTGTACTTTTGAGAATGATTTAGATTTTATTTGAATGGGAATATAGTTGGTAATTATAGTGGCATAACTATAAGAAGACACAAAGTCTTTTATGCCAATTTGTTTCTAGATTTGAAGCATAACAAATGTTGCTTGATATTTGTGATCTGATGAGTTAAAAAGTTTACCAAAAGTCTGAAAGAAAAAAATATATTATTAATCCACAATTTTTTAAATAATTGCTTCAAAATAATGTGTATAATAGATAGGATAAGGCATGCACTAGTTGTTTCCCTGCTTCACTCACTTGGAGATAAATAATGGCTTTTGCATAGCATTTCCAACTCATCTAATTCAGCCTGATTTGATACCTCCATTGGGAAGTATAGATTATTCTGAATTGATTGCTTTAGGGAGTCTCAACAGATATCTCATATTCAATGGATTAACATAAGTAGCAGGCTGTGTTGTTCAATCTCCTTTTCAAGGCCAGCTATTATTTGGACTCAACATTGCCTATTTTCAGGCATAATGCAAAGCATGATAATGTGTGTAAATATGGGAAACCATAGGTTTTTTACTATACTTATGAAAAACTTGATTTTGGAGATCTGGATATACTTACCAATTATTTCTAAATAAAAATTTTTAGGTAGTTGCAATGTAAGAAATAAATATAAACTTAGTAGAAAATAATTTTGTATTGTTCAACTTGTATCTATATAATTCTCTCCCTCTAATTCATGTTTCTTGCTAGAGAAAGATTTGAAAAATTAAAACCAGTCCTACTTTGGATGGGTCAAGCTTAATGGCAATCTTAGTTCATGACCATAGTTGTACTATTACATAGAGTCTCCTATAACAAAATTATTAGGCAACCCACATGAAAAATTCTTCTTATTTATATTCTTTCTTTTTCTCTCCTCTTTTCCCCCAAACCACATGGAGTGGATCTTGTTTATATTCCTTTGTTTAATGTACATTTATATAATATATGCCATGTGTCAGGCTTTGTCTTAGATAATAGATTGATGAACAAGAAAATCAGAATTCTGAATTTTATGGAGCTTATTTTATTTTATTTTGAGACAGAGTTTCTCTCTTGCTACCCAGGCTGGAGTGCAGTGGTTAGATCTCAGCTCACTGCAACCTCCGCCTCCCAGGTTCAAGCAATTCTCCTGCCTCAGCCTCCTGAGTAATTGGGATTACAGGTATGCACTATAACCTCCAGCTAATTTTTGTATTTTTAGTAGAGATGGGGTTTTACAATGTAGGCCAGGCTGGTCTCAAATTCCTGACCTCAAGTGATCTGCCCACTTCATCCTCCCAAAGTGCTGAGATTACAGGTGTGAGCCACAGAGCCCAGCCGGAACTTATTTTCTAAATGAGGATGAAAATAATATGCCAGCAAACAAATAAATAAACCAAAAAATATCAAACAGAGACATGCTCTTTAGCAGGTTACTAGGATGAACAACAAGTGGTTATGGTCTTGCTGATGAGCCTGCATGTGTGTGCATGTGTATGTATAGTGTGAAATGTGTGTGTGTAGTGGAGGTGTGTATGTGTTGAGAGTGGTGGTAGATGTTGGTGCTGGGATTGGTTTATTGGTACAGTGGTTGAGAACACTATGAAGAAGTGACAGTTAACTGGGACCATACTTCATAAGCTACAGAAAATTTGTGGATTTTATTCTAAAACAGAAGACCTTGATGTTGTTATTATTTTTAGCAGAGATGTAGCCTGCATTGATTTATATTTTTAAATGCAACTGATCTACTACTTGAAGAATAAGTTTTTGCCATCCAAGAGTAGAAACATAGAGAGTCAGTAAAAGTTATCTTAACCAGTAGATTTTTCAAATGCAAATATTGGCTGGGCATGATGGCTCTCTCTTGTACTCCCAACACTATGACAGTCTAAAGTGGTAGGATTACTCGAGCCATGGAGGTCAAGGCTGCAGTGAGCTGCGATTGTACCACTGCACTTTAGCCTGGGTGACAGAGTAAGACTCTGTCTCAATAAAATGCAAATATTGAGAAATAGGCATATATTAATAACAACACAATATCGAAACGTAACAGGCCCAATAGAGACTAACTACTGAAATGCTAGACCCACTGAGACAAATACTAGCATGTGCTAACGGAGCCAGAAACTACTATTAATGCTTTGCATTATTTCATCTAATTGCCATCGCACTATGCAGTACACATTGTTTCCTCATTTTATAGATATGAACACTATGGAAAAGAGAATTTACCTATTGCAAAGCTATGCATCTAGCAAATGACACAGCATAGGAATGAACCTAGACAATTTTATTCTATAGCTTACACTATTGTATATGATAAGTCATCTCTGATTATACATAATGCTCTGAAGAAATCACCAAATACAAACTGTTTCTATCCAAGTTTATTTCTTAGTGAATTCAATATAATCTTGGACTCATTGTGTGATTGTCTTCCAACTTCCTATTTGTAGCATATCATTAATTCTAATATCTTAAATTAACAACTACTTAAGAAAAAAGTATTCCTATATAATAAAAAGAGAAAGCAAAATTATGAATCCAAGCTAGAATTTACCTTTCTACTTGTACCCCACTGTACTTTTCAGTATCACATGCATTTTTCATTCAAAATCTTTCTGAACTTCTGGAACTAATAACTGATTATAGCAACATTGCAAGATAAAGCTTAATGTACAAAAGTCAATCACTTTCCTGTACATCAGCAATGCACAAGTGAAACGTGAAATTAAAAACACATTATTATTTATGTTAGTAGCCCAAAAATAAAATGGTGAGATATAAATTTTACAAGAGAAATACAAAATCTATATAAGGAAATCTCTGAAACTCTGAAAGAAATCAAAGAAGACTTAATTAAATAATGAAATGCCCCAGGTTCTGGATAGGTAGATTCAATATTGTCAGAATATTAGGTCTTCTCAATTTCATCTATAGATTGAACCCAATTGGAATCAAATTTCAATGCCTTTTTTGTAGATATCGGCAATCTGATTCAAAAGTTTATAGGGAGGTAGAATAGCAAAGTAGAATAACAAAGTTGGGGAACGGATACTGCCTGACTTAAAGATTACTAAAAAGTTACATTAACCAATGATTTGTGAAATCGGCAAATAATAGATCAATGGAACATAATAGAAAGCCTAGGAATAGAGCTACATAAATATGTCAATTGATTTTTGACAAAGGAGGAAAAATAATACAGTTGAGCAGATAGTTTTTCCAACAAATGGTGCTGGAACAACTGGATGTCACACAAGCAAACACACACACACACACACACACACACACACACACACACAATCTCAACTTAGCCTATATAGTCAGGGTTCTTCAGAGAAATAGAACCAATGGGATAAAAATGGGTAGAGATTTATCATCAGGAATTGACTTATTATTATGGAAGGCTGAAAGTCTCAGCCCACAGGCACAAGAACAATTTGCCCAGATTTTTGAGGGTGAGTAAATATGGATGTCCCATGTCACACATAGGACACATTTGCCTTCTGCTTTTTTGTTCTATTTAGGACCTCAGCAGATTCAGTGATTCCCACCTGCATTGGTGAATGTAGTCTACCAATTCCAACGCTAATTTATTCCAGAAACACCCTCACAGACACATCCAGAAATAATGTCTTGCCAGGTACTTAGGTATCATATAATCCAGTCAAATTGACACATACAACTAAACATTAGATAGTCCTTACACACTTCAAAAATTAATTCTAGTTGACCATAGACCTAAATGAAAAGCACAAAACATAAAACTCCTAGGAGATAACATAAGAGAATACTTACATAACCTTGGTATGGTGATGTGTTTTAAATATAACACAAAAGGTATGATACAAAAAGTTGATAAGTTAGACTTTATTAAAATGAAAAACTTCTCCATGAAACACAGTGACAAAAGTATGAGAATATAAGTATTATATATAATATAAATATATATTTGTGCAACGCACATCTGATAAAGTATTATTATCCAAAATATGAGACAAAAACCTCTTAAAATTTAACAATAAGAAATTGAACAAGCTACTTTTAAAATGAGCAAAAGACCTGAACAGATACTTCGCTAAAGAAGATATATGGATGGCAAGCAAGCATATGGAAAGGAGCTCCATATCGAATGTCAACAGGTAAATGCAAACTAAAACAAGATATAACTTCACATGTATTTGAATGACCAATATCTAAACAAAATACTGAAAAGAATTCTGTAGAGGAGCAACATGAACCCTTATTTATTGCATTCACTGGGAATGCAAATTAGTACAGTAATTTTGTGAGACAATTTGGTATTTTCTTACAAAAGTAAACATACCCTTACTATACAATTCAGAAATTGTATTCCTTGGTATTTACCCAAATAAATTAAATGCTTATGTCCAGACAAAAACCTTCACAAAAATGTTTACAGAAGCTTTATTCCTAATTGCTGAAACATGGAAGTAGCCAAGATGTCATTCAGCAGCTGAATTGATAAATGAATTGTGATACGTATAGACAATGGATAATTATTCAGTGCTAGAAAGAAAGGAGCTATACATTCATGAAAACTTATGGGGGAACCTTAAGGGCATGTTAGTAAGTAAAATAAACCAATTTAAAAAGGCTTAATATTGTATGATTGCAAATATATATCATGCTGAAAAAAGCAAAGCTATGAAAAGAGTAAAAAGATTAGTTGCTGCCAGGGATTAATGGGAGGGAAGGCTGAACAGGCAGAGCCCAAAGGATTTTTAGGGCAGTGAAACTATTCTGTATGATATGATATTACAACAGTGGATACATGTTATTATATTTTGTGTAATCCCATAGCATATCCATAATTGAGTGTACTGTAATGTAAATTATGTAAGCTGGGTGATCATTAGGTGTCAACGTAGGTTCATTGACTAAGATAAATGTACCACTTTGTTGCAGGATTTTTAAAAGTGGAGTCGTCACATGTGCATCAGAACACAGAGAACATAAGAACTTTCTGTACTTTTTGCTCTATTTGCTACAAACATAAGTTCTAAAAGATAAAGTTTATTATTCAAAAACATTTTAAATCCAATTTGACCATCAGTGCTTAAGTTCA
Organism: Sapajus apella; assembly: GCF_009761245.1. Lineage (NCBI taxonomy): Eukaryota > Metazoa > Chordata > Mammalia > Primates > Cebidae > Sapajus > Sapajus apella. Next base: position 4,479,197 of record NW_022436949.1, on the reverse strand, counting down.
TCATGGTAACATGCAGTTTTTGACTATAAGTACAGGTGGCATATCTTTTTTATGTCATTAAAACGTACTAATATTTACAAAGGGTTATGGGGTTTTGTTCCTTTTTCTTTTTTGATTATATCGATCTTTCTTTATTTTTTCTTAAATGAATTACATATTACTTGAATTTAGCTTCTCTTAAAAATAAGCTAAAAAACTGATAGATGTTTGTACTCTATCATCTTTCAAGGAACATGACTTCGTTGATTTAATCACACTCAACTCTGATCTTTGAAAATGTTTTGAGGCATTTGGCAAGGGTGTTTTTACTGCTCTTATTTTCATTGTATGGTGCATGATGAATAATTCATTTATGCTTTTTTTGGCAAAATGAAAAACAGTTTAGAAAATGTTTTCTCATGACCTTTATTTAAAATATAATTATATATATATATATATATATATATATATATATATATATACTTCTCTTCAATAAAACAAAAATATGTGGAAGATTTCTTTGTTTCTAGCCAGTAACATTTACTTTGCACAAAGCATACTGAAGAGGTAAAGTTCATACTGTAAACATGCACTTTTTTTTTCACTGCAATGCTATGTAAAAGTGGATGTTCTTTCAGTTAATGACACTTAGAGCATCTTATTCAAGTTAATTTTTGACCTCTTGTGGTTCCAACAATGCAAATGAATTAACTGATGGGACAATAAAATAGGCAAAAATGTTGTAGATGTAATAAGTTGACTTTTATAGTTACAACAATGTTATTCAAATATTTATAAATGACTTTTGTTTCTAAAACAATCTAATTTCTGACTTCAAACCCTTGGCCTTACTGATAACAAGGAGCTTAATTTAGTTTAAACTGTTCTCTTACTCAAATCCATTAATTTCTCATTAAATTTGGCTTCATAATCTCAAGATAGTCAGATTAAATTTTTTTTTACCAATACCCTTTCCTCCTCTAGTCATAATAGGCTAGAGATAGATGATTACATGTGGTTGTCTTGATTATGCTGCAAAACATCTTATAAAAAATAGCCATACTGCCCAAAGCAATTTATAGATTCAATGCTATCACAATCAAACTACCAATGACCTTCTTCACAGAACTGCAAAAAACCACTTTAAACTTCAGTTGAAACCAAAAGAGAGCCTACATAGCCAAGACAATTTAAAGTAAAAGAACAAAGATGGGGGCATCACTCTACCTGACTTTAAACTATACTACAAGGCTATTGTAATTAAAACAGCCTGGCACTGGTACCAAAACAGAGATATAGACCAATGGAACACAACAAACATCTTGGAAGCAATGCCACTTATCTACAACGATCTGATCTTTGACAAACTGACAAAAACAAGCAATGTGGAAAAGATTCCATGTTTAATAAAAGGAGTTGGGAAAACTGGCTAGCCATGTGTAGAAAGCAGAAACTGGACCCCTTCCTGACACTTTACTCTAAAATTGACTCCAGATGGATTACAGATTTTAACATAGACCTAACACCATAAAAATCCTAGAGGAAAACCTAGGCAAAATCATTCAGGACACAGGCATAGGCAAGGACTTCATAACTAAAACACCAAAAGCAATGGACACAAAAGCCAAAATAGACAAATGGGATCTAATTAAACTTAATAGCTTCTGCACAGCAAAAGAAACAATCATTAGATTGAACAGGCAACCAACAGAATGGGAAAAATTTTTTGCAATCTACCCATCTGACAAAGGCCTAATATCCAGAATCTACAAAGAACTAAAACAGATTTACAAGAAAAAAACAAACCCATTCAAAAGTGGGCAAAGGATATGAACAGACACTTTTCAAATGAAGACATTTAGGAGGTCAACAAACATATGAAAAAATGCTCATCATCACTGGTCATTCAGAGAAATGCAAATCAAAACCACATTGAGATACCATCTCATGCCAGTTAGAATGGCGATCATTAAAAAATCGGGAGACAACAGATGCTGGAGAGGGTGTGGAGAAATAGTAACACTTTTACACTGTTGGTGGGAATATAAATTAGTTAAACCATTGTGGAAGACAGTGTGGCAATTCCTCAAGGATCTAGAACTAGAAATTCCATTTGACCCAGCAATCCCATTACTGGATATATACCCAAAGGATTATAAATCATTCTATTATAAAGACACATGCATGTGTATGTTCATTGCTGCACTGTTTACAATAGCAAAGACCTGAAACCAACCAAAATGCCCATCTATGAGAGACTGGACAATGAAAATGTAGCACATATATGCCATGGAATACTATGCAGCCATAAAAAAGGATGAATTCATGTCCTTTGCAAGGACTTAGATGAATCTAGAAACCATCTTTCTCAGCAAGCTGACACAGGAACAGAAAATCCAACACTGCATGCTTTCACTCATAGGTGGGTGTTGAAAAATGAGAACATATGGACACAAGGAGGGGAGCATCACACACTGGGGTCTGTTGGGGGAGCTAGAGGAGGGACAGCAGTGGGAGAGGATGGTGGGGAGGGATAACATGGGGAGAAATCCCAGATATAGATGATGGGGGATGGAGGCAGGAAACCACCTTGCCATGTATATACCTATGCAACAATCCTGCATGATCCGCACGTGTACCCCAGAACCTAAAGTATAATAAAAAAAAAAATTAAAAAAAAAAATACATTGTATTCTCTTAGCAAAATTTTGGAAGGCCAAACAGCACATAATCTACCTTGATTTGTATCTCTTCAACTTTGCTGATCCATGAGATTTAGCCACTTGTTCCCTAAAATATGGTTTACCACATCATTCAGGCAATAGGCACCTTGTAGTGCTTCCTCTACCTCTAAGTAGACATTCTTTACCTCTTGCTCTCTTCTAACTTTGCTAGAAAATGAGTCCCAAGAAAACATGCATTGTATCAGCTCCTTATTTTCTTAGCACTGACAGAAGCCTACTTGTAACTCTATTGCACTGTCCACTGTTTTCATATTTCTAAAAATTGAAGTAGGGTGGAGACAGAGTGGTCATTACAAAATTTCTAACTCTCTTTTCACAAAAACATCCATTTTTCTCTGAAATTGGAGCTTTTTCTCCACCTCAGGGCACAAAGACCCAAACCATAATGCAGGTTGCTGTCATTCTAATCACAATTTTTGGCTAAAAGTTTATGATGAATTGACAAAAATACAGTAAGACTGAGTTTTATGTCATGTGGTATTCCAGAGCCAGTCACAAATGAAAAACAAAAGCATGAAATTGTCTCTTGGAGTTCTAATCCCTGCAATATATTTTATTATAGTCTTACAAGGAATGGAAGGAGGTCTTTACAGTCATGTTTTATATGCACTATAAACCAAATAAAACTAATAGATATTTACAGAACATTTCATTCAATGGTTGATATACAAATCTTCTCCATAGCACATTGATTATTCTCAAATATAGCACAAAGACCATATATTTGGCAATAAAGAAGGCTTAAGTAATTAAAAATTTTTAAAATTATGTCAATTGCCTTCTCTGATCACAATGGAATAAACCTAGAAATCAACAAGAGGAATTTCAAAATTTTGAAACATATATGTTGAAGAAAAATGAAACTAGATCCTTATATCTTGCTATATAAAAAATAAAATCAAAATGTATTAAAGACTTAATCTAAGACATCTAGTATGAAACTATTGCAAGAAAACATTGGGGAAAATCTCCAAGACATTAGTATGAGCGAAGATTTTTTGCATATAGGAAACCAAAGGAAAAACGAGCAAATAGGATCACATCAATTTAAGAAGCTTCTGTACAGTAAAGGAAGCAACACATAAATTCAATAGATAACCCATAGAATGGGAGAAAATATTTCCAAACTATCCAACTGATAAGGATTGAAAACCAAGATATATAAGAAACTCAAACAACTCAATAGAAAAAAACCTTAATAATCCATTTTAAAAATAGGCAAAAAATATGAACAGACAGTTCTTCAAAGAAGACCTGAAAATGTCAAATAGGTATATGAAAAGGTGCTCAACATTACTGATCATCTGGAAAATGCAAATCAAAACTGAAATGAGATATTGTCTTATTCAAATTAAAATGACTTTAATCCAAAAGACAAGCAATAATAAATGCTGGGACGAATGTGGAGAAAAGTAATCTGTTGTGAACTGTTGGCGGGAATATATATTACAACCATTATGTACAACCACTATGGAGGATATTTTGGAAGTTCCTCAAATGACTAAAAATATAACTTATATATAGTCAAGTAATCCCACTACTAGGTATATACCCCAAAGAAACCAAATCAGTATATTGATGAGATGTCTGCATTCCCATGTAAATTGCAGCAGTATTTATAATAGCCAAGATTTGGAACAATGTAAGCTCCCAACAACAGAGAGATGGATAAAGAAAATGTGGTTCTTATGCACAATGGAGTACTAATCAGCCATAAATAGGAATGATATCCTGCCATTTTCAACAATGTGGGTAGAAGTGGAAGTCATCATGTAAAGTAAAATAAGATAGGCACAGAAAGACAAACTTCACATGTTCTTATTAATTTATGGGACCTAAACATGAAAACAATTGAACTCATGGGGATGGAGAGTAAGAATGATGGTTACCAGAGGCTGGGAATGGGGGACTCTTTGGGATGCTTACTGGGCATAGAAATATAATTCGAGAGAATGAAAAATATCTAGTGTTTGATATCAAAACAAGATGAATGTAGTCAAGAATAACTTATTGCATATTTCAAAATAACTAAAATAATATAATTGAAATGTTTGTAACACAAATAGAGGATAAATGCTTTAAGTGACAGATACCCCATTTACCTCAGTGTAATTAGTATACATTATATGCCTGTATCAAAATAGCTCATGTACCCATAAATATATACAGCTACTATGTACCCACCTAAATTAAAATTTTTTTAAATAAAATGTCATGATGACTAGTCCAATGATCCATTACATATTTAGAACAAATAATTTTTGTGCTTTGCCTCTGAAACCACGAAATATATGGCAGAGAATCTAAGGACCTAGGAGAAATTGAATATTGAATATTATAATCTATTTACCAGAATTCTTCTCTTATATGAAAGGAAATTCAAGCTTACACAGTGATAGATAACTGGCTAAGGAAATTTTAAATTAATTTTCTAGAAATCTGGCCCTTTATTCAGTAATCTTTATAGAGAAAAATGTAATGTTAAAAAAATGAAAAGAGAGTGAGAAAGAGAGATGATATTTTTGCCAAAGGCTATCTACGGTAAGATTATTTTGTGTAATTTTTCTAGAAAGCCAACATGCGGTAGCAAAAACTTTGCATTCAACAGTCATTCACCTACTAGTTTCCTTAAAATTAAGGATGAAATGCACATGAGAAATGACATTTAGTAGTTATTTAATGAGAAAAATCCATTTTTAATTTATTGAATACCAGACATAATATTTAGGGTAAGCATTATATTTAGGGTAAGAAGCATTTCAACAGTGTGAACACATTCTGTAGATTATTTTATCTCAGCCTACTGTCATTATGAGACTAGAGGCATATGGTCATCAGAAAAATGTCACCTATACACTATTTTAAGTTTGTTCTAGTGAGAAGCAGAGATATTTGTCTTAATCCCAAGAAAGATTCATCTGGTTATCAAATCTAGCTATGTCTAAAAAGTTAAAGCTTTTAAAAAACTGCTAAAGACAGTAAAGAGATGGAAAGTAATATTTTGGTTGAAAATATTTATTTTAGTTTTAATAAAAAATCAATTACCAAATGCTTTTTAGTTACCAAATCTGATAGAAAGTAGTACTGATGTTTCTTTGGGATATAGAAAAGTAGGTCCACTAAAGAAGATTTTCTTTTTAAATACAAAATATTAACTAGAACAGGGTATTTCCTTAATCCTTGTATCTTAAGGAGTCATGCTGATTTCCTGATCTCTCAATTGCCTTCAGAAACATTCTTGTTTCCGTAAAGAATAGTGCACATTTGTAACGGATTAACTCTATGGCCCAGCCAAGAGAGTTCAAGAAATTCAACAGCCTTTCTTCATTCTATCTCATGTTCTCTGTCCCTTTTAGTTTAGATTGGCAGGGTCTTTGCTAATATAAGTCCATGTTTATTCCTGGCTTCTGCAGAGGTGGCTTCAGTCCATGAGGTGCACTCATGGTGTCTTTATCAAATGACTGCTCAGCCACACCCTTAGTGTTTTCAAAACAACCTTCCTCAACTTTTTGTATAATCTAAGGGCTGAAAAATTTTTTAGATCTTCAAGTTCTGGATCATTTTTTCTTAATAATTCTTCTTAAAACTCTCTGTTTTCACAATTTACTAAAGGCAGTGAAGAGGAACCAAGATGCTCCTTCAAAATTTTTACTTAGAAATCTTCTTCATAATATTTAATTTCATTGCTCACAAGTTCTACTTTCTACTGTTAAAAACATCAGCCAAATTACATTCAAAGGAGTTTAATTGAGCAACAAATGATTTATGAATCAGTTGGCCCCAAAATCATAGCAGATTCAGAGACAGTCTGGGGTGCCTCATGGTCGGAACAAATTTATAGACAAAAAAAGTAAAGTGATGTACAGAAATCAGAAGTGAGGAACAGAAACAGCTGGATTGGTTACATTTTGATATTTGCCCTTATTTGAACACAGTTTGAACACTCAGCAGTATATGAGTGGTTGAAGTATGGCTGTTGATGAAGCGGCCTTGTTGCCTGAAGTGGCACGTGAAGTTCTTGGTCTCACAGCAGAGGAAATAAAAGACATGGACACACCAGGGGTCCTATGTGTAGAGCAGAAATTTAATAGGCAAAATAAAGAGAACCGCTCTCTGCTACAGAGAGGGGTTCTGATAAGGGGTTGCCATTCAGCAGTGAAATGCAAGGCTTTTTATAAGCCAGCTAGTGGGGAGATAGTATCTTATCTACATAGCCTGTGAAAAACCAATTAGGACTCAGTGTCTCATCTGAATAGAGCATGAATCTCTGGCAGCCTCCACCCCAATCTTTTATTATTCAGATGGAACCTTTGCCTGAGCTACTCCATGTTGCTTTCTTACTGAGCATATGCTAAAAAAGGGGAGGTGGAGCCCCCACAGAGGACATGCCTGACCCCAGATACTTCTTTCTATAGATGCAGTAGCAGGTATCCCTCACCATGCAAGCTTCCAGTTTCCTTATCTATGTTTTCTGTCTGATCTTCCAGACTGTTCTTTGTTAGTAAGAGATTTATGCAGCTGCTTTTTGACAGAGGGCAAGTTCTGCCAAGGACTCTGCCCGAACTAACTACCTAGCTAATTTCTTTTTACTTCTTCTCTCACAGGGAGTGGCCAAGACTTAGCTATTTACAGGTGTATGCTCCTGAGTTAAGTTTTCAATCTTGTTTAGCTATTAAGTTAGGTTATGATTTGTTCACAAAGACTCAAATATAGAAGCAGAGGGTCCTTCTCAGGCCATATTTAGTTTACTTTAACAATTCTCCCCTTTTAGTTGTTTTCTCGATTTTGAGACATTGACCAAAACATTAGTCATTGATGTCACAATCACCATCATAATCGTACCTATTTTATTTTGAAACACATTGGGAAGCAGTAGAACAGTGAGTATTGCAAAGGTAGAGATAAGGACTTGAGTAGAGGGTAAGTACTTCTTTATGCTGGAATGTTGTGTTTATAGGAGAAAATCAAAACCTGGTCTGTTCTAGGAACTATGTGTTTCCTTAAATTTCTAGTTTGAGTATATCACATTTAGCATGGGCAACTGCATTTTGGTTTGGTTTGATTTGGTCTGTTGGGGCCTAGTGCATGAGCTCAGTTCAAAACAACACCTTACCACAACCTCATTTTAAAAAAATTCCCCTCTTTGGTCAGGTTCTCACTTAGGTGAGAATGTGACCAAAACTTAAGGCCATAGCACTACTCTCAGTTGCCATAATTTTTAATTTCTAGTCTCAGCATGTCATTCATAAGTAACAGAGTCCTCATGCTCACACATTTCTTTCATTTCCTGTCATCCCAGTTGAAGGGAGACTACTTGACATTCTAGAGATGGCTGCATGCAAATATTCGAAACATTTGAGAAAATACAGCACACCAGGGAGACTACTATTATGACTATGAGGAGGATAATACTGAGAGTTTGAAGTATGCTCCTCAGGGAGGATTTCCATAAACCAAACCACCTAAAATCTAATAGACCAAAGAATGAGCTAAAGTCTACTCACTTAACAAAATGGTCTTTTTATTAATCCCCTGCAACTGAATCTCTTGATTCAGTGGGGTTCTAGATTAGATCTTCTGAGGGGCTGAATGTCCTCAGTGAACAAAAAACCTTCTTTACATGGTGAAAATATACTATAGCATAATAATTTACTGTTATAGCATCGGTCCTCTTGCACGGAGAGCTTTTACACAACCAGAAAACATGCATTGAAAATGACAACTGAACGATTTGTAATCGTTCTACTATAAGGACACGTGTACACGAATGTTCATTGCAGCACTGTTTACAATAGCAAAGACCTGGAACCAACCCAAATGCCCATCGACGATAGACTGGATAGGGAAAATGTGGCACATATACACCATGGAATATTATGCAGCCATCAAAAACGATGAGTTTGGGTCCTTTGTAGGGACATGGATGAACCTGGAAACCATCATTCTCAGCAAACTGACAGAAGACCAGAAGATCAAACACCGCATGTTCTCACTCATAGGCGGGTGTTGAACAATGAGAACACATGGACACAGGGAGGGGAGCACTACACACTGGGGTCAGTTGGGGGGAAATAGGGGAGGGACGGTGGGGGGTGGGAAGCTGGGGAGAGATAGCAAGGGGAGAAATGCCAGATGTAGGTGATGGGGAGGAAGGCAGCAAATCACACTGCCACGTGTGTTCCTATGCAACAATTTTGCATGTTCTTCACATGTACCCCAAAACCTAAAATGCAATAAAATAAATAAATGGGAAAAAAAAAAAAAAAGAAAATGACAATTGATAGAAATCTCTTTATAAAATGTTTAAATGTGCCATTAGTTAACCAACGGTACCTAAAGCTTTGATTGTTTTCCCAGGAATATAGATTTGACAAATCAAACACTGTTTATAAACTATTTTAGCAATTTATACGTCACCATACCAATATATTTAACTTAGATCATTTTATCTTTTCCATGATGAGTCATGGAATGCAGAACTTTTAGTAATAAAAACTTTAAGAAATCAGGAAAAACAGGGTAGCCATCCTGGTTCACCACGAATCCATGATTAACATTGTACTTATATCCTCTTGAATACCAGTTGTTTTTTCAAATTAGGCCTATAGTACCGATAACTGATGGGTTATCATCAGTAATTAGACTTAGACCCTGGAATTCATTCAAATTGTGTATCTAAACGATTTTAATATTGGCTGATTTAGCATGTAAATCTGGCAGAGTATTTCCTTGATATTCAATTAATTTTGTTCTACTTGGTTTAGCAATTTTATAAACCAACTAGTCCTTCTATTAAACTTTCAGGAATTCTTACCCAATCTAATTCTTGAGGAATTGGGGAATTCATGGAGGTATTCTTACCTATAATATGATTTTAAAGTTATTGGAAACTTGTATTTAAAAGTGCTTTTTAGGGTCCTATCCATCCTTTCAAGAATCCCTTTTCCAAAAGACACCACATTCTAGGATTTTACATGCTTGTGACGTTTTCGAGAACTGCATCAGAATTAAGCAATTAACTGTGAAAATGACTTTAAATAAAGACACAATTGACAAGAAAATTTTGTTATTTCTGTGGTCTACAATGATTTATCATTATTATGATTGATAGCATATACTCAGACATACTTGAATTTTAGAAATCCCATACAGTTTTGGAACATATTACTGTAATACACTAAAATATGATCTGAAGAAGGTTAAACATTATCTTTTATTTTGACACTACTTCCCATGTAACTTAACATTTCAAATAATCCTGTCTACCTCTCTTTTGGGTGCTTCAGGAGCCCTCTGTAACATCCCAAAATTAGAGGTTGGAAAAGACAATTTGAAGCTGAAATTTGATTTTTGGAAGCCTATTAAATATATTAAAAGTTTAAAACAGTTGATATTATTAAATAGAATTCCAGGTTACCATAAGCCATTCATTTAGCCAAAAAATGACTAAAAAATTTTTAAAAAGGCAAACACTTTTACCCACTAAAAAGGATAGAGGGAAGACTTAGCTTTCTAAATAATCTGTCTCTTGTCTTTCCCTTCTTTTTCTAGTAGTTTATTCAAAGGGAAATAGAAATATTTCATTATCCTTTAATATTACAGGAAAATCTTGTTTAAGAAAGAAAGCCAAATTTCATTCTTGCATTAGTCTAATATTAATGTCAATTCCAATTTTTAATGAAACCATATAGACAAATCTATTAATCTCAATTAGTTTTACCATAAGGTGAGATTGTCATAAACCTTTTATAACCCTTTATAATTTTTGTGAAAGAAAAGATCAGTGCTCTAAGAAAAAACAGCTGTGGTTTTATTCCACTGTTCAATTTACAGAAAAACTTAATAATACTCCTTTAACTATAGTGAATGTTTACACAGAATTTCTTTTTACAAGATATTAATTTTTTCTCAAAACTTCCACAACTTGTTTAACCTTTAGATTTATATTATCTCATTTAAAACAATCCTCTAAGCTAGGCAAAAATTTATATTCTCAAGCCTTTTTATAAACTTTTACTAAAAACATATTTTAATTTCTATACATGCCTTGCATGTAAAATTCTTTTTTTCATTAGTCTCCATTACTTGTGCTAATGGTACCTCTTAGCAATTTTTAGTTTTGGTGAAAAACTTGGTAAGTTATTTTAATTAGGTACTAGGTGCAGTTAAGGTCTGACTCTTTCTAACATACCCAGGGGAGTGGCAAAATCCACAATTCCCCAAGCCTTACCAAACTGTAAAGCAGGCAAATCAAAAAATTTTCAAAAGTCACAGAAATAGTTTATGACCTTAAAGCATAATTTAGCAGACATAATATATCTGACCCATCCAATTTAGACCAAGTGTCTTTATCAATAATCATAAAGCTGTTTTTATTTTCCAAAAATTACTAAAGTTACATGAACTAAAAGACATTATAGTTTTTATTTTTCTTTCAAAATATTTGATTTAATTTCTTATTTTTTAAGACAATTAATTAGATCCCTTTTCTATAAACTTCACACACACAACGCATGTATAACTACACAGACAGACAGAAGAAGCTCCAGTATTTGTAAAATTTTTCATTTTCCAGTTTTTTAAGTAGAATTCTGGCGTTAGGGTAGAGTCCCTGGGGAACATGCCCAGGAAAGCATGCAGTTTTTATGGCCAAATATAATAAGGAGTCAGAGCTGAAAGGCAAAACATATCAGAAATTAAGGATCCCATTCCTGTTTTTATACCAGAACATGGATCCCCCAAAGAGAAAATCAGACCATCTCCCATTGGAGTCTTATCTCTTAGTGGGGGTGGGGATATCTCCATACTTCCTAGGTGGCTAAGAGCATGCTTCTCTGATCCAAACGTGCAAAGAGCTGAGTATTCCCATAACTGCCATTAGACATCCTGAAAAGTATATTTCATACCTAGTTATTACATACCAAAGCTCTCTTATAATATGAAGCAATTTCTGATACCTCCAAAGGTCAAAAATGTCACATAATGCAATTCAAAACAAAACCAAGTCTTACATTTTGAGAAGAATCTATCCACTTTCAGTTTCTGGGATTTCATGAGGAAAACAGGTTTTTCTCAAAACTGGATCTGCGATGTCTCCCCTGTTTTTTCCCAAGCAGCTCCAGGCTCTTAGGTCTTGAATATCCACTTTTAATTAAACCAGCTTGTAACTGTAGTGCCCAAGGGATTGCATGGGGTAACCAAATTAACATTTTCCATTCTAGCAAAATACATGTGACAAAACATAGAGATTAGCCACTCTGCTTAGTACTCAATATCAAACAAGCAAGGCTCAAACTTGCCCCCAGATGGGTCCCATTATCTCTAAATTGTTTTGGAATCTTCTTAATATTAATAGGCATCCCTAGATGAGACTAATTTGGGAGCCCTCATTTTTTAATGCCCTTCAGTGCATTGTTCATTCAAAACATTCCACTTTAAGTTATCTTCAGTAAGATTTTGCCATTTATGTAAGACTTTGCTGCTTTCCTGGCCTAATGTATAAGCTGGAGGGAACTTAGTTTTGCAGAAATTAAGGATCCCCTTTTAACTTAAAATACTGGCTATACTCTTAGGTTACCTGATTAACTTAGTCAATGGTATTTTTTCCTACCCAAACAGACAAGAAAAATGAAACTAAGCAGTAGAACATAAAAATCCCTGTGAATTTTTGTGTTCAAAAGCCAACTTTTACAACCCCTACAATATTACCACTTATTACCAGTTTCTTTTTGACCCAGTCAAATTTAAGAGGCCTCTAACTGATCCACGCAATTCAATTACTGGATCAAGTCTGATTCTAGATCCAGTCCAGTTTCTTTTTCTTATTCTTTCTTTTTAGATGGAGTCTCACTCTGTCAACAGGCTGGAGTGGAGTGGTGCGATCTTGGCTCACTGCAACCTCTGCATACCAGGTTCAAGTGATTCTCCTGCCTCAGCTTCCCAGTAGCTGGGATTACAGGTGCCCACTACCATGACCAGCTAATTTTTTGTATTTTTAGTAGAGAGAGCGTTTCACCATGTTGGCCACGATGGTCTCAATCTCCTGACCTCTTGATCCTCCCACCTCGGTCTCCCAAAGTGCTGGGATTACAGGCATTAGCCACCACACCCAGCCCCAGTCTAGTTTCTGTTGTGACTTCCAAAATCAGTTTGGAACAGAAACTTTTTCAAAAAAAATCCAGAGAGCTCAAAACACAAATCCATGGAGCTCTGAAATCCATGAGAGAATTTACCCTGATTCCCAGCCATTCTGAGAGATTAAAGAACACAAGTGGGTCCTTGCAGGTAACTTGCTTGTTGACTCAGTGCTCCTGGGGGTCATTAAGAGCTCTGCTTCAGATCACACTTCTGACACCATTTGTTGAAAGAAAACCTTCAGCCAAATTAAATTTAAAAGAGTTTAAGTGAGCATTGAATGATTTCTGAATCAGGCAGCCCTCAGAAGCACAGCAGATTCAGAGAGATTCCCAGGGTAATTCATGGTCAGAACAAATTTATAGACAAAACACGTAAAGTGATGTACATAAATCGGAAGTGAAGTACAGAAACAGCTAGGTGGGTTACAGGTTGACATTTGTCTTATTTGAACACAGTTTGAATGCTCAGCAGTGTACAAGTGGTTGAGTATGGATACTGGGATTGGCCACTTATCAACACATAATCCCAAGTTAGATTTTCAATCTTCTCTACCTATTAAGTTAGGTTATGATTTATTCACAAGGATTCGAATACAAAAGTGCAGAGTCCTTCTCAGGTCATATTTAGTTCACTTTAACATTATAATACAGTGTATCATTGTTAAGCCAAGTTATTTGCTGCTCTATAACAAGGATTCACTTTCCTCCAGTTCCCAAAACCATGTTCCTCATTTACATCTGAGCTCTCAGTAGTATTATCCTTAAAATTCACATTTCAAACTTACACCTCAAACCTTTCTAGCTTCAACCCAGATCCAAAGTAGCCTCTATATGTTTACTTATTCGTTACAGCACCAACAAATTGCTAAAATCTGTAATAGTCTGTTCAGGTTTTCACAATAAAATATCATAGACTAGGTGGCCTAAACAACAGAAATTTATTTCTTACAGCTTTGGAGACTGGAAAGTCTAAGATTGAGGTGCCAGTTGATTCTGTTTGAAGTAACCATTCTTTTCTTGGCTGTAGAAGGATATATTCTCACTGTGTCTCAGTATCAAGAGAGACAAGAACAAACTCTCTAGTCTCTCTTCTTATAAGAACACTATCTTATTCAACTTGGGCTGCTATGACAACATACTATAGAGTAGGCAGCATATAAATAACCGGCTTATTTCTCACAGTTCTGGAGCCTGGACATTTAAGATCAGGGTGCCAATATACTCAGGTTATGGTGAAAGACTTCTAAGTTGCAGACTACCAACCTCTGCCTGTGTCCTCACATGGTGAAAAAGGAAGAGAGCTCTTCAAGATCCCTTTTATAAGAGCATTAATCCCACTCACGGGGCTCTGTACTCATGACTTAATCTTTTCTGGAAGGCCTCACCTCCTCAGACCTTCCCATGCAATGTTAACGTTAAGATTTTTACACATAAATGTTGGGGAGACACAAATATGCAGTCCATAGCATATACTAATCCTGTTATAGATGTCATAAGCCCCACCTTTGTGATTTTATTCAATCTTATTATCTATCTCAAAATAGAGTGATATTCAGGGTTATAAATTTTAGAAGAAACAATTCAGTCTATAACACTGTTTTAAACTCTGAATGTTATATATTTTTTTAAGTTTGAAAGAACCTGGGACTTAAGTTATGAAGGATATGAAGTTTGAATGCTGATTATAAAACATTAAAAAATTCTCATTCTAAGAGAGTATTTGATTAGGCATACTGATCAACCTATCTCTGAAAACATGTGAAACAATTGCTTAAATGTTTTGAGACACTTATTTAAATGTTAATATTAATACTGTGAGGCCAGACATCAAGTGAAAATAAAACGCAGAGAAGGAACCATAGGCAGAGACTTGCATTTACCTTGAAGGCATTTGATAAAGTGAATAAATTCATATTTCTTTTTCACAGCCTCAGGGAAAACTGGTACAGGTCCATCTACCTATGTTATGAGACTCCAGCTTTCCTCTTCCTCCTGCAAAAAGTTGGTATCCTATGGTCCAGAGCATTAATTTAAGTATAAATTATAAATAATCTTGTCCACTGCTGAGTAGATTTCCAGGAAAAAATACTGCTTGGAAAAAATTGCTAAATGGACAGGAAAGTCTCCCAAGAGATTTAATAAACACAAGCAAGCCTGTAGGCAAGTTTTCAGCCCTAATACATGCCCCTTGCTTGTCATTACATTTTTAAATTATGAATATATTGCAATGTAATAATGGGAATTTTATTGTCTGCAAGCATCTGCCAGCAGCAATCACCCATCTCCTCTGTAGGAACACAATTACAACTTAGGCCTCAATAAAATCTACACATAACTTTCCAAGAGTTAGGAGCTCACAAAAACAATAAGGCAACATAAATAAGAACAAGAATAGACAATAAACAGACTAAACATTAGTGCTACGACAAGATATTGGAAGTCAAGAATTGAAATAATTATATTTAATGCATTTGGCAATACAATATATTAGACTGAATATGCAAGTAATAATTATAAGACTTCAAAAATGTCTCCAAAAAATTTAAACTAGAAACCATTGGACTTAGCAACAGATGTGACTCAACTCAAATGAGAAGTTATGATTTCGAAAAACAAAACTAAACTAAACTAAAAAGATCAATATTACATTGGTTACTAACAAGCCATAGGTCTTTCCCACGCTCAAGAGAAGAATCTTCTGTAAGGAAGTGGGGATAATTGGGGCTCAATTTAGGTGTATTTGCTGCAGCCCAACATCAAGCCCTACCACCCTCCACCCACACATACACACAAACAAAACCATACAATGGTGGAATAGGTGGAGGATGGCAGCTATTATTATTTAAATAAAGGAAAATTTGGAGATAAAAAAGGAGACACTGGTCTAGAGCAGTTGTTAGCTTGGGAAATGCTGTAAATTCCTTGATTAGGTTTCAAAGACTAGCAGTAGTTCTCATTACCTTTCAGCTCTGCTTCTTGACCCTCATTTCTGTTCTTCAGGACGTTCTTCCTATTTGAAACTCTTTGGCTTTGTCCCCACCCATATCTTATATTGAATTGTAGCTCCCATAATTCCCACATTTGGGTGACACACAGTTGGAAGCAATTAAATCATGAGGGTTTTTTTTTTTTTTTTCCCCATGCTGTTCTTCTGAAAGTGAATAAGTCTCCTGAGATCTGATGATTTTATAAAGGAGAGTTCCCCTACACACACTCTCTTAGGCTGCCATCATGTAAGACACAACTTTGCTTCTCCGTCGCCTTCCACCATGAGCTTCAGGCCTCCCCAACTATGTAGAACTGTGAATCAATTAAACCTCTTTCCTTTATAAATTACCCAGTCTTGGGTGTATCTTTATTAGCAGCATGAGAACAAACTAATATAGTAAATTGATAATAGTAGAGTGGGATGCTTTTCTAAAGATACCCAAAATGTGAAAGTGACTTTGGAATGGAGTAACAGGCCGTGGCTGGAACATTTTTGATGTCTTACAAGAAGATAAGAAAATGTAAGAAAGTTTGGAACTTCCTAGAAACTTCATGGGCTCAGAAGATGGGAAGATGTGAGACAGCTTGGAACTTCCCAGAGACTTGTTGAATGGCTTTGACCAAAATGCCAATAGTGATATAGACAATAAAGTCCAGGTTGAGATGGTCTCAAATGAAAATGAGGAACTTGTTGGACACTGGAATAAAGGTGACTCTTGCTAGGTATTAATAAAGTGAATGGTGGCATTTTATTCCCACCCTAGAGAAGTGTGGAACTTTGAACTTGAGAGAGATGATTTGGGGTATCTGGTGGAAGAAATTCCTAACTGGCAAAGCATTCAAGAGGCCACAGAGCATAAAAGTTTGGAAAATTGTAGCCTGACAATGCAGTATATAAGAAAAACCTGTTATTTGGGGAGAAAATCAAGCAAGCTGCAAGCTGTATATGTTTGCACAAGTAATTAGGAGCCCAATGTTAATTACAAGGACAATGGGAAAAATGTCTCCTGAAAGATAAATTTCCACAATTTTTCCTCCACTTCTTTGAATATTCAGCTTTCCCTATCTAACTGAAAATGGTCATTTAACCATAGGCAAAAGTGTACATTTCCATGCCTCCTTATAACTTTTTACTAAAAAGCACAGTTTACTGTTCTTACATACCTTGCATGTAAATCTATTTCCAGGTTTCAACTAACCACCAGCAGTTTTTAACTTTAAGATAAAAAGTACTATCGAGGCCTATATACTTATCTGAAACTACAACTGGGAATAATTGCCAGTTCCCTCAGCTTCAAACAAAAAATGATGAAGAACATAAAAAATACTAGTAATCATTTTTGAGTTTCAATAATTGATAAACTAAAAGACCAAAGGACTATATATACAGGAAAGAGGTTATGAGAATCAAAATATTAAAACACGTTGTATTGTTTGGAATTAGAGTACAGACGGTGGTTAACTTTAAATATAAAAAAAGGTATATTAAATTTCCAGAGTTGGTACTTGAAAAAACATAATTACAGTGTTCAATTTTTAAATGATTCAAGGAAAAAAGTAAATATAAAATATACGCATGCAAAAAATGAATACAGCAAGAAAAGAGAGAAAAATATATATGGAAAACATATACTGAGATATTTGAATTTTAGAAAATCCCATACCATTTTGGAACATATATTAGCATAATTCATAAATTACATCACAAATAATGCTAATATATGTTCCAAAATGGTATGGGATTTTCTAAAAGGAAATGGGAGGAACATGAATAAGATCATAGAGACAAATTCAGACAGAGAAAGTATACATGATCATAAATATAAACATATTTTTGAATAACACATAAAGAAAAATGTACACACAAATGAGAAAATATGAAAAGCAGAATAATAGTGAAAATACACAACTTGTGGATCAATCAATGTACTTCATCCTATTAGCAAAAGAAAAAAATAAACATGTAGTCATCTTGATAGATGCAAAAATGCATTTGAAAAAAGGCCACTCTCATGCATAAGCTAAAAAAACCTCAGAATACTAGGAATAGGAAGAATTTTTTTTTTAATTCTGATAATGCATTAACTCAAATCTACAGTGAATCCAACACACAATACCAAAATATTGAGAAATATTTCCCTGAGTTGGAAATCAAAGCTGTTGAAGGCTATATAAAAAATCATTCTAGGATTCCTTATTAATGTTAAAAATTAAATTAAACAAAATATAACTCAGTAATTCCACAGCTACCTTTATTTTGGACAATTTTATATTTCATCAGTCAAAATATACAGTAATGTCCATGCAAAAAGTTTCCTCAAATACAAAGAAGGAAGAACCAATAACAGGGTTGGTGCTGTGATGAAGTTCCCCCTCAGGAAAATGCAAATTAAAATGACAATGAGATCTCACCTCACTGGCTATTATCAAAAAGATAAATGATGAGGATGTGTAGAAAAGGGAACCCTTATACACTGTTGGTGAGAAAGTAATTAGTACAGTCATTATGAAAAACAGTATGAAAGTTCCTGAAAACATCAAAAATAGGACTATCATATGATCCGCAATCTCACTGCTGGGTATATACTCAAAGGAAATGAAATAAGTATGCCAAAAGATATCTGTATTCCCATGTTCATTGCAGCATTAATCACAATAGTTATTGTACGGAAACAAATTAAGTGTCTATCAACAGATAATGAATGAATAAAGGGAATGTGGTATCAATACACAATAGATTACCAGCCAGTCTTTAAAAAGAAGGAAATCCTGTCATATGTGACAACATAGATGAACCTGGAGGACATTTTACTAAATGAAATAAGCCTGACACAGAAATACAAATACTGTACAATTTCACTTTTTTGTGGAATCTAAAAACATTAAACTCACAGAACAAAAGAGTAGAATGATGGTTATCAGGGACTATGAAGTGAGGATAATGGGAGATATCACTCAAGCAGTTAGACAGAATACATGAGTTCCAGAGACCTGATATACAGCACAATGGTGACTATAGTTAACAATCATCTATTGAATATTTGAAAACTGCTAAGAGAGTAGATTTTAAATGTTCTCACCACAAAAGTATGATATATATGTCAGATGAAGATATGTTAACTAGCATGAATCAATACATTTATTGAAACATTACATTGTATACCATAATATACACAATTATTGTCAATTTAATACATAAAATTAAAAAGAAGTGAAATAACTATCAACCATCAGTATCAAACAATAAATTAAAAAATAGTCATATATGGGCTATAATAAAGGCTGAATTATTGTTTCATGAAACAATATTCATCAATTTCAGGAATGTAATGTTGAGTAATACAAGTTTCAGAAAGGTATGTGCTATTATTCCATTCATCTAAATTTCAAAAACATGCAAAATGAAATGTTCACATTGTCTCATTTATACATAGATTGGCAAAACCATAAAGAAAAAGAATACAATTGTAAACGCAGGAGAGTAGTTATGCTTGGAGAGGCAGAAAATGGAACTGAATCTGGTAGCTTTTACTGGCCATTTGTATATAATTAAAATGTACTTTTCTTAAGCTGGGTCATGAACACAGTATACCAATTTTCAGCTTTTCACCCAAGTATTTGATTTGTTTGCTATAAAAAAAATCTGAATATAATTAAAATATTAAAATAATGATTTAACTATTTAATATTATTAAATATTACTAAATAAATAAATTTAAAATGATTGTAAATATAAATATGATTATAAATATGATATGTAATATGATATATAATAAATGTTAACATGATATATACTAATTGTTATAAGTAATTATTTGTCTGAATATTACATATTTTAAAAAATACTACACTATTTCCTCACTATTCATGAGGGATTGAGCCTAGGGCCCTCTGTAAAAAATCCATGGATGCTCAGATTCCTTATGTAAAATGCAAAGTATTTGTATGTAAACTATTTGCATACTCCTGTATACTTTAAATAATCTTTAAATTATTTATAATACCTAATACAATGTAAATTCTATGTAAATAGTTGTTATAGTTTTTATTTCTATTGTTTTTATTATAGCATTGTTATTTTTTCTTGTTGGTTTTAAATATTCTAAATACATAGTTACTTGAATCTCTGGATGCAGAACCCGGATCCAAAGGCCTAATTGTATCATTTTTAGGGTTAATAGATTTTATTAAATAGTCAGAAAATTTGGTGATGATAATTTAGGTAAGAAAAGAAAACTAGTATCACTAAATTTAATAGTAAGATTGCATATGTCATTTTTTTAGGTAGGTTAAATTGGAGAAAATCAGGAAATGAAGAAGGATGATGTATAACAGACATATGTCAGATTGCCTTGTGCTCTGACATCAACCCTGGAATCATTGGCCTTGATTCTACTGGTTTTTGAATTCATTGATCTTAATTCACAGGACTTAAATAATATTAATGTATCACTGCTATATAAATTATTAAAATGTATATTTTTTCTTTTTAAGTTTAATAAGAATATTTAAAAAAATGTTCAAGCAGAAAAAGAACATTTGTGGAATAAATTAGAGATAAATTTCAGAAATTCTTGTATTAAATTTTCAGCAATTCTAAATCTTACAGAATTGGACTATCTCAACAGTTCATATAACTTTCAGAATTAAATAATCTTTTTAGCAAGGTTGGATGAGAATAATGTATCAGTATTGTTCAATTACAATGCAGAGTTCCATGGGGTTACAGTTAGTGTTGGTTCTCTCTTATCAAACAGAAAATGGACAACAATTTCCTCAGGCCAGTCGGTAATGTTCTTCTAAATAGTGTTCTTAAAGGAACTCACATATACATAGTATTGATTATAATGTGCCTTACATTTTGCAAGCAATTAATTCACAATTGTTAAATTACCTATGTTATATTGTCTTCCTAACATATTGCAGGGTTGCAAAACGATAGGTATTTAATAATAATTATTGTCTTTGTAATGAGATGAAAAACTGTGGTCACATTAGGTTATACATCTCAAACCTTAGGGATTCATTTTCTAAGAAATATAGCATTTCAAAGAGAACATTAAAGCTATGTACAAATAATTTATAGGACAAACATAAATGTTTGCCCACTTTGTATTTTTCTGCATTTCAGGTTTCCCACCTAACTTGAAATGATATTGCCCAATTCAAAGAAGAAATAAAAAATTATTGACTCCAATATCCTTCAGGAATGAAAATGCCAGTAAAACGCTTTATATACAAACAATACAAGAGAAAAGGAAATCTCATGCTGCTGAAATAGTGATAACAATGGAATAATTCCTTAAAGAACCCTTCAGAAACGCTCAAGTACAAAGGGATCCATCTTTCATATCATTAGTATTCTGGTCTTGACCAAGGACAAATAAAGACCAGAGCCTATTATCTACTGCTGTCTTAAAAGCTGAGTCCTCCTCTTTCATTTTGCTTGTCACAGGGCAGCAGTATCTTCAATGATAAACATTGTTTTTCACATGTGATCTGAATATATTTTAAGAGAATTATTTTAAAACATTAAGCTATTTTTAAAATATCTTAGTGATCATCATATTGCTCTAAAGTGTTATTTGTGTTACTGTCAGTTTGTTTAAACAAATTGTTTAAACATAAAGTCTCTTTTTTCAAATATATAACTGATTAAAAGGTTATGTAAGAATAATTTTTTCAGTTCTTCCATTCAGCATCCACAATCCTCATGCAGTGAGAAGTAAAACTAATTTTTTGGCATATGCCAACACTAATTAATGCAAGAAAAATAAATTGCAAGAAACTCTTCACTGTATATTTTGAAACTACTCTTGTCTCTAAACAAATAAAAATCATTCACACTTCTCACATACACACATACATATACAACAGCAATAGCAGCAATACATCAGTGACAGTATCCTACAAGGAAAGCACTGCCAAAACTTCTGGCTGCCTTCTGATCTAAAAACTGGGTGTACATTTGTATTTTTTGTCTTACTTTGTTAATGAGCAGTATCATTTTCTGCTTTTAGAAGCTACATAGATATGGTTCACTCACATCAGAAACAGGCTACATCATGGATCAGCAGCAGACTGAATAGATGGCCAATAAATAGATTGACAAAATAGTGAGATTTACTAGTAGCCAAAGGTATATTTCAATTTTGGCAAAACAGACACAGGTTTAGTTCTATATATATATTATTTTACAAATATATATATGTAAAATAAAGAATATATATTTTACATATATATGTAAAAATATATTGGCCATCTATTCATTAACTCATATACATATTTTTACATATATATGTAAATTTATTTTACATACGTAAAATAAAGAATGAGTTAATGAATAGATGGCCAATAAATATATTGACAAAATAGTGAACTTTACCAGTAGCCAAAGGTATATTTCAATTTTGGCTTATCTAAATAAAGAACATTGATATATTCATCTATGCTAAGTAGGATAAAGGACTTGAATATTTTCAACATTTTGGAAGAGTATAAATTGTGAATAAACATTTTGATGTTTCACAATTATTTTCACAGACAACCAATTATTGATGTCCTTTAACCTGTGAGCTAATGTTATTACTAGAAACTTCCTTAAGGAAAAACCCAGTATTACATATAAACAATTGTATGCCCATTGATATTCACAGCTACATATATTTACATGGTTATGAAACACAGGGAAAATAATAAATGATGACTGAGACATGTTATCATAAAAATATTTTTTCATTAATAAATATATATGGTAATTTGCATTATATATTGTTAAATTGAAAAGGAATTTGTGAAAATTTTATATCCAACAAAATAAGCAATGTAAAAAAATAGACACACAATATTTCACATAAAGAATAGAAGAAATGACATAAACATTAGCAGTAATTACCTATTTTATATTTTATAATTTGTTGTTTGTTCAAGCTTCCCTCTTATTTTTCAGTTTTTAAACCACAAAATACTTCTTACTTAAAATGAAAAAAAATTATGAAAAAGGAGTAAACTTGGAATATTTTATCATTGGCTACCTTACACAAATTTTCACCAGCAAAAAGGTTATAATGTCATTCTTTACTGCCATTTTCATCATTTAAAAAATATGTCAGTCCTTTATGTTGTTTGATAGAATGAATAACCTTTGATTTCTAGATTCTGTAATCTGGAAGTCAGTGTAGTTCTAATTAAAACAGCAAAAAGTCTAAGAAAGAGTCAGTTTTGGGCAAAGTCAGGTCATTTTATTATGTGTTATCATGTTTCTCTCATCAATTCATTGTCTCATGAATAAGCAAATTCTTCTCTTTTCACAATTCAGCCACATTATCTTTTAAGACTCATTAGCCATTTTATTTGTGCAATGAAGTTTCTCTGCAAAATTCTAAACTGCTAAGTTGTAGATACTTGTGGACATTACTTTCCAGTTACTTTCTACCAAAATAAAAAAATTAATAAATATTTGAGTATGATTAAAACTCTGGGATGCTCCCCTGCACATTTGTGCCTGTGAGGGCCCCTGCTGAGAATTAACTTTTTGCTCACAGCTTTCTGACCTTATTTAATGTCTTTGGTTTAAAATTTTTAAAAAATATTTACTTAGGTGTTGTGTACTTTCTATTTTCTCTTTTGAACTGAGATGTAAGTTCCAAGTAATTGAGCAATTTTTATCTCTTTCCTGTGACCCACTTATATAAGCATATCAATCAGATACGTTGGTAGCAGATTTTAACACATTTCTTAATTATGAGTGAAAGTACTTATATGGAAGAATTCTATATAGCCAAAGATGTTTTGATTATTTTTTCCTATTGCCTAATCTGATAGGAAACATAGAAAGATGTGCATAAATAAGATATACTTTAAACATTTATTTGCCTTATGCCTTTGTTTTAGTTTTACTTTTGTAGGACTATATGGCCTTTTTCTAGTTTTACTTTTGTAGAATTATATGGCCTTTTAAGAGGATAGACACTTTGGGACTGAAAGCTTGTACCTTTTTAGACAATGTATTTTCCTAGGTTAGATTGTGTTGTCTAAGCTAGGTTTAAATGACTAAAAATAGTCGCTACTTTCATTTCTCGAGATAAATTATTTCATATACTACTGGTTGTTACTAACAGAAGGCACAATTACAAATACTAATTCTGTTCTTCATCTGGAAGGATTTCTCCTGGGAAAGTGAGAGAAGATCTCTGGCTCAAGTAACACGAAACCTGTCTAAAAACAACCTGTAATCTACTTCAGGAGTAAACTGAAAGTTTCCAAGTAATAAGTGAGATGTCTTCAGAGGACTTCTCTGTCAGTGAGGTTCGTAATTTTAACAGGGATATTACTTATTAGAGCTATATTTACTTTTAACATGTTTGATCTTTCACATATGTATATGTATATATATGATTTTTCTATAATTTTTTTCTGTCTTTTAATATATCGAACAACTTCATAGAACAACTTTACATATGAATAGAACTGATAGAAATTTCTGCAAAGAGTTAAATTTTTTGCTTGTGTTCTTCACAAACCAAAGCAAATATGGCTGTCAATAATTTGTTTTCTTTTACTGCCCTCACTGCAAATTTGTCTTGCTACCTCTTTACAATGGGTGGAAATGGATTTTCCCCTGTGTGACACTTGAATATTTCAGTAGGCCAATTGTTCGAACCAGAAAGTGTGAGGTAACAGCCATGCAGGGAGAAGCTGTTTTTAGGGTATTAGGAGACACATTGTCAAGAGCATCAGCAGAAGCAGACTGTGTTGCAGCTGTTCTCCTATGTTATATAACAGAATGCCCATATTTTAACTCTTGGCTGTCACAAGCAGTTAACAAGGAATGAAGAAAATAACTTCAAATATTCATCAATAACTAGAAACTTTCACAGACATTGAAATAGGCAATTAGATACTTCAAGTTTTCCTACCAAAATAATAAAAACTTCCTTAACTTCAGGTAATGTTTTTTAGATAATTTCTTTTTGCTCTTTTTTTTGGTCATGAACTACTACAACAGATATGAAATATATGAGGTTATTATTTCTTTATCAAGGACTGTATATTCATATTATTCAAATAGTTGACATTCTAAGAGGTATCTGGTATATTTAATTTCACCATAGATAAATAATAAGAAAATAGATTATGAAAAGATATTAAATTATGTAAAATATACTTTACTAATTTTTACTTTTGTCAATATTACATAGTGTTAGTAAAGTTCTTACAAGAATCAGAAGCTGATTTTTATAGCCAGTTTTGAAATTTGTAAACAACATTTATTGAAAAAGAGATAACAGCATTTTAATCAATGCATTAAAATTTAACCTATGTCTGTTTTGCCAAGCAAACAACAAGTATTTCTAAGAATAAAATTGATCAGGTAATATTCAACTGTACTCAAAGAGAAAAGATGCCAACAATTTACTGTAATTCACAAGTATCTAAAATTTCAAAATATTTTTCTAAAATTACAGAAAAATAATTGAATGGCATGTAACAATCCACACATTTTGAATTTTATTGCTTAGGTTTTTTTTGTTTGTTTGTTTGTTTAATGGCTTACAGTCTCCAGATACATACTGATAATAAAATTTTTATTATAAAGGCTTAAGTATAAACATAGATTGTCCTTTCTTCAATTTAGACTTAAAGAGTACAAAAAGCCAATTAAATTTTTAATCTCATTTTTATAACAAATTTACTTAGTATGTAATTTGTATAGGCATAATGAAATATATTAAGATGTAATTTCTCTAATTCTTGGTAGAAATCATAAACCTAAGTAAAAAGTTGTCTAACCACCATACATAAAATATGTGGTAAATTATTTAATTGAGAAAATGATTGGTTTGTTAAACATTTATTCAATTTTATCATATTTAATCTTCTTTAAGATAGTATGGTATGGGAAATTACTAAATTTTATCATTTTAAAAAGAACATTAGGAAAAGTGAAGACCTAAATTTTGATAGTGGAATAAATGTAAGTAGAATACGAAGAAAATCTTCCTGGTACAAATTAGTCTTGATGCAAGTAAATTAAGATATTTAAGAAATAAATATTAGATGTGTCCACCTGAATTTGAGATTAAGTATGAGAATAATGTTTAAAGGATTGATTTCGGCCAAATTATGGACGAGTGGTACAGCCAAGGTAGGAATATATATTTTATTCAAGATAGGAGTCGGATATTTCAGAATGATAAACCTGATGGTTAACATGTAAAATAATTGGAAGGACATTTTATAGACATGTATTTCAATTGCACATACACTTACTGATGTTACACATTATAGGGGACATTAAGAAGTTAACATGATTACTAACTATTCTAACATCATATGGGATGTCATTTTAGATGTCTGAAACCTGTACTGAAGTTTCTGAAGTCTAGCAAATTGGAAATACTTTGTATCAAATACATTATAGCAAAGAAACAGGAATAACAGTCGTTTATCTTCTTTCTTCAAAAGAAATAATGCTCATTCATGTATCTGCAGTATATCTTAGGGAAAAATTACCAAGAATAGGAAGACAAATGTATTATTACTTTTCTTAACACCTTCATTACGTGGCATCTGTATAAGAGAAGAAACTGTTCTTATTCTCAAAAAAGTACCTTTCTGTCAATCGTTTAAATGGTAAAGATGCAAATATTCATACATAAATGTATATTTCTATATTTTAAAATGCAAATTTGATCATGCAAAAAATGAATTACTTGTGGAGATAAATTTAAATCTCAAACTCACTGACATTATTTTCCAACAATGAAAATACTCAACTCTTTATGCAGCAAATAACACAGACTTTCCTTTCATGAAACAGTAATTTTAGAGAAGTCATAAAAGAGAAAATACTAAAGCTTGAGAGGTACACTTTTGTTTGATCTTTATGCTTGATGGGTTGAACTGAATGTTTTTATGAGTAAAGTAAGCAGCACAAACCATAAAGGAGTTTGTTGTAATACTAAGGGAGTAACTAGTATGGAGAATTGAAATAGCTATTGACACTTTCATCTTATCATTGATAATACAGTGTAAAAAATAAATGAATATCAGAGAGGTTAATATGATCATCAAAAAAGAGCATCTTCCTTCCAGTGATACCAGTAATCATTCATTCCAAGTATGAGACAAGAGTTATGTTTGACATTGGGATGTATATGATAAATAGCCTTTCAATAAGAATGTTACAGTAAATAGGAATTCTGAGAAGAGGTAAACTGGGGAAAGATATATTGCAATTTGAAGAAATGTGGGAAATGCTTTCACTGCATTAATTAACAGTAGAGGGGAATAAGAAAGTAAATATTCCTGACAATAGGCCAACTATGACAAAAGATCACATTTCACAAAATACTTGATTTCAGAGGCATCTCTTCCTACTGTGATGAAGTTCTTCCACGTAAAATAACTTAAAAAAACAAAACAAAACTGGAAAGGAACTGTAGATACCCCAAGCCTGTGTGGCGTTAACAAGAAAGATCTTAAAGATAAGAAGAATTCATTGAAGTGACACCTCCTTTTAGCATTTCCCCCCATTAGAGGCATTTATCCACTTACAGTGTGGGCTAAGAGATCTGACTAAAAGAAGCAGCCTAAATATTGTAGCTTTATCAGGAGACCAAAAAAAGGGAGCATATTCAATTCAAGGCTACGGATTAAGACAAGTCCTAAGAGGCCAAATCTGGGAGAAAAAAAAAAAAAGATGGCATGATAATGCACAAACATTATAATGTAATTGGTTTTTAAAATATTTGCTGAGTCCTAAACTATCATTTATGTAGTCAGAGGCAGAGATGCAATATAGAAAGTAATTGGTAAAATTTTAAAAGCTAAAATTTTGTCAACTTTACAGTCAGGGAAGTCAAGCCATAGAATGAGGAGCATGCTAAGGAGTGAGGCTCTAGTTGAATATACAAAGATTCAGATGCTATCTCCAAAGCTCTGAGTCCAAAAATTAGGGCAAACTAGATATAGTAAATTCTGAACTCTAGCCCTAATTGGATCAATCTAATATGTCTGTACTGTAACTGACTGACAGAGCAAAATTAAAGGAGAACTCTAATATCTCCCAAATTTATATTTTTTTATGTAACAAAGCCAAAATCGAATGATTCAAATCACACCAGGGACAGAATCGTATGACTAAAAATCAACAGGAAAAAAAGCAGCAATAAAAAAGATATCCAGAGGCATCCACATAGTGCAGTTTTAAGACACATTAAAATTAAAAATAAAAATTTAAAAATAAAAATACCAATTATTAAAATATGGAAATCAGTGGAAAGATAAGAGATTTGACCAGAAAATCAGGATCAAATGAAAATTCTACAACTGAAAATAAATGCAAGAAATAAAATTCATAAATTGGTCTTTAAATTTGAAAGCATATTAGAAAGAAAAGAAAGAGGAAAAGTGAACTGGGTAATGGCTAGTAGAAAATATCCAGTTTGAGAAAGTAAAGGAAAATACAGAAAAGAGGGTAAATGACTTTGAAAAGCTTTACTATGGCATTTAAAATAAGTAAGTCGATTTGATTATTGCAGCTAAATGACACAACCTACCCTCTCAAGGGTGTTGAACCTTTAGGCTTCCCTGGGACACACTGGAAGAGAAACAATTGTCTTGGGTCACACATAAAATACGCTAACATTAATGGTAGCTGATGAGCTTTTAAAAAATGGCAAAAAAAAAAAATCTCATAATGTTATAAGAAAGTTTAGAAATTGGAGTTAGACAGCATTCAAAGTTGTCCCAGGCCACATACGGCATGTGGGTTGTGGGTTGGACAAGTTTGCTCTATAGAGTAGAGGTTCTATTACTATTACAAATATGATTAAGGTTGCTCTATTACAATTACTTCATTACTATTAAAGGGGCCTAATCTTTAATGGCATCTCTTACCATCAACTCCTACAGAAGTGAGGCACCCTGGGAACTAAGTGATGCTGGTGCCCCTTCACTGGCACATTTCTTGTTGCTTTGGCAAATGATCACTTTATCATCTGAGCCATCCTAAAGCCAACTCTCATTTTGCTGGCCTTAGAGAATCCACTCAGTGTGCTTATTTTTCTAAAACATTCAATTCCTTCTACCATCCACTACAGTCATTGTGTTATTTTTACCTCATTTAGTTCATGCCATTGTTTCTTTCATGTTTCGATGACTTATTCACATAGCATGTTTATACAATTTTTTCCTATTACATTATGTATACTCAAAGAGTTCTCAATACTGACCGTCTCTTTATTAGCTAAATTTATGTTTTAACCCACTTGATACCATGCAGTCAGACTATAGACCCATATGTCCTAATGAAGGCTTCAGCTGAATGGGAATCTCTGGAATGGGGATAGCCTTTCAAGATGTCCCCAGATGTCTTGAAAGGCTTGAAGTTTATACTTTTATATTGTTCATTTATTGGATCAGACTATTTTTGGAAAGACCGATGGCCTTGGAAGAATTGGTATTCCATTTCTAAGGTAATTGCCAAAGATGGCTGATAGACTAACGCCATCTTCAGCAGTACTCTCAGTAGCTGGGGGAATTGTCTGAACTTTCTGAAGAAGCATATGGGTGGCACATAATGGTGTTCAACAAAGTAACAAAATTAATAAAACTCTGCTAATATTTTCAAGGAAAAAAATGGGATAAGACATAATTGACAAATCAATTAAAAATGGGCTTTGCTATAGATGCTGTAGTATTTAAAAAGACCAAAGAGTATAACATAAAAAGAATTATCGATACATTTTTGAGAATGTAGTTTCAATAAGTTTTTCTTGAAAAGCAGAACAAGTAAAACTTTATAGAAGAATGTATAAATATTGTTATATTTATTAAGAAATCAAAACCAAAGGTCAAAAATATTTACAAAGAGAAAATTCCAGGCTAAGATGGCTTCACTTCACTTTGAATTCTTCATGCACACAAAATAAAATAATGATGACATTGCAAAAACTCCTCCATATTACAGGGAAAAAACAGAAAATACCACAACACGTGTAAAAAGAATATGGCATTCTTATATAAATCTGCTAAGAATATTTGAAAAATGAAAAGTATAATCTATCCATTCTCATGGAAATAAATACAAACATCAAAACCAAACATAATTAAAACAAATATTACACACTAAAAAATAAAATATAATCAGCCACTTGAGCTGGTTGCAAGATAAAACCATACATTTCTAGAAGATAATAGAGGAGGATATCTTTACCTTTATGGTGTTAGGGGAGTCAAATTACTCTCTTTTAATCCAGGACAAAAATAACACAAACTAAAATGTCAAAGATTCATAAAATGGATTTTAATATTTTATTGTCTTCTACCTATTAAATTGTACTATTAAAATTATGAGAAGACGAGTCAGAGTGGGAAAATATATTTACTGTGCATCCATTGGACTAAAGATTCTTATAATGTATAAAATACATAAAATATGTTTAATTAAAAAATACAGGCAATCAATTTAAAAATTATCAAAAAGATAAAAGGCATATTATAAAAAAGGAGATCCTAATTACTAATAAGCACATGGGAACATGTTAAAATAATTACTCATTATGGGAATGAATATTAAAACTACAGCACCATATTTCTACATTCCAACCCAGAAATTGCAGCACAAAAATAAAACTAACATCAGCATTAGTGAGACTATGATGTAACAGAAGCTCTTGTAATACACTATACAATGCTGTTTATGATAAAATGTCTTTGAAAAGAGTCCCAAACAACAACAATAAACATTAAAGGCTTTGCTCTTGTTTGCAAGAGACTCAGAGAGAATTGTCTTCCAGCAATGACGACATTGAAATGAATCTAATCTAATAGCTTTTCAGATGCATTTATCTGGAATCTATGAAAATCTACTCATCCACTTGGATGTAAAACCACCTCCCACCCTCATAAAGGGTTGGAGGAAGTGGGAAGAAAGGAGTACTTGGTGATACAAGAGAAAAGTTTTCTGTGATACGCTATAATATTCCTTTCCATAAAGGATAAAAATACCAAACTCACAGGGTACATTGTTAAGATTAAATATGATAATTTTTGTGAAAGATTTAGCATAGCACAAGAAACAAAACATCACTACGTAAATGATAGTTTTTCCTCATTCTATTTTCCCACTTGAATACATGGAGCAACTAAGTAATAATAATAAAAAACCTTGAGAAATAAACTAAAAATTTTTTTGTAAAAGATACTGTCAACTGCAACTGTTATTACTATAAGGCAATCTTGAGTTTATATTCTTCAGATAGTGAGATAAAGTAATAAAGTCCAATGTGTTTAAAAGGACATTGTCATTTTAGTTGGTTTCAAAATGTAAATGATAGTTAAATAAAGAATAACTATTTCTTATTAGAAAGCCTTCTTAACTTATACAGCATTTCAATGACTAATGACTCCAAAAATTACACAAACACAGGATATCCTTTTTTTAAAGCTCAGCCATAATATATGCATGCTGATATGTGGCATTGATTTTTTTCCCTTTATGTTAGATATATTAATTTGTAAAGTTACCACAGACAAATTTGTACCTTTCATAAACAGAAGCAGCAAAATAAGATCATGTGTAGAAAGTTCCATTATGTTATTTTCATTAGTAAATCTATGCATTTTTAAGAAACATCAATTTTTACATTTTCCAAGATGTTTACTTCCCTAGTTTGTAGTTTCACTGTAATTTTTAAATGTGTAATTTTTGTATGCTCAGTAACTCAAATTTAATTCAAATTAAGATAAAACTTTATTTCTCCCAGTCACATTTTATGAACAAAATACCATAAGCAGTCATGATTTTTATGCCTTTTTATTCCCTAAAAGCATAAAATGTAAATTGTAGCAAGATCAGGCCCCATAGTATACTTCTGAAGATACTGTGTCATGTTAATTCTCAATGTTACCTAAAGTAATGGCATACACATCATTCAACTAACTTAAAACTCTTCATCACTGCATTTAAGGCACTCCTTAACAAATTATTTGAAGATTCAATGTGAATAAATTCCCCAGTGTTTCTTGCTTAATTTTTTGAAAATTTTCACTTAATGTTTTATCAAGGGGCTAAGTTGCCCCTAATTTAATCTCTGTACCTAAATAGATATTTCACTACCAGTATGCATAGTTTCTGCCAATTGTTATTATGCACTTTTATCTTGTCAACCCTATTTCTTTTATTTGTCAACTTTTTCTCTCTTACTTTTTAAAATAATAATTTTAAAAGCCTTCAAAATTCAGAACAGAAATAATTCACTTTAGAAAACTGATTTCATTTTTAACATATCCCCCAACTTTAATGTACCTTTATTTACACTGTCCTAACTAACCTTCATCTTGCACACCACAATAATTGGAAACAATAGAAACTACTTTTGCTGAGAAAATGTATAATATTTTATTAAATTGATGTTGTATACACTAGGAATGTAAGTGATGCAACATTTCAAGCCCAGTTTCTAGAAGCATGTTTTAATTAAACTTTCTCCACATTACAATTTTTTGCATCGGTGTGGTAGACACAGAGGTACTCTACCCAGAACCCCCTCCAAGAAAGGACCGATTTGCTGTTTGACTGTGAGAATGATTGCCCTCAAAACCCATTTTCAGCGCCTTCAGGCTCTAATTCAGTCTCAGAGACTATCTCATCTGAAGTCATTTCTTGAGCTGCTAGGAATCATAAATGCTTGGTCTTCTCAGCTCAGTATAAAAACCTATTAGCTCAAGGGGTACCTGGAAATTTGAGGAAGGCTTTGTAAAACCTTTGTAGAAATGACTAATTGGTTAGCCATCCCTGCCTCTTTTCTTTCCTCACACATTTATTGATACACAAGATTAGCATATAGTCCTCCATAAATATCCGTTCACTATATCTACAAGCTTGTTCTGGTTAACCAGATGTTTATCAGTTAGGACCATAGTATTAATTTACTACATAGGGTAGCCATGTCTAATGACCCTCATTTTAATGGGTTTTAACATATGGATCATATAAGATATCAATTATTACAGTACTATACTGAATAATTTTACCAGCCCTATTAATATCCTGTGCTTTACCTCTTTAAACTTCACTTCATCCTCATACCTTAGTATGCATTGGTAAGTTTAATTTCTTTATAGGCTTGACTTTTCCAGAATATTGTATAAATGGAATTATAGTATATAGCCTTGTCAGACTGGCTTATTTCACTTAGCAATATGTATTAACAGCTTATCTATGATTTTACATAGCTAAATAGCATTCCATTGTTTGAATGATCCACAATATGTTTATCGATTCACCTTAATTGTACCATTTTTGGCAACTGTGAATAAAGCTGCCATAAAAATTTGCATGTTTGTCTTTGACTGGCAAATCAGTTGGATAAATAACTAGGAGCATCACAGTTGGATTGTACAGTATAACTATGGTTAGCTTGTTAAGAAACTGCCAAAGTGTCTTCCAAAGTTTCTGTAGCTTCAATATTCTCACCAGCAATAAATGAAAACTTTACTCATTGTAGTAGGTATGAAGTGAAATATCATTGTTGTCTTAATTTATATTTCTGTAATGACAAGTGAAGTTGAGCTTCTGTACATATGTAGGTTTATCTGCAATTCATTATCTTGTTTGATAAAGTGTCTGTTTAAAAAATTTATTTACTTTTTCAATTGAGTCATTTTTTATCTCTTATTCAGTTATGTGTTCTTTATATATTTTAGATAAAGTATTTTATTGGATATATATTTTGCAAATGTTTTCTATCAATCTGAGACATATTTTCATCTTCTTCAGCACAGAACACATATATATGTACACATATAAATATGATTTTATGAATTTTACCTTATTTTATCTTTTACATGTTTCATGCTTTTGGTATTTTGTTAATAAACTCATAACCAAAACTATACTCACATAAAGTTTTCTAGAAAATTTGTAATTTTGCAATTTAAATTTAGCTTTAAATCAATTTTGAGTTAATTTTTATATATGTTGCATGATCTGTATATAGAATTCTTTCTTTTTTAACATATATAATTGAATTGTTTTTACATAATTTGTTAATAAGACTACCTTTTATTAAATTGTCTTTTCTTCTTTGTCAAAGGCCAGTTGACTGTATTTGTATGAGTCTACTTGTGAACTCTCTATTCTGTTCCTTTGATCTATATGCCCATTCTTTTGCCAGTACAGCATTATTTTAATTACTGTAATTGTATAGTAGGTCTTGGAATTATGCAGTGCTAATCATTCTACTTTGTTCTTCAGGATGAAAGAAAAGGATATTAGACAGTAAGTTGAATTTACATAAAGTAACAAAGACCACCAGTAATGGTCAACACACACACATTAATATAAAATGCAGTAGAAACATATTTTTGGGTATAACTTTTTTCTTCTCCTACATAACTAAAAATGCAATGTTTAAATCAATAATTATAAATCTCCATTGATGAGCACATGATGTAAAATGATATATATATTTTTTTCTTCTTTCCTTTTTTTTTTTTTTTTTTTTTGAGATGGAGCCTTGCTCTGTCACTAGGCTGGAGTGCAGTGGTGCAATCAAAATGATATATTTTTTATGACAAAACAATGTGAGGGAAGGGAAATGGAGCTATATAAAGTTTTGTATATTATTAATATTTTTTATTAATGTAATTTAGTTTCTTACAAATTAAAATGATAGTTCTAATCCCCATGGCAAATGCTAAGAAAATAGTTAAAATATAATGAAATAAGAAAGTGATTTAAAATGGTGTACAAAAAAGCAACTACTTAACAAAAAAGAAAACAGTAGTATAGGAAAAAAGAGAAAATATACATTAAATATATGGAAAACATAATAAAATGGTAGGTATAAACCCAATTTTATTAATAATTCTATTAAATGTAAATGGACTAAACAAATTACTTTAATTAATTGATATTACATTGGTAGAATGGATTAGAATGATAGAATGGTAGAAAGAAAACATGATTCAACTATATTCTGGCTACAAAAGATAGAGTTAATATTCAAATATACAAATAGCTTGAAATATAAAGGAATAAAAATGTATCCTAAAAAATGTAGTCAAAAGAAATGTGTAGAGGCTCTGCTGATTTCAGGAAATATAGTTATTAAGAAAATAATTGATACTAAAAGCAATGAAGGGCATTTTATAACGGTAAATCAATATATCAAGGTATAGTTTCACATTTTCCTTCTGTTTCATAGCACTCCAGGTTACATCAAATGTTCACCCAGTCAACACCTCATATTTATAGAAACAAACTTTGACTTTATTAACAGAAATATTATCAATTCAGTGATCAATTTACATTGGGGGCAAATGATTAATTTGATTCTGTTAAGAATTTAGTTTCATATGTTCCTTTGCTGGGCACACTATTTGTTCATCAGAGGTTCTTAACTCAAAGTTTTGGATTATTAAAATATTCTCTTATACTTAACTGTAATTCAAAACTTTGAATTTAGTCATAACTATATATCAATGCCAGATGCATGCTACTGTCAAAAAATCCCTTATGGAAAACTCATTTTTATATGTTAAAGATATATCAAGTCAAAAATCACAATTAAATTGAGATAAATATCTTAAAAGGTAAGTTGTCTGTTTCTGTTTTGCATTTTGTTTTTGATTCAGAGCATTTTGCACAAACATGTTCACTAGAGTCAAAACTGTGCTATTATGACAGCACTGTGGTTGTTAAAATGTAAATATTCTATCATTTTTTGTGTTTTAAAAATGAGCCCTAAGCAAGAGTCATCTCAACATGCTTTCATAAATGCATTATTTTGGAGCCAATTCATTTACTTTGATTATATTTCTTTATTTTGTTATCCATAGTTCCTGAGATTAATACTGAAGAATAAAGAAATAAGGCAGTTTCCCTGTAGCCTATTCAAATATTTTGCATTGTTTATATTATACATAGAAAAGCTTTCGGCACTAGAACATAGAAAATTGTGCCAGGCTGATTCTGAATTAATCTGACCTTTAAAAATTAATTAGCAATAAATGATAAATTTCAATCTGTCAAAAACACACTATTGAGTCTATAATTTGAATGGATTTGAAGAGACTCTATTATTGGTTCATATGTAATAACCGTAAATCAGTACTCCTTAAATATGTTTTTTATCAATATTTTTCAAGTAAACAAAATTAAAAGTGTCATATTTATTTCCAATTTTAGTTTGGTAAATTTGTATCTGGGGCTTATTCACATTTATTTTATATGACTATAATGAAGGATATAGATCATTGTATATTAAAACACTATTAGAAGTGTTTATAGATTTGAAATTGGAAGGTGTAAAATAATTCCATAGTCATTATCCAAATAAGCGGAAACATATTTCTTAAATGATTCTTGGATTTGTATTTATTTCACTTTAAAATTTTCAGTGGAACAAAATCATTTCCCATTTTGCAAACCAGAACACATAATTACTATTTTGAAAGAAGGTTCAATTGAAAAGCAAATGTATCTAGTATATAGATAGAAAAAGAATAATTTTAAAAATAGTGCAACTGAAAATATTGTTTCTTTGCATATTTAGTAAGAAGTAAAAATAAAATATATTAAAAATAGCTCAAAGAAGCAAAAAATAGAAGCTTATATTTTGTAAATAAAAATGAATTAAAAATAATAATTTTTATTTATGCCACCAATCGTTTATTGAGTCAGCAACTGCTACATATTATCCAGGCATTATTCTAGATATTTTGCAGAAATTATTTCGCAAGACTAACATAATAAATTGTCTGAACTTTTGTAGAGTATATTCTAACAAAATTAATGTTGTAAGCAGATGACTCTATCTGGAAATAAATGAAGCTTGCTGACACCTTAAATGGAATTATTTTAAAAATGTTTATGGAAGAAAATAATACATATGAAAGGCAGAATAAGAGTAAAATTACAACGGTATTTTATGATGCACAAACTAGAAGATTTGGAAGAAAAACAATAATAAAGGCTGTAAGAGTATAACATTTTCTTGAATTGGAGAAAGAAATATTTATGAAAAATTTTAGGAATATTCATAATTCAATAAAGTATTGGAGCCAATGGCATTTTCCTCCTTTTCTTCTCTTTTTCTCTTTTCATCTTTTCACTAATATTAGTAAATAAAAGAATACATACAAGACAACATCAATGAAAACGATAGGAGGGTTCCGTCAGAGGATGAAAAATAGCATTACAATTTTGAGGATCTGAATCAGATGGTGAAGAGATAACTACTAAAATGAGGAATGAGAATATAAGAAGAGAAGACATGTTCTTGGGAATTGCAAGAATCTAGTGAGAAGTTAAGCTGTACAGCAGAAACCATAAGAAGTACAAGATTAGTTTTTCTAAAAAGTGGGTTCCTCGAGGTGTGGTTCAGGAAAATGCAAAAGGATGAAATTCTGAATAGTAAATATGTGCGAAGCGAACATTTCTTTTTCAAGTCTCAGAATATCTAATTTCTAGGCTTTTATCCTCAAATGATGAGCAAACAATATATTTTATTTTGGGTCAAATTGTTTACTATTATTTATCATTCCTGAATGCTTCATCACAGTCCCCTGCATCTCTTGTTAGGCAGCAATGTTCAGCCATTTGGTTATATTCCAGGTCTCTTAATATGAATAAATTTGTTTAAGAAGTTATGAACATGGGAGAAAAACAAAACTCTATTTGCCTGTACTTATTGAAAAACAAAACTCTATTTGCAAGTACTTACTTGCCTGTCAAGACACCACATTAAAAGGAAAAAAAAAAAAATAAGCGAAACACATTATTTTGCATCTGAATTTAGGAAGAAACCAAATATATCTGTATCTATAAAATAATAATGCCATAAATAATATATCAAAGTACTTTTCTCTCTTAATTTTACATAAATATTTATACTTTTGATATCAAATTTTTATTGGACAATTCTAAAATTCAAAGCTGCAGTGTATAATTGCATTTTGGGGACATAGGTCTATGTTAGTTAAAATAACTGAAGAGACTTGACCCAATATTTGTTCAGAAATTACTTACTTTCTCTTTATTAAAACCTTTGTTTCCTTTATGATATTTTTTGTTTAAATTTGTTTCCACTCCATAGTTTCATAATACAACTTTTGCTTCTAAATAATATTAAAATGGGCTGAGTGTGGTGGCTTATGGCCGTAATACCACCAATTTGGAAAGCCAATGTGTGAGGATGGCTTGAGTCTTGGAGCACAACTCCATCTTGGGCAACATATCAAGACCCTGTCTCTACAAAAAAATTTAAAACATTAGCCAAGCATGGTGGCATGCACCTGTGTTCCTAGCTACTTGGGAGGCTGGGACAGAAGGATCACTCTGTATAAGGATTCCAAGTCTCCAGTAAGCTATGATCATGATACTGCACTCTAGCCTGGGTGACAGAGTGAGATCCTGTCTCAAAAACATACATACATAAATAAAACTAACAATATGGAAATGAGAAACGCCAATTATAATTATTGATACTTTCTGATACTGCCAAATATTCTGGAGTAACTTATTCATCTGGCACTTAATTCTTGTGTTCGATTTTTAAATTAATGTTCCCAGATATCTTCTATTAGAAAATTTATTATTAGCATACAGCACCTCTGATGGTTTGAAAGAAAATAAATGTAAACCAGAATAAGATCATGATGAAGAAAGAACATTGTTTGCTTATTGGACTTCAAATTTTCATTTCTGAAATATTTTTCTTTCCTAAAAAAATAGTTAACAAATCTGAAATTGACTAAAACATTAGTGTTCATATATATATATATATACACATACATACACATATCTATATGTGTATGTGTGTGTGTAAATATGCACACATACACAGCTGAATATACACACACACAGCTGTATGTTATGTGCATATATGTGTATATACATATACATATATGCAGCTGTAAATATGCTAAGAAGGCATCAATTTTGTGCTAAGAAGGAACCCAGGCAAAGAGAGGATCTAGGTATTTCAGGAAAAGTGATAATTGAGGAACTTCTTATTGAGGGTTTTTTAAATAGGTGTTGGAGCTCATAAGCCTTTTTTTTCCATCGATTTTATTTAATATGATAGAAAAATGTGTATTTTTGAGTGTCAAAGGAATATAATACTTATGACAGGGAGGATAATTCCTTCCCCACGATGTGAACATGTAACTTTATGTAGCGAAAAGGACTTTATAGATATGATTAAGTTAAAGACCTTGGGATAGGAAGATTATTCTGGATTATCTCTGTTAGGCCAATATAATGACAAGAATACTTGGCAGAAAAAGAATTAAAGAGAAATTTGAAGATTTTACTTTACTGGCTTTGAAGATGGAGAAAGGCGGCCCTATGCAGGTAGGCTACAGAAAATGGAAAAGGTAAGGATATAGATTTTCTCCTAAAGCATTCAGAAAGAATGCAGCCATACAGTTGCTGAGATTTAGACCCAAGAAACCCATTTTGGACTTCTGAACTCTAGAACTGCACAATAATAAATGTACTTTTTTTTCAAGTTACTAGGTTTATGTCCATTATTACAAGAGCAGTAGGAATTTACGACAATACTATTCTCCTATACTCTTATGCAAAAATGTGCTAATCCTAACTCTTATCTCTGATCTGGAAACCGAGCAGACATGATTGGGGCTTACCTCTGGTGACATAAAGTAAGTAAAAATCAAGAATTATACCACTAAGGCAAGTTACTGTCACAGTTTTCTTCAAGCCCTAGTTTTCAAATTTGAGCCTCAAGGTTTGAAGGAAATGTGATGGAAATAATCAGAATCATTTTATAGATTATTCTTTTCTCAATGCAGATAAGGAGCTAAATGTTTTTATTGATGAAAAATGTTTTGGCATTCATGGGTAATGACACAATCTGTCCTATCCAATAAATTAAAAATTTTAAAAGATGAACATAGAATTAGATTAATAGTGCAGTTAAATGTGTGTAATCTATATATGCAATTATATTGATGGATTTTTTTCTGCATTGTTTTTTAATAATTTTTACTTTTCTGTGCTTTTTGTGAAGTAGTAATGATCTATATTCTCTCTCTTAATACAAATCACTGTGTAAAAATATAATGGCCAATAACTACTTGTCTCTTCAAAGCAATTTTAATTTTCATGATTGTAATTTAATGGCTTCTAACCTTAGTTTTGACATGAGTATGGTAGTGAAATGTAGTACTTGTCTGTCATTATTGAGTAACTTTATTTCACCGGGGCCTCGTCAGTCTTGTTATCTTGTGACAGATTTAGTCGAAGTAAGATTCTTGGAAGAAAGAAAAAATAAATAATGCAAAATTACAGACCCAGCTTAAAGGTTAAACTGGCATGGCAGACAACATGTACTTTAACTTATTCTTTGTGCACTACTCTTTGATTTTGTTGTCATTTGAAGTCTGACACCACAGAGGATGTTGGCTCCCTCCTTCCAAGATGAGTGGTTGGATTTTGACTAACTTAAGCCAGACAATAATTATGTGACAATTTCCATCCGTGAGGGTTTAGAAGGCACATATTGGACCATTCTTATAGATGGGGTGAAGATTCAACAACATTTTGCTTTGTTGTATCCCTATACCAATTGTAAATCAAGTAGAATGAAAATAAAAGCCTGTCATAACTTTGATTGAATATAAAGGTGAAAAGAGCTTTGGTTTTCATGAATTAAACAGGGAAACAAACATTTTCTGAAATTTTTAATGAATAAGACCATTGATAGCCATATTGTTTACGATATATTTTGAGTTGAAATTTTCAGAAAAAAAGCATAACTGAGAGATCTGTACTTCCTACAAGGTGTATCCTTGAAAAATAATAAGTAGGTATGTGTATATGCAAATCAGTCTATACTTTTGTTGTACTGAAAACTTTCTACATGGTGAGAAATTTTTTTATAGATAAAAACTTATCAGCAAATTAAGCACTTTAAGGGGTTACTTTCTTTTTTCTTTTTGTTTTTAAGAAATACCCGCGACCACACATAACTTGACAGAAGAGCGCTATCTCCCTACTTTTGGTAGTTATTCTTATCACGTCTGAAAATTATTAAATCATAACTTACACTTTTTATACATCATATTAATGGTAGGCTAAAATAGCATTTATATCTCTTTAGATAACATATAATAATTTTGCTTATTATAACTTTTGTTTTTGGAATGTAATAAACAAAAAGTTTTTATTAAGTATTTCTACAGGTTGGGGAGATGAAGTGTACACAGAGTTGTAAAAGATATTCACTGACTTTCTGTTTCCAAGACAATATTTCATTAATCTTCACTATCCAGTATAAATGGGAGTCATCCATTATACTAAAGTTTCCACAACAAAATGTATGAAATGTCAAGCAGATTTTAACCTCAGAAACATGACTAAGAACATTCCATTCCTCAGTCGGTGCTGTCACAATTCCTTATAACCTGTATCTCCTCCTAGGAAAGCCCCATGTAAAATTTTACAGTCTTGCTGTGAAATTCTTACACAGGACTCGTAGGAAAAAGTCCTAGGAATTTTGGGCCAGTGAGACTACCAAATAGAACCCATTATGCTTCTGAAAATTTTTTTTATTTTGTCTTTAAATAATAACATTAGTTTAATTTTGATAATCCAGATATGCGTTTAGCTCTGTTAATTTCTCCAAATTGAATTGATTTTGTTCCAGCTATGGTACTAAATTCCTGTCTTATACACTCGGGCCAATGCTCCATATTAATAATTTATGTTACTCCATGGTGGTAGGCCCTCATAAGTCTTGAAAATTTCCAATGTCTAGAAACTTGAGTCTTGTTCTTGAAACCTATCTTGGTTTCTGAGAAGCAGCAGCTGTCCACTCAGTTTTTATCTCTATCCTGTCATGGTCCTATTCTACCCCATTATTCTATTGGATTTTTCTAATACCAAATATTTTCTACATAAACTACATTTTGCCTGTTTTTGCAACTTTCAGGTACTGTTTTCTGCAACGTGGTTAAGACTTTCTCATAATTCGAAACAAACTTCAAATTTTATGGTCATTTGAAGCATATGCAGTGCAGCAGTCAGTCCAAATTAGTTTTTCCCAGTAGGAAATCTCATTCCCTATCTCCTTGTTATGTGTCCTGACTGACAAGATTCACCCTTCCTTGCCTCATTGTGTTATAAATTATAGTACACTTTTAAAATCTGTTTCTTTTAGTATACTTTATTATGCAGAGTCCACTGTTGATTTTCTCCTAGAAAAATAAATTTCAGATTTTCATTCAAAAGGAGAAATATTGAAATAAATCTAAGTAAAGGTGAAATGATATGAAAAGTAAAATGCCACATGCTTGACATGAATAACTTATTAAAAATACAATGTCCACAAATAATTAAAATGTAGCCTATCTTCTATTTCATGCCTGACAAATAAAGAGGTAATAATGATATGTTTATCCAACTGATATTTAAAAATTGTGTATGCCTGTATATGTACATTTATATAAATATGTGTATTAGATATGCAAAAATCATATAAAATTCTATATTATTGAAAGAGTAATAGTTTAAGAGATATGATTAATAATCAAAATTCTAAACAAAATTTAGTTACATACAATACTAGAGTTCCAACAAAGGATCAGTATTGTGGTAGTTTATGAGTTTTTCATAAAATGCTAAGTTATTCTCAGAAGTAATATTTTCTGCAGGATATACTAATTATATCTGTATTAAAAGTAATACAAATGCTATTACATTAGCTTGTTTAATGTAAGTTTCTAAATCAAATGGTTTAGTGTATATCATGTTGGCAAAATATTATATAAAAAATAGTGTGATAAAAAAAAAAAAACTCTGCCAAGTCAGAAGTCCTGATCTAATTTTCCAAATGCTGAACACTTATCATCTAGCTTTTTCCATATACTATTGTTAATGTATGCTAGATGTCTAATCATTGAGAACTATTTATATTTTTATCTAATGTTAGAAAATAAAGCTAATGTATTAGGGTTCTCCTGAGACATTGGATATATGTAGGATGGGATATATATAGATACACATAAAAGAGAAAATTTATTATGGCAATTGGATATTCCAGTTATGTAAGCCATGAAATCACTTAATATGACATCTTCAAGCTGAAGAAACAGGAAATCTACAGTGTGATTCAGACCAAGTCCAAAGGCCTGAGAACCAAGGGGCTTCTGGTGTAAGTCTCAGAGTCTGAAGTCCTAAGAACCAGGAGAGCTCTTGTGTCCAAGAGCAAAAAGTTGAAAGTTTTAGTGCAAGGAGAGACAGAGAATTCACCCCTCCTCTGACATTTTGTCATAGCTGGGCCTTGGTGGGGCTGGATGATGTCAATCTACACTGGTGATGGCAATCATTTTTACTTAGTTTACTGATTCAAATGCTAATCTTTTTCAAAACAACCTAATAGATACATCCAGAAATAATGTTTGACTACTTTTCCAGACATCTCTTAACCTAGCCAAGTAGATACAAATAAATAACCATCACTGCTGGCATTGTTGAAAAATGTGTTACCCATAATGCTCTCTTGGGTTAAAGCTCTTCATTTTAAACTGTTCTTTAATTCAAGATTTCTAGTGTT
The DNA here is from genome assembly GCF_009761245.1 of Sapajus apella. Classification (NCBI taxonomy): domain Eukaryota; kingdom Metazoa; phylum Chordata; class Mammalia; order Primates; family Cebidae; genus Sapajus; species Sapajus apella. Next base: position 4,435,757 of record NW_022436949.1, on the reverse strand, counting down.
AGTCTGAGTGTTGCATCACCTTCCACCTCTTGATCAAACCACTCTGAAATGGCTCTCACTCTACCACATTTTTAATAACCCTCACGTAAATGTTTTACCTGACTGCTGTGTCTTTAAATATTATTTAATTCAGCTCTCTGTGGAATTCACACTACAGATTTCTCTTCTTTCTGAAAACATTGTCCTCCTTTGGCTTCTGTAACACAACACTCTTCCGGGGCTGCTCCTTCACTCTTAGCCTACCTGTCTTCTTTTCAGACTCAATCTCCTAGAGTTCCCCAATTCTTAGTCTTAGGACCTTTTCCCTTGTCACTCTTTATCCTTGAAGCCCAGAGTTACAACATTTATTTCTATAAAGGTGGCACAAATTTACCTATGAAGCCAAAATCTCTCCACTGAATTCAAAGCTTATATTAATTCCAATTCATAGTATTTCTTATTTTAAGGGCAAATGAAATTTAACATATACAAAAATTGCTGACCTTCATTCTCCCTCCCATACTGCCTTTCCTCCTCTTTCCCCAAAAAAGAAAACTTGATTCTCTTCCAATAGCCTCTATCTCAGTGAATTTGCATAATTGTATAAGCCAGAAACTTAGGAGCCTTATTGGATTCCAAATCTAATTTGTCACCAAGTTCTAAAACCTTTCTTTGTCTGTCTTCAATACTCCCTTCTCCATGCATTATCATCTCTTACCTCTCCACTGCAGTCTCTCTGGCTAGCTTTGAGTTTCTTATGCCAAAGTGTGTTTGTCTATGCCATTCGTTTGGGTGTAAAACTGTTTTCTATTGCTTTTAGGTAAAGATTAATTAGACAACAAATTTGTTTCCATATTTTTGGTTTTAGTTTAATTGTATTGAGGGAATGTGTTCTCTTTCTGGGTCCATGAGGGGGCGTAGTTTTAAGGGCAAAAATTCCTCAGCGCCATGCCTCCCTCCCATTTCTCTCCATCCAGGAGATTTAATGGTTTATGTTTGAATTTCGCAGGCATGGGAAAAAACCAAAAGTCAATCACTCCAGCAGAAGTTCTAAAGAAGTCCTTTCATTGGCCCAGGGTCTTGGGAAGGGTGGGAATTTCTCCCAGGATAAATTCCCCTGCTCCTTCGCCCACACAGGATTTCCAGCTCTCTAGAATCCCCTCCCACAGTTTGGGAGATCCTTTCCCCTCTGGGATTTCCCCTCTGGAATTCCCTTCCACACGCTTTGTGGAAGTCTTTTTCTTCTCCTATTCCTCTCTTTTCTCTACCTAAATAAAATCACCTTTCTGCAACACTTCTTGGGTCTGATATTTACTTTTATGAGCATACAGTCTACCTGCAGTGGCCCCATCACTTATTCTTTAAGAGATTGGAGGCCAAGACCCCACAGCATTCTCTGTGGGGAGCTGTGACTCACCAGCACCCAAGAAAAAACCCAGTAACAGTATCTTCGGAAAGGAAACATGACTGACTTACCTATTATGACAAATCTCTTGTTACAGTTTCTAACAAAACCATGCACTGCCAGAAGTACACATTGCGGTTGTACCTTGATATTAAATTCTGTGAATATTTGATAAATGCCTGTCGTCTCCACTAGGCTGCAATTATCCTGGGTGAAGGGTTTCAATCTTTTCTTCACTATTCAATGCATTGAAGATTAAGTAGGTGTTCAATAAACATCAATTCAAACACATTGACCATAAATATCCTTCTTTTCTTATACATTCCACTACTCATTCATAAAAATAGTGAAAATACAATGAATAAGTCATATGTTTTACATAAAATTTCCATGTGATTTAGCTTTCAAGTGGAAGAATATAGACAAAGCATCATTTTCTTTCTGTTACTTATGAATCAATAATTAATGTAGGAAAAAATAGATATAATAGTAGCAATTGAATCAACAATGACAAGATGAATGATATCAAATTTTCAGCGGTTTGAGAGAAAATAAACATAAGGGTAGAATTACTTTATTATTGGTAATATTTCTTATAATCCACTGTAACAAAATTCTTGATTTCACCCCCTAGGGAAACAACAAATACAAATTGTTTCACAGGGTATGGCAACACATAGATTGAAAAGGAAAGGTAGGGAGAATAATATGTTAGAGTACTATTTTTTCCACTATCTATTATTTCTTAGAATTGTGTGTATATCAAACTATTACATTTTATAATTCCATGTAAAATACATTTTTATTATATTCATATTATTTCTACATAAGATAGCAAAGGAATTTGGCATCAATTAATTAGAGGTCTAATTGAAATTGTAAAGAAGTAAGGTTATGGGATTTCTATCCTATGAAAACAGTCAGAGCAAATTATTTTAATTGCATAGTTGCATAAAATCAGGTTGTCATCTGTTCTATTTCTCATTATTACTCAGAGATACATTACTTATGAATATTTAAAAGGAAGTGCTGCTTTAATTGGTTTTATTATAGATAAAAATAAATTTAAAATTTCACTTGCAAATATTCCTCTAAATCATCTTTTTAAAAACAAATCTTTAAAAGCTCTTTTAATGCATATAGTTTAGGATCAATATGGAACATTAACTAGAATCTGAAATTTAAAGTATATTCTTCAAAGTATTTATCTTTTGACCATTGATAACATAATATGGCTTATGGATTTGGAGTCTATAATTGATTATGAAATTCATATTGTAAAGCATCATTTGTAATTATACTAAAGAATGCACTGTGCATATTAGAATTCTCAACTCCAAAGAAGCCTTTAAACAAATCTATAGTTTGCATATTAACATTTGTAACATATGTTGAGGTTTTTGTTTTGCAGTAACTGAAGTTATATAAACTAATTTTGGTTACATTCAGAAGTACAATTCATTGGTACTGACCTTCCATTTTATGAGAAGTATATTTTATATTGTTCTGTTTTCTTATAAGAAAGAAGCTAAAGAATAAATGAAATATGCATTGTGTTTCAGGACACTCAATTGCACATATATAATAGCAGTGAAATTGAAACTTGGAATTTGTTGTTTGGTATGCTGAATTGCAGGTAAATTGAAACTTTAACCATGAAAATAACTTTTGTTTTAGAAATTGCTCATCTGGAATCAAAAAACAAAATAATGTGAAACAAATCTTTCATTTTCTCTTATTCTCAAAAGAAGTTTATTCCCCCTTTAGAAAATGTAATTGTTCCATTATTTAATTTGTAATTCATGTCAATTGAATTTAATATTTTAAGTTGGTTATTATGAATAAGGCTATCGATTAAGTGATCAAATAAATATATTCTATACCACTGCATTTATATGCTGCTTTTCATGAGAAATGTTTTAAGGACAGTTTGTAAACTTATGAATGGATCTAGGGACAATTCAGGTCCCTGAGATCAAAGTACATTCATACCAATGCTAAAATGCTATTTCCCATTTGCTTGGCTGTGTTGTTATTTCCAATAATGGTGTAAAATAGTGGTGAGGTAAAACTCCTGATGACTGATTATAAAGGTGGTGGCATTAAACTGCACTAGTAGTCGCTGAATTATTCACTCCGTACCTTGAAGGAATGGAGCATGGGAAAGACATACCAAAAATAACAAATAAAAACAACAAAAGAGTTTTACTGAATAATGTCCTTAATTAAATGCAAATATAATGAATGCTTTAAAATCACAGTCTTTATGTATGTAATATTTTCATATACTGTGTGATGAAATGGAAGAAATACATGATGTACTTCTCCTGCAAAGTATAACGGTTGTCTTCAGGAAAAGCACTTGTGGTTTTTCTTTGGGCTGAAAGACAAACTAGCTAGTTTTTTCATGAAAAACAATTTTTAGTTGAAACAACAACTGATAGAAAGACTGGTTATTCACATTTAGGTATTTAGCAGAATTTCCTTTCAAATAAACTAAGTGAGCCTTTTATTTCAAGAAAAACAACTCACAGTGTTTTTTTCTAATGATAAAATTCAAGATTTTATGTAAAATTTAAAGTTTTGGAAAAGTTATATCTGTATGCAAGTATCTTGACAGCTTTTTGATACTTAAAGATGTCTTTGAGGAGTTGAATGATGATATCAATTACTATTGTTTTAACATATTGTAATGGAATATGTCAACATTCAGACATTATGTGTGAGTAGGAAAGCAAATATTTTCCAAATGACCAATGCAATATTACATGCTCAAGAGTGGGTAAAATACCAGTCAAAGGACAATATAGAATAATGGATTTGAATGTAACAAAGTTCAGCGAGTTCAGATGATTTCAGATTTCAGATTGCAACTAAATTTTAAGAAACTACCACTTGTTGAGTTTTGGTACAGTATCAAAGAAGAATTTTTACAGTTATCTGAAAAGACTAGCCTTGTTCAACTACAAATGTATATGAGGATAGATTCTATTTATACACTGCTTCATAAACAGCATATCTCAACACAGTGTAGAATCTGATATGAGAGAACTGCTTTCCTTTATTAAGCCAGAAACTAAAGATACTTGCAAAAAATGTAAAACAGTGATGTTGTTTGCAATAACTTTTTTTAAATTTGGAAATTTTGACAAAATGTGTTATTTAGGTTACTACATTTATTATTGTTGACTTTTCAATGACAAATGAATAATTAAAGATATCTTTTATTACTATATAACAAATATAACACAAATAAAACTATTTTAGGCCTTCGACAACTTTTAAGAGTGCAAAGGTATTATGGAAGTCAAAATGTGAGGGCCACTGATCTATGTAAATCTGAAGAGAACAGGCTTTTATATTTGAAGATGTGAAAAGAAATTGTTCCACTTTCCTAAAAGAAATAAGCTAATAATTTATATAAGAAATTCACAATTTACAATTTATATAATAAATTATTCCTAATTTCACTTATGGTCAATAATTTGTCATAATTCACAAATATTTGAGTGTTCTCTCTGTTTAATAAATATCTTAAATAAGTTTTATCCTCTGCTTTATTTTTTGTAATGAGTAAATTTGCACACATAAATGAATAATTAAGTGCTTTATTTTTTATTCTTCCTATGATGAAGTTATTTTAGCTTCATCTTGACTCTAAGGAAACTAGAGCCTCTTGGATTTAATTAAATTCATTGCTGCCATACAGAGGAAGGATTTGATATTTTCAGTCAGACTATGAATGTTTGAAACCATAGAAATGTATTATTTTATTTTTTGTGATACCAGGAAGCAGACAGACTAGGGTTTTCTTCAGTTTCTAAAAGTCAGACTTGCTTCAGTCTTCCCCAAATATTGGCTTTGATTGTGAAACATATCACCTGTTATGCAATATGGAGGCTTTAGCTCTAGCTACCATGTAGCAAACAGCCATGTCTATCTTTAGGTCAACCATTGGTAAAAATAGGATTAGATAAGTTATTATTTATTCCCAAGAATACTAAATTTATGCTTCAATGTAAACCAGGGCTCTGTTAAAGAATAATATATGGAAATGCCAGAAAGTACTCAACTACTACAGTATCTGTTTTTTAATAAAATAATGCCTGTCTGTATATTTATTTTTTAAATCTTTGAGTTTTTTTACATTTAGAAGCAACTGGGAATTCTAGAATTAACATTGTGTTGAAATGTTAAAATATATAGAATTTGTTCATGGTATTAGTCAATCAAAGATTCTGCATGCTTTTCGTAAACAAACTTCTTTCTCTCTTGATCCCTCTTTCCCCCTACTGCACCCATCAAGGTAACAAGTGAGTATTGTGAGAAAACTAGGCTCCTGGGAATTTGACAAAATTCTACAGAAGGACTTGGACATTCACTGTTCAGCTATTTAAGAACATTTCCAAAGAGCCAGTGTTGCTTCAATTATCTCTCCACCAACTACAAAATATAAACTTTGATCCTCACACTTGTCTTTTTATTTTTATTATTTTGTTTCACTTGTGTTCATCAACATGTCTCAAGCACTGAGATATCTGCATCAAGATATCTAATAAACATTTTAAACATCATAGGCACTCACTAAGTATTATTTAATAAATAAATTATTGTTCTCTATCTCCATGAAATTTTTCTTACTCAGTTTTTGTAGTTAGTAGGCTTAAACCCTATTCATCTCTAGAGAGGAGAAACCATCTCAATCCTTTCTGTTATTTACAGGATAATGTTTCTATAGAGTATTGATTCCTAAGTGTTTTAAATATAACAATTTAAAACACCATACGTTTTCCCTCATAAGATATATATATATATATCAATCACTGTTTAATACATATTTCATGGAACATAATCTTTACTTTCATGACAAAATCCTCTTTATTCTAAGTAAGGATCAATTTATGACATCATATCAAGATATAAATGTCTTAATAATTCATTTATCTTTGTTCCACTTCATCCCTTGCCAGTATTAATAGAGTCATGTGTACAGGAAGATGTAGAATTACTCTGAAAATTGACACATGTATCTGGCAAGATGTTATTTTCTAATCTCTGGTAAGGACAGATGCAAAAGATAGCAGATTAAGGAGGTAACATATCTAGATTTCAATGTTTTATTTTTCTAAAGAAAACTCCTAAATGTGTAGAGCTACAAAAGAAACACAGACATCACAGGACATCCGTTTCCCTAGTTCTTGTTAAAACTGACACTCAGATGTAAAATATCAATGTCAATTATTATTATAATTTCTAAATACACTACAACATATTGTGAAGACATGATCACCTTGCTTCTTTTCTGATAAGTAAACATTATTACTATTTTTCAGATAAGAACATAGAATATAGAGAGTATTGAGGTTATATTTCCCAGAATACTTCACTAAAATGAGGAATCTATTTGAACATTTATCAGGATAGCTTATTTTATAATCCATCATGGTCTTCAGAATAGTTTTAAAAATCACAGAACAACTTTACTTCTTTATGAATATTATTTAGAATATAACACTGAAAGCTAGTTAGTGTACTCCTGGGAATGTTAGTTGGCAGAAGATGTAATGCTATCTTCTCTTAAAGTGGAACACATTGGTTATGTGAACAGACAGGCTTTGGGTTCAAATAGATCCCTCATTTTAGTGAAGTATTCTGGGGAATATAACCTCAATACTCTCTACATTCTATGTTCTTATTGAAAAATAGTAATAATGTTTACTTATCAATTTTTGAGAACTGATGATTTATGTAAAGTGCTTAATGTATCATTTAAATATGTTTTTAAATATTATAAATTAAGACTTAAAAAGTGGGAGATGTCTTTTTCACTCTATCTGTTCTAAGCTTTGTTATGTCAGCCTTACTACAAGAAATAGTACAACTTAAGCATCACAAAGCCTTTAAATTTGAAGAAATAATAGGAAGTGGTAGCAATTCCAAAGGATCTTGATCATGTTGATTATTTATTCATATTTCATTCAGTTATTTACAAAATGTTTTTGTGGTAAAGCCTTTCTAGATATTTACCAAAACTTGCTTTCCCTCTCTCCTTGTATATATAGCTAGAGTCTATTTTCCAACTTTTCTTACAGTTAGTTATGGCCATGTGACTATGTAATGGCCAATGAGATCCTGGCAGATGTACTGTCAATTTTGGCTTGTCAGTAAAAAAAACAAACAAACAAAAAAAAAAAAAAAAAAAAAAAAAAAACAAAAAACTACCACATATTCCTCACTATGTTCTTTTTCTGCCTGTTGGTGAGATGTCAACTCTAGGACACACAGTCAAGATATTTTGTGTCAGCCAGGTCCTAAATGACTATAAATAGTAGAGAACTCCCACCCTCAATTGTATATTGCATAAATGAGTAATAAATCACTTTTTTCAAAAGTCACTCAAATGTTGAAATTTATGCCAATAGCAGCTAACATTACTTTTAAAAGCAAGTACCTCTAATCTCTAAACAATTTCTGTTCTTGGCCCAGTGGTACACAAGAGTGGGTCTTTGTGCAGAATACTTCTGATTTCACTGAGAAGCCAAAAATACATTAAGTCACAAGTAATATATAGCCATAAAATGGAGGTTAGATATATGCATAAGAATCATAGAAAGTCATGATCCTTTAATTGAGGCTCAGAAAAAAGGAGACATTTAGAAAAGTTTCCAAAAAGAGACAGTTATTGACATTTATCTTTGGAGGATTAGTTGAAGTAAGGAGGAATGAATGTGTACCATGGAATACTTTGCAGCCATAAAAAAAAAGTTGAGTTCATGTCCTTTGCAGGGACATGGATGAAACTGAAAACTATCATTCTCAGCAAACTAACACAAGAACAGAAAACCAAAAACCATATGTTCTCACTCATAAGTGGGTGTTGAATAATGAGAACACATGGACAGATGGAGGGGAGCATCACATACTGGGGCCTGTCACAAGGTGGGGAGGCTATGGTAGGGATAGCAGGGGTGGAGGGATTGGGGAGGGCTAACATGAGGAGAAATACCTAATGTTGATAATGGGGGGATGAGATGCAGCAAACCACCATGGCACATGTGTACCCATGTAACAAATCTGCACATTCTGCACATATACCCCAGAACATAAAGTATAGTAATAATAAAAAAAAGAAAATGGCATTGAAAAAGGTAGAGAACTATATATACATGTTCTACATATATATGTGTGTGGTATGTATATTTATAATATTGTATAGTGTTATATATAGCTATTAATAATTATGTATAGTTATTTATATTTATATGTTTACTAGCAGTGGCATCAGTGGGTCAGCTGTCTTTGGGCTATTTGAGATGGATATGCTCTTTGTTTTCTTATCTAATCTTCATCATATGCTCTTTGGTTTAAATTAACTCTCTGGTCCATGCCCATTCCTAATGAAACAGATTCTCCTAGTAAGAAATACAATGTATAAATTACTAATTATCATCAACAAGATATTTTCTGGCTTTCAAAGGGAATGTAAAAATTTACTCTGGTGTGAGGATGTCTGAGCTCAAGTTCTTTTGCTAACACTAGCTGAATGATTTTAAGGCAAATCTCAACTTCACAGTTCTCAGCTGTCTCATAAGAAAATAGGTTCTATATCTCCTTATCTCTGATGTCTACCATAACATAAAATTCTGGGGATATGAACTGTATTCCCTTTTGGAATTCTGGCATGGATCTTACTAATATTTTCTCTCTCAAGCAAGCCATCATTCTGGCTCTCTGAACAAGTTCAAGAATACTTCATGAGTGTACTATGAACCCTCTTCTTCCTTTTTTATTCCTAATCTTGTTTCATTGCAAGTTTTTTTTTTTTTTTTTTTCTGCTGGCCACGACAGTAGTTCACCTCAGAATCCTCCAATACAGAAATAATAAAAATGGCAAAACCATTTTCAAAAATAAAAGGTGTCTGCTTGAGTGTTAACTGCCAAATTTGATGTGGGAAAAGGAAAGCTTTCTGTTACTTCCATTTCTCCAGGCACACATGTACTAATTTGTAAGTAAGTGCCTGTGTGTGGAGGTAGGAATAGGGGTAGGGATTGAAATGCAAATATCTGCAACATTTTTATAAACTCCATTATTGTTATATAAATGCATTTATTTTCAACAACCCAGTTTTATGATATATAGAATCTTCACATTTGAAAAACACTTTAAAGCACTTCAGTGTTCTTAAATGACTTGTTTCTCACAACTGAACATTTTAAATTAAAAACATATGTCATATAACTCATTAATAATATGGTGCATTTGAACTGTGCTTGTAGAGTTTCGTATGTGAGCCAAGCTCCTGTGTGGAAAATCAATACAATTATGGTTATTTTCTTATCATTCATCTTTTACGCAATTTCATGTTCTAATAGCAATGCATTATTTTCCTTGATGGCTCTCCTATAATGCATATTAAGTTAATGAATGATTACATGCATGTGTGATATAAATGATGTATTCTACCCAATTCAAAATCCAATTGCCAAAAGTTGTTTTCATGTGAATATTTTAAAATATAGATTTAAACATAACATAGCATTGTGTTTAGTGTTCACTGGAGAATAAATGGTTTTATGAAGCATTGTAAAGACAGCTATCTATGTTAAATTCTAGTAACATTTCTGTTATTTTATTATTAAATCAAATTATTGAGTCAATGAAATTATTACTTGAGATAAGGACTAAATTGAGAAAATACATTGGAGAATTGAGACAATTATATGGATAATGCAGTTACAAAGCTTTATTTGGAATCAAATACCTTGACTGCTTTTCTTTGATTGTCACAATATAATTTTCAACTCTGTTTTCTCTATACACCTTAGTTATATTAATATGTGATTGCATATTTTGTACATAAATTTTTGAATTTGGATAAATTTTGCTAAATTTGTTTCATTTATGAGGATAATAACAATTATAGTAATAAAATCAATAATAATAATGATATATCATGCTTAGTCTGTGCCAGATACTCTCTTAATATTTTCACATTGATTTATTCAATCCATCTGAAAACCCTATGAGTTAGAAATATTATTCCTAGTATAGCATGCTAAAATGGGGAACAAATAGAACTAAGCCATCTCCCCAAGTTTACACAGCTGGAAGGAGTAAGAGCAGTGTTTCAATGTTCAGAAGACAGCTGTAGAAGGAGAGAAAGCAAAAGCCACTCAAATGGATTTATAGCTTTTCTTTGAAAAACTAAATACATTGAAATATATATGCCATCTCTAGAGTAAGTAAAAAGATTTTTAAAAACAGTTTTGCAAGATGAGGTGGAGCGCCTTAGCAATACAGAATTTCAGTGCCTGGACAATGAAATTTTCACCTTGGCAATTTCACAAGGTTAAAACTAGGGATTTTTATTTTTTACAAAAAGAAATCTCTTTGTATGGAACAGGAAAAAGGGAGATTTTGGCAGTTTCTATGTAAGGAAGGGATCAATTTCAAGCTCAGGCAACTTATACCTAATGCAATCTCAATCTATGTTCAATATTTTCATGAATACAACTGTGCCAGTTTTTGATGTAATGTAGTATCTCTCAGCTACAAGTTCATTTTTCCTGTACCCTCTTTTATGATGTTTGGCTAGGACAACTGCAAAAACTTTAAGCTTTGTAAGTAGGATCTGTGGCTAGGTTCTGCAATAAATTCCCTAGAAAGATATTAAAAGGCTGAAGAAAGAAGAGGTTGTTTCATTCTGCTAGCTTTCTATTGCAAGTTTCTGTCAGCATCTCTTGGAAATACTTATTTTTCAATGTGAAAATGGCAATTGGTTCCAATATCAGCTGTTGAATATGTTTTGCTGTCTATATTTTTTAACAATAGCCAAACCAGCACTGGCATGTCCCCAAGGAACACCAGTGTCAGAAAATTAGTTGTCAATCTCAGAGTTTTGAGTCTCATCTCTGCAGAGCCCTCTTTCAAGCTTACGGCCGCTAACTTCAGCCTCACAATACTCTCTTCTGATAAATCTATGTTTCTCCACTTAACTCCTCCTACCTTCTTCTATATTTGCAAGAATTCTTGCCTTTTTTCAAGGGGTTCCTCAAGTTCTATGGGTGAGAGTAGCTTCATAGAATTTCTGCCTCTGTGAAACTTTGGTGTTCACCAATTTATTGTCCAGTTCTTCAAGTCACAGTTAACATCTATTTATAAACTATAAAAGTGTCTATTGTTACGTTTAAACCACCTGTCTGGTATTTAAGTCCAAATATCACTTCTCCATGTGCATGACATTTTTAATTGATTTGAGTCGAAAAGAGACAAAAAGTCAAATAGAAAAATTAACAGCAGCAACAACAAAAGTTTCTCCATCATCTATCACGCAATAGAAAATTGGCCTTTGTAAACCATCAATACAATCTATATGTCGAAATTATTAAATCACAGAGTTTGTCAATGGGAAATAATTTATTGGATTTTTTTTTCAAATAAAAGCAAAATTAGTGGCCTGAAAATTTAAAATGCTAAAAATCAGAATCAGCACAACCTTCTTGCTGCTTTGAATTCTCCTCTAGAAATTAAGTAGAATACACCTAGGTTTGTACCTAACAGCAGGTGTACCTCTACGATAACAAAGTTTATCAGGCTATGGCACATAAATCCATTGGGCATCTCAGTTGAAAAGCTCCAAAATTTTTAAAAGATAATTTTCAGAAAAGGGTAAAACCATGAAAGTGAACAAGTTAAAGATCTTATCTAATAAATGTGATGTGAGTGAACCAAACAGATGGTATAAGCTATTCAGAGAAGAACTGAAAAGCACAAATTTATATGGATTACAGAAACTATTCAAATGACTTGCAAATTTATTTACTTTTTTGTATCCCTTGTACATCTAATTCTTTTATAACTGGTTTTATTCCTCTAATTGAGCTCTTTTTAAAGGATATTATTTACACATGGCCACAGCTTATCCTTTTGATAAGCTACTTTATTGGCTCAACATCTGTGATTAAACATATCTTATTATGCCCTAGGGCCAAAACTGATGCATCAATTTGTTTCAGTTCAGAGTGCATCCCAGAAAGAAGTGAGATTGCCCCATTCTTCTAATCTACTTTTCTTAAGGAAAGCACACAGGAACCAAATCAAGCATTACATTCCCGGCAACTTATAGATGCTTTCTCCTGAGTATTCAATATGGTAGCTTTTCATTTGTACAGCAGTTCTCTCCTAAATGGATTTACAAGCGTTTCAATAGAAATTAGAAAGCATGTCTCTTTCTCAGAGGACCTATCTATCTATATGGGGACCATGGTGAAGAAGAAATAAGTAGAAGACTAACCAGAAATAAAAACAACCTGTATTGATTAGTCATCAAATAGAAAAGCAAGAACTTCTGTGGAAATGGCAAAATAAGGAGTATCAGTATCTATCAAAAGAAGCAAAGCAAGATTACCTGAGAAAAGTTATCAAACATAAGGTTTGGTAGTTCTTGCCTCCAAGATTCCCCAAACGGTAAATTTTGACACATTTCTCAATTATTTCCTACTGAATGGTTCCATTTCTCTGGGATTTCCTGATTCCCTTGTTCCTGAAACATCTGCATCTTCTTTCTACAACTCCTTTTCCAAAATGCTGGCTTTCTACAATATTGACCTGTTGATTTCCCTTTTTTTTTCTTCATAGGTTGGCCAGATTAGAATTTATTTTGTTCAGTAATAAAGTTTGTTCTTGCAAACCTTCCACTTACTCACTAGCTTAAGCTAGGAGAGTAGGCAAAAGATATGAAAAGAAAGTGGTTAAACCAGGATTAACAGGCTTACTCAATAATAATTTTTGAGTGTGGAAAGGGCTATCCACACGGTTAGCATTTCCAAAAGAGCAGAGAGCTAACAAGTCAATTTTTATAAGTTAGGGTCTCTAATTCACTATTGAGCTACCACAAAAAACTTTAGCTACTCCACTCTATGCAGAAACTTCCATGAAGAGTTTAAAAAAATGTATTACTTTGGAGACAGGGTCTCACTCTGTCATTCAGACTGTGGTGCAGTGGCATGATCATGACTCACTGTAGCCTCAACTTCTTGGATTGTAGTCTAATTACTGCTACAATCTTCCTGCCTCAGCTACCTGAGGAGCTGGGATTACAAGCTTGTGCTGCTGTGCCTGGCTAATTTTGTTTCTTTTGTAGCAATGGGGTTTTGTCATGTTGCCCCAGCTGGTCTTGAACTCCTGGACTCAAGTGATCCTCATGCCTTGGCCTCCGGAAAATTAGTTATTTAAGTAAGTAAAATCTTTATTTAAATAAGTAAAAAATTCCCAGCCCTGCCAGGAAGATTTTGATTTGCTGCTAGATCCATCCATTCCTGTAAAATCTGAGACAGGTTCAACAAACCACTGTTGGAAATTAGTGGGAAACATTGTACTGATTTCTCAGTACAATGACATACTCTTCCCAGTTCACGCATTGCATAAAAGCTTGACCCTGGTTTTTGGCAATCTTTCTTGATGGACTTTTTGCACTCAGCCCTACCTTCTTTGTCATGGTTGATGGATAATTAAATTTTCATGGTCATGGGGCCTCTTAATGGGGTAGATTTCTTTTGTTGGCTTTCAAGGTGTTTGCACCAATAAATGAGCAAGGTGTTGAGTAGGATTTCATACAGTAAGTAGTGTGTGTACCCAGGTGTAGGCCTATACAATGAAAGCACTCTGGAGTACTGCAAATTCATGTAGTGCTTCTTGAAACATGGAAAAGAACCTTAAATTGACAACATCAGATGAGGAACAACTCATATTCCCTCTTAAGATTTCAGGTACTCTAGGTGGTCCCTGATAACTTCTCAGTTGCATCAGATTCACTGGTAATCCAAATTGAAAAAGCTTACTTCCTTGGATTTTGGTAGGAAAAGTACAGAATTATATGGCACTCATGTGTGTGTGTGTGTCCTCTGTTTTATATATCCATTGAACTCCTTTTTTGATTACCCTTTTTAAAAGTATAATTTAATGGCTTACCATCCTGACATATTTATGAGTGAATACTGTCTTTGAACAGATTTTTAATTATCGTTTGCTCCAGCAATTTTGTTATCTCTGCTTTCCTAGCTATGTGATATGTGAAAGGAATCTTGTAGGTGGACCCTAATCTAGGACATGGAACATGTAACCTAATGTCCTCAAACTGAGTTAGCAATTTATCATTTGTTAAAGAAGTTAACTCTCATTCTTCCCTGCAGGGAAATTTTCCAAGGAAAGAATGTTTCCATTAAAAGACCCTTGCTTTCCAGTCCCCAGGGTACAGCCTCAGGCAGAGAAAGAAAAAAGAGGCATACAGAGGAAAGGGTGGAGATAGAGAAACAAACAGGGCTCTAGCTTTCCAAGAAGGTAAGTACTTTCAATTCTCCCAAGTATTCACATTTTTCAACATTTCCTTTGGACTCTACAGCTCCTTTTAAACTTTCTCCCTACAATGATATTCATCCCATACACACCTGTCTCTCTTTTGCTTATAATGGGGGGGTTCTAAGTACACCTAATAATAAACTAATTTATACAAATGAAGTGAACTTTCTTTGGGGCACAGTGAAGCTGAATTTTCACTTATGTGTTTCTAATGTGACAGCAGAGAGCTATCAGCCATTTAATAAAACACCTTTTCCCCATTTGTTTGCTATTAAAAGTAATTGTGATCCTGATAAACCAGAACAAACATGCTTACTCAAATAATAAATTTCAAGTTTGGAAATGGCTATGCATCTGGTTAGTATTTCCAAAAGAGCACAGTACTAGAAGGAACATATTTATAATTTAGAGTTGTATTTGACTATTGTGTGACATTTGTGGTCCTTTAGAGTGACCTTTAACTGGTCCACTCGAGAAACTGCTAGACTACCATTTGTATCAAAATGTTGTTATTGGAAATTAAACAATCCTGCCAAAAATATGCTCCATTCCAATATGGAAGATAGAGAAAACACAATTTAGTATTGAGTAAGCATTCCATATTATACTCATAAAAGAAAACGTGAACATGATTGCAAATTTAGTACAAAAATTTATGTATAAAATAATCCCCGGGCTCAAGTCTTTCTCCATCTCAGCCTCTTGAGTAGCTGGGACTACAGAACTGGGTCACCATATACAGATAATTTTTGTATTTTTTGTAGAGACAAGTTTTGTCATGCTGCCCAGGCTGGTCTGGAACTCCTGGCCTTGGCCTCCCAAAGTGATGAGACCACCTATCTTGGCCTCCCAAAGTGATGGGACTACAGCAACTTTAGTTATACCAGCCAAACACTGAAAACAATGCAGATGTACTTCAAGCGGAAAGGGTTAAACAATAATTGATGTATCATTCTATGGACTCCTACTCCCACAGCCACATGTATAAATCTCCAGATAATCATTGTGAATGAGAAAAAGGCTATCTCTAAAATTTACATATTATGTGATTTTATTTATATAGCATTCTTCAAATGATAAAATTATAGAAGTAGAGAACAGATTAGTGGTTGCCTGGAGATAAAGCCTGTTGTAAAGTGAGTGTAGTTATAAAAAGGCAATAGCCTATGATGAGATATAAATGTTCTTTATCTTGACTTAATGTTAGTACTCTTGTTGTTATATCATACTCTGAAAATCTGACCGGTCTCAGTTAATATAGAAAGTTTATTTTGCCAAGGTTAAGGATGCGTGCCCATGATACAGCCTCAGGAAGTCCTGATGACATGTGCCCAAGGTGGTCAGGGCACAGCTTCCTTTTATACATTGTAGGGAAACAGAAGATGTCAATCAATATATGTAAGAAGTACACTGCTTTGGTCTGGAAAGACAAGGCAGAAAGACTTGAAGCAGGGAGGGGGTTTCCAGGTCACAGGCACTTGAGAGACAAACGGTTGCACTCTTTTGAGTTTCTGATTAGCCTTTCCAAAGGAGGCAATCAAATATGAATTTATATCCATAAGCAGAGAAATAATTGAATAGAATACAAGGCAGGTTTGCCCTAAGCAGTTTCCAGCTTGAATTTTCCCTTTAGCTTAGTGATTTTGGGGTCTCAAGATATTTTTCTTTCACAATACTATAGTTTGCAAGATATTACCATTAGAGAAACCTGTACAGACTGTAAAAAATATTTATCTATACTATTTATTAGAGTTGCATGTAAATCTATGTTAAATTATTAATAGTTTTATAAAATAAAAGATCATGTGATAAAAATTCTAATTATACAGTATTTGTGTTAAAAATTTTAGGTGTGAACCAAATAATTTGCATATTTTTAATGATATAGAGCTGGACTACCTGTTTAAAAAAATACTACTAATATGCCTCTAGTTTTGCCTTTTCTTTTTTAAATTGACGTTTTTTACATAGACCCTATTTTGAGGTATTTTTGTTGCTATAACTGAATATCTGAGAATGGTAATTTATAAAGAAAAGACATTTATTTCTAATAGTTCTGGAGGTGGAGAAGTCCAAGAAGATGGCACCAGCATCTGGTGAGGGCCTTCTTCCTATATTATAACATGGCGGAGGACATCAAAATGTAGAAGGCAAGAGTGTACATGTCAACTCAGGTCTCTCTTCCTCTTCTAATAAAGCCAATAGTCCTATCATGGGGGTCCACTCCGATTGCCTTATTTAATCCTAATTAACTCCCAAAGTCTCCACCTTCAATCGACATGTAAATTTGGGGATATTTCCAAAACATCAAGTTTGGGAGATACATTCAAACCAAAACACACCCAAAACTATATGAAAGACTGTAGAAATACAAAATTTTCAAAAGAACAACCCTCACATAAATCATACCACATCGAACAGACACAAAGTCTCTAATACAAAAGGAATTTAAGATGCTATTTTCTCTTCAAATTATACTTATTCAACAAGCTTAACTAAAGCATCAAATCATTAACCTATTTCTCTCTCAATTAGGTAACTCTGGCTTTTCTTTCCCAAAATCATGAAGCAGATTTTTTTTTTAAATAAACTCTTTGTTTGTTTAAATTTAAGCTTCAAATTCCTGAACTATCACAGAAGGTTCTTATTTAAAAATCATGTATGCTTTGTGAGGTAATGTAGGGATTTCTTATTACTATAAGCTCAAACAAAACACTTAAGATGGCTACTGTGTAGAGTACTTGCCTGACCAAAGATGACTTAATGCTTTTTAAAAACTTGTCCTGGCATGAGAAGCAACAAAAAAAAGGAAGAAAGAAATTAAAAATATTTAAATCTTGTATGTCAAATCTGTGACATCTGTGTGATCCTTGAAAACATGAATTTTAATCTGTGTTCCTATTGCTTCTCTGTTGGTAAACTTCATGGAATTTAGATCAAGTATGACAATGCTCTCTATGAATCTAGACTTTAATTTCAGAGACACTGGTTAAAATACACTGCAGAAATACAGAGCTTGTTATGCATAGTTTTAAGCAGTTGAATTAACCCATCAAAGATAGCAATATGTAAAATATACTACAGGTTGAATATCCCTTATCCAGAATGCTTAGTAGAAAAAGTGTTTCAGATTTTTTATCTTTTTCAGGTTTGGGAATATTTTCATTAAAGCAGTTGAACATTCCAAAATCAAAAATCTTAAATCAGAGATGCTCCAATGAGTATTTCCTTTGAGTCTCATGTTGACACTCAAAAGTTTTGGATTTTGGAGCATTTCAGATTTCAGATTTTGAGATTTGAAATGCTCAACCTATATTTAATGATTACTTTATGTACTAATCAGGGTTTTCCAGAGACATACCACCAATAGAATGTGTGTGTGTGTGTGTGTGTGTGTGTGTGTGTGTGTGTGTGTGTGTGTGTGTGTGTGAGAGAGAGAGAGAGAGAGAGAGAGAGAGAGAGAGAGAGAGAGAAACTTATTTTAAGGAATTGGCTCGTGATTGCGAGAGCTGGCAAGTCTATAGTTTTCAACGAAGGATAAGATAGCAGGCTAAAAATTCTGGCAAAGGTTGATGATATAATCTTAAGTCAGAAGAGAGTTAAACAGAATAGTTCCTTCCTTTTCAGTAACCAGTTTTTCCTCTGAAAAACTGTAACTGATGGAATGAGGTCCACCCACATTATGGAGAGTAATTTGCTTTATTCAAAGCCTAATGACTTGGATGCCAATCACATGCATAAAATGCTTTCATAGCAACATGTAGACTGGTGCTTGACTAAAGAACTGAGCACCATGATCCAGAAAAATTGACAAAATATGCACAGTCTATCCCATGTGAACATGGCACTCAAACGTATTTTCTTAAGCCATAGCTAATCTCTAAATAAAGACAACAACAAAAGCATACTTTTGACAAAAATGGTAGAATTATCTTACTTACAACTGAAAGAACACTAACCATTTCATTTGGTTTGTATCTGTATCCCCACCCCAATCTCATGTTCAATTGTAATCCCCATTTTTGGAGATGAGGTCTGATGGGAGGTAACTAGATCATTGGGACAGAGTTCTCATGAATGGTTTAACATCATTCCTGTTGGTTCTTCTCTCATAGTAGTGAGTTCTCAAGAGATCTGGTTGTTTAAAAGTTTGTGGTACCTCCCCCCTCTCTCTCCCTCCTGCACTGACCATGTGGAGTGCCTCGCTTCTCCTTTGCTTCCCACCATGATTATAAGCTTCCTGAGGCCTCCCCAGAAGCAGATGCTGCCATTCTTCCTGTACAGCCTATGGAACCATAAGACAATTAAACCTTTTGTATTTCTAAATTACCCAGTCTTGGGTATTTTGTTATAGCTATGTGAGAATGGACTAATACACCATTTTTCCAGAAGTTAATTCTAACTCTCTGGGTGATGTTTACTCTTCTCCTTGATGTCCTGTACCTTAAATACTATGATGTAAAGTTAATACATCTTACAGTATATAATAAAAAGATAAGAGGAGGAAGACAATAAAGATAATTGCTCTATGTGTACACACACACATATTCATAATAATTACAGTCCTTTCCGTAACTGATTATGTGGTTATAGCTATTATTTATAGATAAATTTCTTCTATTACTCACTTTCATTGTCCTTAGTAAGGACCTCAGCTGGTTGTGTTTCCACATCTGGTGAGGCAACCCAAACCTCCATTTCTGAATAGTCTGGGCCATTAGTAGTGAAATATAAATTGACTTGTTGTAGTTTTTCATTGATTTTAATCACAGGGCTTGGTTGTACTAATAGATGCTGTTATGGGACTAAGGTTTGTGTTCCTCAAAATTTATGTATTGAAGCCCTAACCCCTAATGTGATGGTATTAGGACGTGGGCCTTTAAGAGGTAATTAGGTTTAGATGAGTTCATGAAGGCTAACCTCCCTGGCATTAGAATCCTTATAAATAGAAGAAAGGCCAATATGGTGGCTCATGCCTGTAATCTCAGCATTTTGGGAGGCCAAGGCAGGTGGATTACTTGAGCCCAGGAGTTTAAGACCAGCCTCAGCAATATGGTGAATCCCTACTCTATACAAAATAAAAAAATTAGCTGAGTGTGATGGAACTTTTCTGTAGTCTCAGCTACTGAGGAGGCTGAGGTGGGAGGATCGTGTGAGCATGGGAGGCAGATGTTGCAGTAAGTCAAAATCATGCTACTGCACTCTAGCTGTGTGGCAGAGCAAGGTTCACTCTCAAAAAAAAAAAAAAAAAGAAAAGAAAAGAAAAGGAGAAGGACTAAGGAGAAGGAAGAGGATTAAGGAAAAGGAGGAGAAAAAGTAGGAAGAAGGAAGAAAGATAAGAGACCAGAGTGAGCATGCACGCCCTCTCTCTTTTTCTCCCTCTCTCTCTCTCTCTCTCTCTCTCGACCCTGTAAAAATACAGTGAAGGGGCAGCCATCTGCAAGCCAGGAAGAAGGCCTTCGCAGGGAACTGAAATCAGCTAGCACCATGAATTTGTACTTGCTAGCTTCCAAAACTGTGAGAAATAAATGTCTGTTATTTAAGTTGCCCAGTCTATATTTTGTTATAGCAGCCCAAGCTAGGACAGATACCCTAAGGGATGTTCTGCATTTTAGACATACTATTCCTTACCTCCATTGTACAGTAGGAATCCATTTATCACTGTATAATTAGGATCAATCACCCCAGTCAGTAAGGTGATACCTTTACTTATCTGTTGACTCAGAGGCATAAGGAGCCCAAAGTGACTAGAGGACAGTCTTAAATTTCATTTCAGTTGAATCACTATTGTATCTCCCAGTGGAAGCATTCCTCCTTTTGAAATTAAGACTTCTGTGCTAGCATAGCTAGGATCATAAAGCAAGAAAGAAAAAACTCTACTAGTGGGTAATAGTTACCATGGGTAATATTGAGTACAACTCCTGTTCCACCTGTTGATTCCTGGGCCCATGAATCTTGGCTATGGGAGAAATTTCTCTTCAGGTATTCAAATTGGTAGGCAACAGGTATTGTTATTCCTCAATTATCATTTTTCAAATAGTGATATATTCAGAAAAATGTAGGTTTTGTACTAAAAACATGGAAAAGGTACAAACAAAAAATACATGTAATGATCAAAGGGTACAAACTTGCAGTATTAAGTGAATAATCACTGGAGATATAATGTGCAGAATGATGACTATATTTATTTAATGATAATATATTGTATATTCAAAATTCACTAAAATATTGTACAGCTTACAAATATTTACCACACCAAGATAAAAAGCCAAAAAAATAACTACATGAAGAACTGCATATGTTAATTAGCTTGGCTAGAAAAATTGGTTTTATAATGAATATGTATTTTAAAACATCATATCATAAGCTTGAATATATACAACTTTTATCTGTCAGTTATATTTCAGTAAAGCTGAAAAATATAATGAAATATAAATAAAAACAATTTATTTGGAGTTCTACAAAGTTTGTATTTCTAGAAACAATGATCCCTGAAAAATATCAGATGTATCCCTCTACAATATTAGATGAGATTAAAATCAAATTAATAGTGTATGTCTTATTTCCAGTCAGCTATTACTCCATAGCTTTTAGTCATGTTGCTTGTTTTATTTTCTAGCAGGAAACTCTCTTTTTATGAGTATTTGGGGGCATTTTTATAGTTTTTATTTTCTCTTGCATTGCGTTTTCCTCCAAATTCAACATTCTCCCAAACAGATACTATCCTCTATAATTTAAATAAAAATAAAATACCACAATTATAGAAAAAAAACTGGAAATAACATGGAAAAAATTTATACAGTTCCCAATTTTCTGGCAATTCTTACATAAAAGAGATGCTAGCAAACTATACTTGTCTCTTTTCTAATGAAATTGATGTCATTTCAATAAGAGTTTTATTACTTAGTAAAACTTGTAACATTTTACCAAGTCCTAAAATTCTATATGTTAATACCATATTGGGCTTAAGCAGAACCAAATAAATATTTACTATATTTCCTACTCAAGGAGTAGTTAAGAAACAAACAGAAGGTAAGAATAATAGGTATAAAATATGAATGCTACTGTAAATGAAGTAGAGGTTGAAGGACAATGCTGGGCATGCAAGCTTCCTGTATACTGAACAAAAGAACTGGGCTTTTAACACAATCGCAACAGATACTATGAAGCAACTGGAAGCTTCCCTTCACAGAGACAAAATCTACTCTCATGAAATAAACACCATAACAGATTTATGTGCAATTACACTAGGAAAGAGGAAATGTGGGTGAGGTGAATGGAGAAAGACCAGAGGCATTAAGTTTAGTGGAGTTTCTCCTCCTGAGAATAGAATGAGGGAATAAGTGTTCACTCAACACCCTAACATCATCTGTTCACTGCCTTTTGTTTATGGTGCATTCATAGAATTCCAAATTGCAGCTTTTACAAAAGAAATGTGAATATCTAAGTAAAATATTCAGGGAGAAGTTTACTAAGCTATTCTCTCACAAAACTGACCCTCCCACAAGAGTGAAAGAGAAATAAAATACCCTATTTAATAACTGAGAACTGGAATGAAAATTACTATCCTCAAAAGGTAGAAATAGATAGAAAGTTAATCAAATAATCTATTCTAAGAACTTATATCCACAATTTTGTTCTCCTGTGGGTTTGCAGCATAAATAAACACAGCAACTATGGTTAAACATTCTCAATATTAGAATTTATTTTATTGGGACCCCAGGAGTGGTCCACTTGGCAGCTAATAAAAACACATGCAAACCTTATGTGAGAAATGCCTCCATTTCTCACAATTAGGCACAATTTCAAGAGAACCACTTTTCCCATCAAAAATCAGACATATGAATTGCAAATAATAAAGAGCAGAATCAGGACAGTAAAACATCATACACTGTAATGGTAAGTCCCAGAATATAAATTAAACATTTAATATACTTAAAATGAAAATATGGGTAAATAGTAAGCAACATTAACCTGTCTGTTTCATAATACACAACAACACTTACCTGTTAGTATTTGTTAGTTGTTTTCTATTAGCATCAGCTGAAAGAATCTGCAGGTAAACATTCCTACCAGCTTCATATAAGCATTCCATTCATAATTTATTTACTTCGGAGTATCATATTTTAAAAATATGCAGCTATTTTGCAAGTAAAAATTCTCATTTTAATATTACTTGGATATTTTATATCACTTGGTATTGCAAATGTCATACACTTATTAGTCATTACATGGTTTTCTTCTGGAATTTTTGTTATATAATCTTTATCTGTTTATGTCTTAGAATAATCATATTATCATTAATTGTAACATGTGTTTTATATGATAAAATAGATAAAATATTAATCTATTTGATGTTTATTTTAAATATTACCTATTGATTAAATTTATTTTACTAGACACATTGAATAATAGATATCAAGGTACTTAAAAACAATATTGATGATTTAGTTTTTACTCACCCAAATTATGGGATTTTGGTTTCTCTTATAACCCTCCTATATTCAGTTGGCTTTGCAGAGGCAGAAAAGTGTGACACCTTTTCTTACCTAAATGTCCCAAGTGTTGCAGCTAACATTCCTATAACAAAAAGAAAAAAAAAAAAACCGTTAATAAGAATAGCACAACTAATTAATCCCAATTTTAGGTGACATGAGAGCCTTTAGAAATGAAGACCCAGGACACAGGGAAAAGGATTTTTATGCTTAGGTTCAATGAAGAATGAACAGCCACGTAGAAATGTAATTGGACAAAGTATGTCAACTAATGGTAATAGACTGAGCAGAGAACCTCATCAAGTCCTATTTGTTGGGACTCTTTTTGGTCTCTCTGTGTACTTTTCCTTCCTCTCAGGCAAGCAGCAGGACTCTGCTGGAATGATGGTTTTCAACAGGGAAAGAAAAGGTAGAAAACGAGCTTTCTAGATTATATGGCTTGCTTTGGGAGAGAGGAGTTCTAGTTTACATGGCCCATCTTAGAGAAGAGAAATTCTGGTTTCTATGACTTGCATTTTCTTCTGGTGACAAAAAAAGGACGGGAATCAAAAGGATGAGGGGTTAGAGAGACCTTGCGTCTGAGGCTGATTTCTTTAAGTTCGAAGTACTCAGCACGCCAAGGTGCCATATTTGGAGTATTGTTTACTGAGCCCCAACAGCTTTGTTTACGCACAAATATACCCACAAAATATATTGCTTCTCTTAGCTAGTACTATGCTATTTAACAGGTAAAATTTCCTCTTATTTCTAGTAGAGAAGGTGCTACTTCCATTTCTTTGAAGTGATCAATGAAATATTAATGTGATTTGGTAAGAATAGAACAAGACATATTGTCATAAAATTTGCTCCAAAATAAGAGATAGCTAAATTTAGGGAAAAAATAATCTTTAGTGAATATTTTATCAAAGCATATCTACTAGAAAATATGCTTCTGTGTAAATCTGTCTTCTAAAACTTTTTATGTCCTGGAATGCCCTTCTTGCTATTGCTCCAAATAAAATGTCTTCTTTCACGTCTCTGACAATTATTTTCCATCCTTTCCAATAGATATTAATTCAAAATTTGCTTTCCTATGAAGTTTCTCCAGCCAACTTGATCAACTCATCTTTTCTTATCTACTCATAGGTGATTTTTAATCTTTATAACTCTAGCTTAATTACAATGACTGCCATATGAGTGCCGTTATTTTGTCTATATCCCTACAATATTTAACCTAGTTTGCTGCATTTAGTGAATTCTCATAAAATACTTGTGGAATAGTACTTTATAAAAAGCACCCATTCTGCTAAAAAACCTTGGCTATCTCTGATTATTCCAACCTTACCTCCTATAGATCACTCATAACAATCTGCTCAATTCTGATCAGAACTCAACAAAGAACACACATGTGTAAGGTGGTATTATTTTCACAGTAGAAGGTGTGTTCTATTATCAATACATTATCTGACATGTCTAGTGAAAAAATTTAATCAGCATCTAACATTTGAGATAAACAAGCGGAAAGTAGTTTAATATTCTTATCATATAACACACATTTTAGAATTAATAAGTATACAAACACTCTAAGATTCTGCCACTCTTTTGGCGCACATTTAGTGAAAGCCCAAGCCTTAAAATGAGAAGGATAATGAAATATGACTCCATTTTCTCTAATGTTGCAAGGCAGGACAGTTAAATTTTTCTCAATATAAATATTTACTCAGCTACTGCTCATGGATATAACCATGGTTTAGGGTCTTGTTAGATGTAAGAATTCAGCAGAACTAATTCTCTATACCTGGAGGTAACAGGTTAGTACTAGTAACAGCTGGGCTCTCTGCAACTAACAGGACCATCAGATAGAATGCACAGCATGGGAGCCATTTTAAAATGGAAGAGTTTATTTTATTTATTTAGAATGTATCTACTGACTGTCAGTATTAACAATCACAGTGAATGAAGATGGCATTTAGTTTATTTGGTGGTTGCTGTTGATACAGAGCAGTTTAGGGTATCTTCCAACGTTGACAATCTGAGCAATGACGATGCAAAAAAAATAAAAGATGTATATAGTAAAGTGCTGAGAGGTGTGAAAGGGAAGAAAATGAATATGTGCTTGTGCAAATTGAAAGATAATGTTAGCAATGAAGTGATTGCCACTCAAGAATCATCTATCTTAGGAAAGTATTATAGAAGAATGAAGAAGGATGAGACAAATAATTCATGTAAATTGATGGAATAAACATCACTCTAATTCCCTTGTAGAAACCCTGTGTTAGAGGTTCCTTAACTCCATTCTCTGTGTTTCCAGTAACAGGAATAACATAGCAGCTGCAGTCATATGTACATTACTAAATCCTCTATTTTATTAGAATATAATACAGAATTGCAAGCTTATGTACACTGATTATTTCCTTAGCTGAAGAGAAGCTTTTTAGCTTGATGTAATCTCATTTGACTATCTTTGCTTTTGTTGCTTGTGCTTTCGAGGTTTTACTCGAAAAATATCTGCCCAAACCAATATCCTAAAGCATTTCCCAATGCTTTCTTCCAGTAGTTTCAGAGTTTCAGGACTTACATTTAAATCTTTAACCTATTTTGAATTGACTTTTATACATGGTGAGAGACAGGGATCTCATTTTATTTTTCTGCATATGGATATCCAGTTTTTCGGGTACCATCAATTGAAGAGACTGTCCTTTCCCCAGTGTATGTTCATAATTTGCTATTTCTTGTGGAGAAAAAAAAGAGTGTATAATTTCCTCTAAGCATTGGGTCATTATATCTTTGACTAAGATATTTGAAGATTTAAAAAATCTGAGGCAGGAAATATGTCAAAAAAATAAAATCATGAATGTCAATTTAAGTATATCATTTGTAATCATAAAAAATTGAATCACTATGATTTGCACGTTTGTCCCCTCCAGAACTCATATTGAAATGTGATCCCCAACGTTGGAGATGAGGCCTCATGGGTGCTGTATGGGTCACGGGATCGGATCCCTCATGATAGATTAATGCCTTTTCTCAGTGGTGAGTGAGTTCTCATTCTACTAGTTCCCATGAGAGAAGATTGTTAAAAAGAGCCTGGCACCTCCCCATTCTCTCTTACTTCCTCTCTTCCATGTGGGCTCAGTATACACCAACTCCCATTTGCCTTCTACCATGAAATACAGAGTCCCAATCTTAAATGTTTCAGCCACCAGAATCATGAGCCAAATAAACCTTTTATCTTTATAAATTATCCAGTCTCAGATATTCTGTCATGGCAACACAAAACAGACTAAGAAAACTTCCTACTTAGAAGAAAAGAGGCACAAACTATGCCACATCAAATGGCTTTTTGTTAAGAACACAAACATCTATGTTGAGTCTGATCAATCATGCATACTCCTTCCCTACTCCCTAGTTCCCCAGTCCTGGATGCTGAGTTTAAGGTGATGAGTTTAACTCCTGGGTGAGGAGTTGAAGGTGGAGAGGTAGTTCTAGGAAAGTTGTACTGCAGGTCATTCTATGAGATCTTTCCAAGAATGGGCAGAATCCCCTTCTGCTATAAAATTAATTGACCAGAAAGGCTGCTGCACAAATTTGGTTTCTGACTTTAATTGAGTTGGCTTTGCTGAAATTATTTATTTGATTTTAAAATCTTTGAAATAGTTTTGAAATGGATCTTATAGCTAATTGTTGTAAAGCTATGACCTCCCTTAATACCTGTTGCTGATAAGCATAAATGTATATATATTTATTGCTGCTAGTAAACTAATATTTAGCAAAATTTACTTTTACTGAATTCAGAGGCATTCCATTAGAATTTCTTTAAATACACTATTTTTAATGCATTAAAACACTTTTTACTGAAATATTTGTCTACATATACTGCGGTTAGCTATGTAAGAATTTGCTAAAATGTATTCTACTTTGCTGCTTGCTTTGTATGAAATTTTACACATATTTACCTTGCCTGCATGTGCTGTATAGGAATTAATTCAAATTTACTGTACATTTTGTCTTGCTTTCTACTTACCATCATTACTCAAATAAATTACAGTGTTTTCTTATACAGAGTTTTATAGCCTAGTATTTACCAGTATACAAACACATGTATTATTTCTGACTATGAAGCCTTAAATTACTTTTTCAGTGCTGGTATATTAATGCTTATACAAAACTTATGTTTTACTACAGGATTTTATCATAACTATCATAACCTATACTATATTTATATCAATACAGTATGATTTTACAACAAAATAATTCTAAAATTACTTTCAAAATATGTTAGAAAAGAAGTGCAGAAATTTAATTTCTTGCCCAAAATTTATCAGTACATTTTTTGGTAACTCATTTTGCCTACATACTTCAAATGTTGTAAAATACAAGGTGGTTTCTGAGCACATGAAAAAAAAAAAAAGACTCTTCTTAGGGAATGAAAAAAAAACAAGCATTCTTTTAGGGTAAATCACCATACAACTACCCCCAAAACAGTGGTCTCTTGGGAAACCAGAGCTATTGTGCAAATGTAGGGATCTCTAGCATAGAGTTTACAGCTGACTGCTTTCTACCCTTCTAAGACAGCTGCTTTCAAAGTAGAGTAAATAAGGTCAAATATACCACAATATAACTCAGCATAGGAGCTTAACTAGAATCAATAAGAAGATTCTCATGGACTTAGTAGTTACAGTAGTAAGACAGCAACTGAGCAATATTTTATCACTAAATTTTTGTTCCTAAAATCACAGCTAGCTTATATTTATATTACACACCAAAATATTATGGATATTGAACATAGATTAGTACTTGTGATTACTAGTCATCGGCTTTATGAACATTAATTAACAGCTAATTTACTAAATATAAACGCTGAGTAAACTGCCATACCCCCTTGTCCCTTATATCCATATTCCATTAGCCACCAAAATCTGTTTTATAATTTGCTTTGCTAGCATTTTTATTTTTCCACATACCTGTCAAGTCCAGCTCTGTTAATATTCTTAATATTATTATTTGCAATGTGTTTCAATCCAGACGCCCATGCACCTACATGCCCAGCAAAGCTAAACAAAATAAAACAACACCTGTTTAATGTTTCAAAGGAAAACATTTATTCCCTGGCTTGGAGAGTTTAATCAAAATATTGTTCCTCCTCATATTTTCAAGCTTCCCTTCCACTATGACTTTCTCTCTGCTGTATACCACAGCTAAATTGAACTGCTTATTTCTTTAAAACTATACTTTTCATTATGTAGTCTCCTCTACCTATGTGGGTTGTTTTTTCTTTCTCATTACTACTGTCTTTTGAAGTTTACTCATTTCAAACACAATTTGAAAGTTCAATTTTGTTACACACAACCATAAAGAATTTTGAAAATTAAAAATTATCTCCTTTAAACAAAGTATCCATTCTTTGCCCTGTTATGACATATCACCTGCTTTCTTACGTGAAAAACTTTATTCATGTCTTATCTCCCCTTCTAAATTACAAGCCTAAGACGGTCAGATTCTTATACC
Organism: Sapajus apella; assembly: GCF_009761245.1. Lineage (NCBI taxonomy): Eukaryota > Metazoa > Chordata > Mammalia > Primates > Cebidae > Sapajus > Sapajus apella. The sequence continues at coordinate 4,407,034 of NW_022436949.1, read as the reverse complement.
ATTTTATATTCCTCATTGTACCTGCTAGGAACCTGCATGCAATTCATATTTCATAAATATTTACTGAATGAATAAAGTGTTGTCACTAAAATGTAAAGGATTTTGAGAAGACAGATACATCAATGTAAATTATTAGTTGTTTTTCCAATTTATTGTATTTTGATCCAAGTGGCTTATGTCGGTAAATATATGACATAAGCTCACTTATTTTTTGAAAATAAATAGTAATATATTAACAATGTTATCCTTAAGGGTAGCCAGTTAGTGTGTAGATACCAAGGCTTGCAAATCTCTTGGAGTTTCAAATAAAAATATAAAAAATAAAAAAATAACATCCAGTATTTGTAAATATTTAGAAGTAATTTTCCTTGATAATATGTATGCCACTACTATAAAGATGAATGAAAATATAAATTTAATTTTTAAGTTACTCCAGTTAAAAACAAGAATACTTTTGAAAATCTTTTATTTTATAAAAGTAGGGAAAATACGTATCAAGTGAGGTCCAGCATACTGTTTCATCTCTCTCTCTGCTCCCAGATGTCCTCACAAATATTATATCAGAAATTCTAACTTGAAAAGATATTTATGGAAGTGATTAGAGTGGAGATACAGCTCTTTTTACCAATATTATGTTAATATTCAGTGCAGCATGCTATTATCTCTGTTTTCAAAATAAAAGGATATATGAGGGCATCACACTTTAGCTATTACTTTGTGATTCTCTCCATATCCACCATCAGAAGGGATAATAGGCCCTTTCTTCCTTCGCTCAGAAAATGTTTGTGCAAACGATTTAAACAAAACCTTTTAGATATCACTTACTGAGAAGAGGTGTCCACTGGTTTTGTTTCGGATGACGAACAAATCAATCCCATAAAAAGGAATTTCAAGTCTCACTAATAAATCATAGGTTCCAAGGATGATATGGAAGAAACAGAATCAGAGGGTTGGAGACACTCTGTAGACAAAAGTAATGGTTATTTCGGCAATAAGCCAATGTAGACTGATGATATTATTAAAGGTTCCATCTAATGCCTTAGCAATATGTAGATTTCAGGTCTTTGCAGCGCTTTGGGTAACAAGTGACATAATACTGCCCAAAACAACCAGAAGAAGTTTTAGCAATTAACTTACAAAATTTCAGGGTAGTTGAAATTTTTTATATCCCTGAGATAAAGACCAAGATTCAGTGAACATGAAGTTATTACAGAGTCTAATTTTTCATTTGCTCTCTGGAGCTCAAAGCACTATTCAGTAGTAAATGTTTTCCCTATGGATAAATAATAATAAATTAATTATTGTAGAAAAAGATGCAAATTATATCCAATAATTCAATGTGAAAGTGAATAGAACATTTAGGTTATTTCGAATATTTAATGTACTATTAGAGAGTTTCCAAAGTACAACAACGGTAGTTTGAAGATTGAGTTTCAGAAAAATCATATTATATAAACTTTTTCAACATGATATGACAGTTTGGTTTCTGCTAAGATACTAATTTAAAAAATCTTTGGTAGTTTGGAAAATAACTGCTTTTATAACTGTTCCATATTTGCATAATGCTTTCTAGTACTCATGAGCAATAATAATGTAAATTTTTCACCAATGTGGCTAAAATCCTTCAATCCATTTGATTTTTATGACATTCTTTTTAGCAGATGAGTATTATTAACATAATACAAATAAACCAAATATATACTTTTCCAAAGCATATATAACCTTATACTAATTCTTTTAATCATTCCATTGTAAAAACTCACACAACAATGACAGGTGTTTTATACTGATAACATAGGATTGTACCATTTTTTTTCTTTTTCTTTTTCCTTTTTTTTGAGACAGAGTCTTGCTTTGTTGCCCAGGCTGGAGTTCAGTGATGCAATCTTGTATTACTGATACTGCCACTTCCCTGGTTCAAGCGATTCTCCTGCCTCAGCCTCCCAAGTAGTTGGGATTACAGGCGTGTGCCACCACACCTGGCTGATTTTTATATTTTTAGTAAAGACAGGGTTTTACCATGTTGGCCAGGCTGGTCACCTGCCTTGGCATCCCAGAATGCTGGGATTACACGTGTGAGCCACTGCACCCGGCCTGTATCTTAAGCAAACATTTTTAAATGTTTCTTTTTTCTTCTCATATTAGTAATAATCATTTACATCATACATTACATTTTAAAAGGTGTAATACTTTAATTCTTTAAGTTTTTAAAATATTAAACAATTTTTATGAACTTACACTTTGAAAATACATAAACTTTTGCCCAATAACTAATGAACAGTTTGATTTTGTGTGTCAAATACAAGTCTTAATTTTCCGTATCCCATGATATTTTCCTCGTATTATGTCTCAACCACTTGTCATTAAGATTTTGTACCACCAATCTGCATAAAGATATTTGGTTTGATATATACATGGGTATCTCATATATATATATATATGTACACATCATACACATCATATATATATACATATATACACACATATATATATACACATATACATATCTCATATATATATATATATATATATATATATATAAAAGATATGTATATGTCACAGGATCCTTTGGGTGTCACTTAGCCAGCTGGAAACCTCTGTGGCTGGCAGCACCTTTGCTTGAGTTTTGCTTGAACCCGCTGAGCTAGTTTCGCCCACTCAGTTCTTCAGAATGCACTAGGCTCACGCTGCTGGCCCGGATTCCACTCTGGTGGAGGCTGAGCCAGGCCTGGAGCAGTGAGGGGTGTGTGAGTGAGTGAGTGCAAGGTCCAGTCACTACCCACAGCCAGGTGCACCCCCTCCTCCGGCGGGGCGTGCAGCTCCAGGCACTGGCACAGGTGCCAGCTCTGTGAGAGACTGTGGCTGGACTAGACATACCGCAAGCAGCTTCCACTGCTGGAACTAGCATCTGGAAGAGCGGAACACTTTGGCTCCTGAAAACTTGGAGACACAAGCAACTGAGGAGTCCAAAGGAGTAAGAAGAGACTGCGTTCTACAGTTCTCTGGTTCCTGCGGCCCGTAGCTTGGTTAGCGGTGGGGGCGGGTTGGGGGTCGGTGTGCTACAGCTCTTTCCTTCCGGCTGCCCACAACTTGGCCAGGGAAGCGAGGGTGCCTGCTTTAGCCGGTTCAGTTCCGCAGCCTCACTCCGGCCCTTGGCTCCCTGGCTGGCCCAGTCCCGCTACCACTTCCTATCACGTGGGGCGGCTGCGCATTGCCGGCAGAGGGCGGGAGGAGTACGATGTTACACCTCTGACTCTGGGTGTCCCAAGGTCTGGGATTCCAGAAGGGTCTGCCCTTCGCGTGTCACGGCCTGCAGCTTGGCGAGGTGGCCCGGAATATGTTACAGCCCCTTTTGCCCCAACCCACAACTTGGCAAGCCAGCCAGGAAAGTGTTAAAACTCTTTTCGCGCCCACAGCTTGGCCGGTCCTGAGTTCTCCTCACATATCCAGAAAGAATGAGGTTACACGGACAACTGGCGGGTGAGTAAGGCAGACAAGAGTTTTATTAAACCACAGCACAGCTCTCAGTTCTGACTGAGAAGTGAGTGCCTCCTACCCTGGGGCAGTAACTCCTGACGTATGGCTGAGTCCATCCAGGGTTTTTATGGGCTCAGAATGGAGAAAAGTGAATACTGATTGGACGGTTGGTGGGCCTGGAAACAGCACCATTTGGTTGACTTAAAGGCATCAAGGAAGTTCTCATTCTGGATTGTAGACTCTACCTGGAACTGGAATCCCAGTTTTCAGGCTTCGAGGTGTGTTTAGCTTGAAGGTCAGGTTTCACTGGGGACCCACCTCTGTCTGCCTAGGAATTTGTCTGCCTCCGGCTGCTATTGTGTACATGCATAAATGTTTATATGTACTTGTAACTCTGACAGCACAATGGCATGTCACAAAAGGAAGCCTTAACATTATCAAGCAACTATTTAATATAAAAGTAGTAATCATAATTCTAGACCTCCAGAGAAAATCTTATACTATTGCAAGAGGCAATAGTATATATTGTAATAGGCTCAATCCAGATTTAAATTTATTTTGTATCTATACTGTAAATAAAATATTCTGATCTGTATATGAATGCTAAACATGCTTGATTTAACAACTTAACTGTTGTGGAATATTTTTTTTTTTTTTTTAGTAACAAAGACAATTTATTATATTTATTATGATTATTGGATTAAATCATCATTCACTTTATCTGAGTCCAAGAAACCTTAGCAGCTTATGATCACTCTATTCAAAATACAGGGGAGCAGTGGTCTAGATGGTAAGGTAATGTTAAGCAAATAAATATGAGTCAACAAAATATTTATAATTCATTTTGCCTTCTTATTGATAGCAATAAGGAATGGACAGGGCAACACAAAATAAAAGAGCAGTGTAGGTAAAGCAATGTAATAACAAAGATAAAAGTAATGTAAATATCAAAGGTGGAGAATATTAGAAAGTATCATTTTAATTTTAGTTTCAGGAGTACATGTACAGATTTGTTGCATGGATATATTATCTCATGCCTAAGTTTGGGCTTCTAGTTAACCCATCACTCAAATGATGAACATAGTACCTAACGCGTAGATTTTCAACCCTTATCCTCCCCTTTCCTCCCCTGTTTGGAGTCCCCAATATCTATTGTTTCCATCTTAATGTCAGTCTGTACCCATTGTTTAGTGGCCACTTATAAGTGAAATAAAGTAGGGGTAATAAAAAGAATAAATTCAGCCTGGTGCCAGCTGACAGAGCGAGACTCTGTCTCAAAAAAAAAAAAAAAAAAAAAAAAAGAATAAATTACAGAATAAGAAAGCAGGATTGTGTGACAGAATAGTTACAGAAACAATTTTAAAAGACAAAAATGAGTTAGAAGAGAAGAAGAAAATAAAGACATTAAACAATTTTTTTTATGCAGGAAACAATAGCCATGAAACAAGCATCCTGAATAGGCTTGTGCTCAATTTTGTCCTATTGCTCACACCAACTTCAGTTATTAAAAATTGAAACATGATAAGCATATAAGAAAAAAATAGAGAAAGGAGGCAAAGAAGTAATATAACAATGAGTAAGTCACAGGAAAATAAAAAAAGAGAACCCAGACAAAGAAATGCATGAAGCTAACAAGAAACAAGTGCATTTGAAGAAAGAAAAGGTGTGATTGTGCCCAGGGGATGCTCGTACAGGCATTAGTTTCAGTTAGCCCATTAGAGCAGGTTTAACAGGAAAAGAGAACAAGTCACATAACAAATATTTCTACTTTATGTTTTTCATAATAGACCCCAGCCTTGTCAGAATGCCCTGAGAGGAAATTAAATTAGATGATTTCATTGGAAAGTGATCTGGAGGCAAAAATCATAGTTTAGAACCCTTAAGAGCCAGGACCTACTACATATTAGGAGAAATATGTGGTCAAAGAAAAAGAATGCTTCAACAATAGAGAGTTTCTGACTTTAAAAAAAATTTTTCCTTTCACTTTCTTTGCTTTGTGACAAAATATATATAAGTCTAGTCAACTGGCTCAGATCTGCCTTAGGAGCCTGGCAATAAATAACCTTAAGGTACTCACCTGTATTCAGTTTCTGAAGTCAGATACTGCTATAAAATGCTGTTTGAGAAAGACTGTACTTCCCTCTAAGTGCACTCTTTTCTTCCTGAATATGCTTGTGCTCAATGTTCTCCTATTTGCTCACACCAACACCAATTATTAAACAGCGAATCTAAATCATAAATTAATTCAGTTTGTGTAGTCTTGGATTTTGCTCTAGCAGAGTTTGTTTCTTTGTGCTTTTCTTTTTTTTTTTTTTTAGTATTAGGATAGTCCATATATTTGACAGAAGTTCAGTTTTTGTGGAGGAAGGTTGGTATGGCATCTACCCTACTAGTAACACATAGATCTTTTGTTAATAACTCAAAATATGTTTCTGTGAGAGACAGATTTCTATTTCATAAAATGGTTACATTTGTCTTTTCTAGAAATCAGTTACTAAAATTAAAGAATGAGAAATGATATTCTTTTAGTTATTTTTAAATGTATAATTAAAACACTTCTAGACTTCATTCCTCAGCTCTCCAGCTTCCTGGAAGCCTTTCTGTACCCTCACAAGCAGAATTAGTTACTTTGTGGTGCTCTGGTAGAATTTGGACATTATTTGTCACATCATACATTGGCTATTTTTGTCAGTTCATGTGCTGCATTTACCTCATCTGTCAAAGTACATACCACATTGTATCCTCTTAGAGAGTGGGTAATTGTGCCATCAGTGGCCAAACTTGCCTTAAGACAATTAATATAATTTTGTGGAATTGATGATAGAAAGGCAGGAAAGAAAAGAAGGAAAAACTGATATCTATTTCCATGTCTAGCAGCTTGTATAAAGTTAAAACTCCTTATTGAAATCAGACCTTTAAATACATGCTATATCTACTGCTTTCTTTCTACTGTAAGAATTAACATATTCTCAGCCCTACATATATATATATATATAGCCATATATATGTCCAGACACACACACACACACACACACACACACACACACACACACAAACATACCCAGCCGCATATATAGAAACAGTATAAATTTTTCAGTTTGTAATTTCAACTTATTTCCCCTTTAAAAGGAAGTATCTAAATCTTCTGGGGATAGTGTAGGAGACACACACAACTTTAGAAATAATTTATTTTTGCATATTAAAAACAAGGTAGAAAATTTTATTTTTATTAAATAACACATGTAATAAAAAACTATATGTTATGTCAGATGAAGAGATAAACATGCATACAAATATGTTTGTGTTTACTGCATAGAAAAATTATAATTATAAGCATAATTTTTATTGTACTATTATTGGTTCTGATCATAATAAATATATAAAACTTCTATATATTAAACTTCTATATATAAATTAAATTTTTAAATATTAAAATATATTTAGCTAATATTTTGAAAAAAAAATTCACCAATTATTGATTATTTGCACTAATGATATATATAAAGGTAATTAAAAGATAACTGATTTTGAAAATATTTAATATACTCTCAATTTCATTGAGATACTAAAATAATTTATATTAACTATGTCAGTGATTTATTAGTGGCTCATATCAATAATGATGATTTATTAAAGTTTGTTTCTGGCATGGTATTAAGTGTATAGCTTACAGTACCCCGCATAACCTTTCCACTTAACCTTATAATAATGGAAAATACCCTTCTTTGAAGATTTATAAAAGCAAGGATCAGAAAAGCTTTGAAACATGCTGGTAATCTAGTTTAGGAAAGGCAGACCCCATATTGCAATCCACCAGGGTTTCTCAACTGGAGTACTATTGTTATGTTAGACCCAGTAACTGTTTTGTGAAATGTGAGATGTTTACCAGCATCCTTGACCTATACCCACTAGATGTCACTCCCTGACACTGGAACAACAACAACAAAAAATACCTTGGGACATTGTCTAATTTCTCCAATGTACACAACTGTCCTCTTTAAGAAGCACTGATCTACTCCTATGTGAATTCAAGAAACATGTTTTTAATGAGTGCACTGTGCTGTCTCTTGACCTAAGTTTGCTGATAATCAGAGACAACTGTCTCCGAGAGTGACTGTGAGAGAGAACATTGACACATGCTATGTGTGAGACAGAAAGAACTGACATGTATTTACCAAGCATATGCTATGTGTGAAGCAGAAAGAATGCAGTTGTTTATTACGTAGACTTTGTTCTGTAGTTTCCACTTGCAGTATGTTCACCAGTGTAATTTCTACTGAGACTGAATAACTAGAAAGCAAGGGTGAAAAATATCACCCTTTAATAAGATTGATTCCTGGTACTGCCTCCTAAAAATCATAATTTGAGAAAAATTGATTTGCATCTCAGTTTCCTCATCTGTACTGTGAGGATAATATCAAGTTTATAAAGCCAATATGAGAAATATAAAGAACAATGTATTTAAGGTTTCCGGGAAATAAGAAGTGTTCAAAAATGAATGGTCTTTATTGTCATGTTTAGTATCTATTTACCTACATACCTATCATCCTTTAATTAGGACTGATCTTAATCTGTAAATTCTCAATAACTTTTGTAGATTTTGATTAATAATAGATTGTGTAGCCTTTTCATTTGTGAGCCCTTAAAACAAATTCTCAAAGGAGGCATGACAATGTGATATTGAAATAACTTCTTATGAGCACACATCAACCTCAAATACGTCCTTTGCTCAAATAAGTCTATTAATGTTAAACTGCTTAAATAAAACCAACTTGAGGAGGAGGCCTGTAACAGCTAGGATAAGCTTTCTAGTTTTAAAATGGGGACCAATTTTCCCGGCTTCAAACACTAGTAATCCCCTATTTTAAAATGTCTTGTCAGTGTAAATAAGTCTGGAATTGAAAGTGCTCAATTTGGCCCATCATATTAGACTGAGTGACCTGAATAATATATTCTCTACTGTGTAAAGCAGAGATATTCTCAAGGCTTTAGGCACCCTCAGCAGCCAAGATATGGGTGTTCTTGTGATCTTGTGACTCCTCCTGCATTCCAGTAATTATCCTTCCATATGTTGAACAATTGCTCTTTCTACCCCACCTTTGCAGAACCCACATTACATACTGTCACACAGGGAAAGGGTTACATTTCAAACACCGATTTATACTGAATAATGATCAATACTGTTGCTGTCTTCTCATGTAAGTGAGAGAAATGACATGTGTAACTTATAACAGCATCCCAGGGTGCAGATTGTTTTAAAAATCTATCATAAAAATACAAATAGGATAAGTGACACAATTCACCACATCCTATCAGAAATCTAAAAATACTCAAATAGGTTGGAGAATTTAAGTTCATATTATTTGAGTATAAGGTACATTAAGGACTGTCCCTTAATAACTCATTTCTGTCAACTAAATAAAAAACAGTGAATACAATTATAAGTTAATATAGTGTTCAAGGACAGAGTCTATGCAGAAATATTAAATTAGTCAAAAGGGTTTTATTCAACGAAACCTTGTATAGGAGAGAGGACGCTTTGTCAGACTGATTCTATCATCTGATTTTTCTGCCAAGTATAACTCTGTGGTGGAGATATGTATCTTAGGACCTAATGTGTAGGTTTTCAGAGCCTGACATTATACCTTTGACTTGCATTACTAACAATTTTTTTTTTCACATTTTATCTTACCAAACAATCTCAAGAGGCTTTTGCTTCTTAAATAGCTTTTCAAGGGTTATAGAGTAAACTGGTCAGCCTGGCAATCCTGTTGTGTCTCTTTGAAATGTTATATCTATTGCTGGAAAAATTAACCTTTTTGTTTTATTCATTAATTTACTTGCATTATATTGTTAGCTGAATCCATAATCCTGAGTCTGAATAACTCTGCTATTTAGTTGGGACCTACCATGGTGATTATCTTTGTCTATAATATTTTTCTTTCAACTTCCACATCAGATATATGCACTTTTAGAGCAAAAAATTTTGTGAATATTCACCCAAGTCAATTTATTAACTTAGATAATGTCAGAAGTGCAGGAGATTTCTGAAAAATTTTAGTTCAACCATTATGCTGATTTAGCACAAGGACTTTTTTGAATGTTCTCAAGAAACTAAAGAAGTGAATTGTAGCATATGAAAAACTACCTGAGTCCTTAATAAATCATCGGACCTGCAAACCTTTTCACTGTTGCATATGTAGAATAGAAAATATTAAAAACAACAGAGTTTCTGTAAGTTTATACCTCATGTATAAGAAATATAACTGAGCACAATGGCTTAAAAAGAAAGACATGATCAAACTATGCTGTCTATAAGAGGCTCCCTTCTGATCCAAAGACATAATTAGGGTGAAAAAGAAGGACTAGAAAATATATTGGATATGACACCAAAGGTATAGGCAATAAATGAAAAATAAATACTAATTGAAAGTTATAAAAATTAAGAATGTTAGTGAATCAAAATATACTATCAACAAGTAAAAAGACATCTCCCAAAATGAAAAAAACCCTGTGTATTATATGTCTAATGAGGGATTAATTTCCAGAATATACAGAGAATTCCCAAAACTCAACAGTGAAAACCAAGTGACCCCATTCAAAAACTGGGCAAGAACTTCAATAGATATTTCTTCATGAAGATATACAAATAGGCAATAAGCACATGAAAAGATACTCAACATCTCTAATTATTAAGAAAATGTAAATCAAAACCACTATAAGATAAAACATCATACCCATTAATGGCTACTTCAAGAAAACAGAAAACAAATGATAGCAGGAATGTGAAGAAATCAAAACACTTGTGCACTGTTGGTGCTAATGTAAAATGATGTAGCCACTGTGGAAAACAGTATAGTAATTCTTCAATAAATTAAAAATGGAATTACCATATGGGCGAGTAATTCTACTTCTAGGTATATGTGCAAGATTTCAAAGAGATATTTTTATACCCATATTGATAGCAGCATTATTCACATAGCTGAAAGGTAAAAGCAACCCAAGTGTCCATCAACAGATGAATAAATAAACAAAATAAGCTATATATACACAATAGAATATTATTCAGCTTTAAAAAGATATGATAGTCTCTCACATGCCACAGCATGGAAGAACCTTGAGGACATCATGCTAAGTGAAACAAGACAGTAACAAAAATACAAATACTGTATAATTTTATTTATATAAAAGTACCTAGAATAGTCAAGTTCATAGAGACAGAAAATGGCATTGTGGTTGCCAAGTGCTACAGAGAGGAAGAAATGGAGAGTTACTGTTTGATGGGTATAGGGTTTTATTTTTATAAGATGAAAAGATTTCTGGAGATACATGATATTAAGATTGCTCAACAATATGAATGTACTTAACACCATTTAATTGTACACTTGAAAACAATTAATATGGCAAAGTGCTACATCTCTTTCATCTATCCCTGCACAAATTATCTTTTTTGTGGAACAGAAATTCATGCGTTACATAGGAAACCAAAAGCTCCCACTAATTTAAAAAGAAATCATCTGGAAGGAGAAATTAATTACTTGTAATTTTATTACAGGTAAACTTAAAAAATTTAATATAAATCTGTTTTAATATTAACATTATTTCCAAATATACTGTAGTGATATTTTTGCTCAGTACACTAAATAATACAGTATGATATAATAGAAAAGAAACTGAACTGGAAGTCAAAAAAATTGACTAGGTTCTTACCTTGATAGCTAGTTGGATAACAGCAAAAAATAAGGACAAAAATGCCTAGCATTAGGGCAAATGTCACTTGTCTTGCATATTTCCTAGCTATTTAACCACAGGTAAATTATGCAACTTACCAGGGACTAGACTTACTCATATATAGAAAAATAGCACCTATATCATGAGATCTTTGAGAGGATTAATAAAAGCATACTAGAGATGCATAAAAAGAACAAAAACGAACAAACTTTCAGAGCTTAATGAGTTTAGCTATTATGATGATGAAACCTAGATTCTTACGGTACTTATAGCTTTAATTACTTGTTTATATTATCTATTTCAATCCTAACAACACATGTATGTTGTACATACTTTTTTCTCTTTGTTCTCCCTCTCTCTCTCTCTTTTTTTTTTTTTTTTTTTTTTGAGATGGAGTCTTGCTCTGTGGTCGTACTGGAGTGCAGTAATGACCCTATATGGGCTCACTGTAACCTTTGCCTCTCGGGGTCAAGCGATTCTCCTGCCTCAGCCTTCTGAATAGCTAGAATTACAGGCGTGTACCACCATACCTGGCTAATTTTTGTATTTTTAGTAGAGACAGGATTTTGCCTTGTTAGCCGGGTTGGCCTCCAACTTCTGGTCTTAAGAGATCCACCTGTCTTGGCCTCCCAAAGCGCTTGGATTATTGGCTTTAGCCATGGTGCCCAGTACACAATTATGTTTTGTAATCCCATAGGAGATAATGTACATAATTTTATCATCCCTATTTTACTGCTGTGCAAAATGAGGCAGAGTAAATAATGTCATGTTTGAAATTCTAACAGCACAACTTTCTATGTGTGACATTTGGGAAAATAATGAGAAATTTTACATAACAGAAAAATAAAACACATGAACTAGCATGATAGGTTATGAGCCTAGAGAGTTGATTATGGTAAACTGGTGAAATAACTTGACTGATATAATAAGAAATTTAATATGTTTTAGGGTGATATTGAGTTAGTATTGAGTCCTTAAACAGCCAAGGTCAAAAGAAAGTTATAATTTTCTATTTGAAAAATATTTAGGCATTACAGAATATGAGAAAATAGAAAAAAAGTAATTTATTCTACTAGTCTAAAGCTAATATTTTATTTTGTGTGCATCCCACTTAGTTTTTTATGGATATAGATACATTGCAAAGTTATCATCACAATGCACATTTATATTCTATTGTAATGCCTTTTTTCATTTAACATACCCTTTTGATTTTTCTCAAAAATGATATATAATTTTGACTGATTACCATCCCTAATAGGCATATAGTTTGTCATTAGGAATAGGTACCATAATTTATAATTTAATTAACCATTCCTCTGATGGACATTTCAATTGTTTCCAATAGTATTGTATTATAAATAATATTTATGTGTCATTGTGCATAAAACATTCTCACAATTTTCTTCATGTTTAGAAGTAGTGATACAAAGTCAAAACATACAGACTTTATTATGGCAGGCGATATATACTGCTGCTAATTTTTTCCCTAACACTTTTACAAATTTTCCCAACTACCAATTTCCCCATAACTTGATCAACAAGTACGAGTTTGTTTTTCTTTGAAGATTACTTATAGGAGTGTGGAGGGAGGATTTCTGTGATGAGGCAAGTGCATGGGATAATATTCAAAGGTAAAGTTCAAAGTTCAATAAAAATTAAGGAGTTGATGTGAATAACAATAATGTTAGTTTTGTATTTATTAAGTACTTTATATGTGTCATACTCTGGATTCTGAATGCTTTACAAGCATTATTTAACTTACTCTGCAGAGTAACCTTAGGAAGTATTTAGGATTATGAAACCTCCTGCAGATGAAGACCCTGAACACAAAGATACTAAGTAGCCAGATGAAGTAAAGCTTTTTGAGTAGCAGATTTTGGACATAAAGAGTTATTAAATGAGGGTCCAAGTAAAACGCATAGTCAAGTTTTCTGATTTCATTTCAATTTTAAAATTATATATACTATATCATTTCTCAGTCCTGGCCAAAAATGTTATTACAACTTATATATTAATGATTTTTTTATTTCCTTCTTCCCACGTGTTCAGAGAAACTGATCTCCACATATTTCAGAAGCGTATCATACTGACTTCTCCTTCCTTGAGTATTTTAGTTAAACCTTCTAAAATACCATTTTAAAAGTTCTATCTATGTTGTAAATTGATTAATTCTTAAAGTGGCTAAAATACTGTGTATTTTTCACTTCCTTCTTAACTACACTTCCATCTTCCTTCTCTTATTTATAATTTTTTATTAATAAAGTCAATGGCATTCATTAATTAAGAACTTGTATTGGTACTTCCTCAGTTACTTGGATACAAAGTAATTTTTGTCTACTTCAATATTTTTTGCTCTATATTATATAATTATGTAATGCTTATATTTGATAAATTATTAGAACTTCTTAGATTTTTATCCTTTTCAAACAGTTTGAAATTTATAGGAATATAAAACAGGTTTTATTTTACCATCTCTTGAAGTGGTGAATATAGAAATTTAAAAAGAAATTAACTAAAATGGACTTGGCAAACTCTTGTAACTTGGTTGCCTGGCCGTATACTATGCTTTAGTTTCATATTCAGGTAGATTTAAGTTCACTTTAAGATATTTAAGGTGAAATATAACCAGAGCTAAGTAAAAATGTCATATGACTTTATGTAAACCAAAAGAAAATAAAGCTTTTGCTAAAACATTAAACTATTGTGTACATATATATATATATATATAAAAAGTATATAGAGTTATATATATGATGTATATATGTATATGTATGTGTGTATATATATATGTGTGTGTGTATATATATATATAGAGAGAGAGATCTTTTGAAACAATATCTGGAGAAGTTTGTCCTTATTATGTTTTTGTTTGCAGACAATTTGTAATTTTTTAAACTTATGAAATATCTTCCTGGCCTATATGCAATGCCAAATTAAATTTGATAAAAAATATATGTGGAATAGATGGTCTTTCTTCTACTATGGTATTTAGCAACATTTAAGTGATTAAAATACTATATAATTTTTGGAAGTTCCTCTAAAGAATGAATAGCTCCAGTCCCAACATCAACTACCCTAGAAAATAGATGTTGAAAACAGTTGTAATTCTATTCTCTGTCCCTGCTTTAAGACATCATGGACTGTTGTTTTTAAAGGAACAAATCTTTTTGTTTCAGAGACATTAGTATTCAATGAAGATGCTCAAAAGTATTAGGTGCTTTCTTGAGTATATACAAGTTTGTGAAACCTAATGTGTCATAGTTTTAATTTTTACTAGTACTGAAGTTATTTCAATAGCTGTTATACTGGGAGAAAAATGTTAATTTTACTGAATTGTTGAAATGTGTTGATTGTTGAATATTTGTTATCAGTATTTGAACTTCCAGTATTAGGTTCAGTATATTTTTCCTTTTCACATTGATCACTCAGCTTGAAAGAGAGATACCTTTTTATGTGTAATAGTACTAGATCTTATAATGGACATTCATATAACCACATTTTAGGAGATACAGCATAACCTCAAATTGTTATGTCTTTTTTTCCTACTGTAGATAAAGGTCTGTGTTGATTAAAATGTCTGTGGTTTTGAATAACCACCTTTACTAAGTCTCAGAGGTAGGTCACTTTGCTCAATTAATTTATAATTGAACATGTTTCCTGTGGTAGTGGCATTTGTAAGGGCAGAATTAGAAATTGTTCCTGAAATATTATATTAATTAAGATTTGATGACAAGGTACTGTATATAGTATTTTGTGGTTTGAAATGAATATAGTGTGATGTGCATAATATATGAAGAATGTTTACTCTTCATTAGTTTAAGGAAATATACTCCTTTGTGAACTACATATACATGTATATTTGTGCTTACATTTATAATATGGTAAATACTTTGCTTTCTTCTGGTTGTATTCATTCCCCTGAAGATTTAAATTGAAATTCTCCAAGAACAGCTCCCTCCTCCAAAATTGCACCTGTACTTCTTAACTCTATTGTATGTTCAACATGGTATATGTGATTTAATTATATTTGTAACTTGCAAATCACCAGTACAATTGGGTTACTGCTCCAGTATAGAGGAACACGTTGCTAAATATACAATCAGAAAAGAAATTTTTTAGAATGAGAACTATTTTGTAGAATCAAATAATATAATGTATGCCTTATTATACAATATCTTTAGATTTATATGTGAGTATGGGCATCTTACATATTTTAATACATGTATACTAATATTCACAGATGCATAAGTGTATGTCTATGGTTATATGCAATACATATTATATGTTAACACACATAATTTTGTTTGTTAATTGTCTTTTGTATTTGTATGCACAACTGGTTCTCAGACTAGAGGTTACTATTTCCGAATAACGTTTTGGGGGAAATTACTAGTTGGATGAAAATAAAACAAAACATTGTAATTATAGATATCTAATTCTGAATAGAAGCGTGTGTTCTCAGGAGAAAAACAAAAAATTCTAATGAATCTGTGAAATACTTGCATTACATTTCTAATAGTAATGTAACATCCAATATCCACTTTAGCATTAATCATTGATTTAAAGGCACATGCACTGTCTTTTGATTAAATGCCAGATTGCCTGGAACAGGCATTGGCAATTAGTTCGCTGCAAATAGAACACTGACAATAAAGATTATAAAGGAGCTTCACTTTTAATTGTGAGGAAGTGCTCAATCCCATGGAATTTCTAATTCATGTTTACTACTGAATCTCCTACTGAGTTTCTACTCTGAGGTAGGCAATAAGTTGTCAACGTATTTCCACAGTAGATATAATGGTCAGGTAATAGATACCAGTATTTCTTACATCTCTAATTTGTTTATTTGGTTCTTATCCTCTGCAATTTTTTCTGGGTTTTAACTTAATCATTGAGGAATATTTACTCTGGGTGAGACATTATGTTTCTGCTTAGGTGAGCTTGGGGGTGAACAAGCTGATCTGCCCGTTTGTTACAATAGGTAGCTAGTAAGCCATGAGCAGGGCAGGAGAGTGTTCCCTCTAACACACACCAGGAGTGTCAGGCAACCCTCAGGTGATGGTCAGGCAGTCCTTAACTGTTTCTCTAAAATAATAAATGGTCACAGCTGGCGCCAGGGAAAGGCATTCTCCTAATAGAAAATACCTGAAATTGATCAGCAGCTTCCCAAAAAGATCGCAGGAGTGGGGAGAAGTAATGCAAGATCCCGAAACTAGGCCAATATAGAAAACCACAAGTAAAGAGGTAGAGCTGTGCACTTGGTGTCTCAAGTTCAAGTTGCCTGCTTGGCTCTCTTCCAAGTGTACTTTCCTTTTCTTACTGCCCTTAAGCTTTTTCATAAACTTTCACTCATGCTCTAAAACTTGCCTCAGTCACTCTTTCTGCCTTACACTCCTCAGTTGAAATTCTTTCTTCTGAGGAGGCAAGAATTGAGGTTGCTGTGGACCCATACCAGTAACTACCACCACAAACAAGGTGTGGTCCATTAAAGCAATAAACCCAAAATGAAAGAGTTAAGCCTTTAGTCAATTGTTGATATAATCAAGAGGCTAACATTAGAGTAAAGGGTGACTCTCCCTGTTTCCTTTACCCTATGCAATGACACACAGTGGGGAGCCAGGTAGATCAGTGAAGACCTGGAGGTCATCTTGCTGTTCAGGAAGTCCAGATAAAAGACTCTGGCAGGTTTATGGCCCCTGGGGTTTGGGGAGGTAGAAGGAAAGGAGGGCTATGAGTGGAAAAGTAATAGCTACTGATTCAGATTGAGAGAAGGATCAAGGTTTCCCTCTTCTTCTCCCTCAAAAAGGCCTCTGTAGAGATGCCTGAAGTGATCCTGGGTGCAAGGCCTCATATAAAGAGGTCTAGGAATAAAGGAATAAAGGTGTTGGGGCTGGCAGTAAATAATGTAAATATGCATGAAAGCATGTATACATGACCGGCAGGACAGCATGAGCAGCTGGAGTCCTTGGGTGTAACTCCCCTTAAAGACTAATGGACTGGCTATGTACCAAGTCTGCTGTTTGGAGGGCAGTTCACCCCTCTGAGGCCTGTCAGGTAAAGGCTTTTTCATTGCATGAGGTCTGGCCTGAAAAGTTCCACATAGGTTTTTAACCAGGTGCTGGACTTCTCATTATGTTAATAGTTGCATTCATTAGCTCTTTTAATATTCCCAATAGCCCAATGTGGTTGTCTATGCCTCATTGATGAAGGAACTAGGGGTTACACATTGTTAAAAAACTTGCCTAACTTTACAAAAACATTTTATAAAAGGATCAGAGCTTACCTGACTCTAAAACTCACATTTATGTCGTTATAGTATATACTGTTTCCTAATTAAGTAAATTTCAAGTAACACCATCATTGAAAGAGGTCATTCTCTGACTTTATTCTATACAGTTTTCTTTTCCTTGTCTGAATTTAATCAAACATACTCTGCAAATCTGCCTAATTTTATAAATCTCATTTCTTAATGTCCTGTTTTTAAACAATTTGAAGTAGATGGAAATCATGTTTCCTTAGCCTTCATTTTATGCCTGTCTCTTTGTTATCAACCTGACCAAATTGAGTACTGTTTTGAAAATTCTTTCTTTCATTTTTTCCCTTTTAGTTCAACGCTCTCCAATCTTTGAGTTTTTCTAGTCGGTCTTTCACATGTTGGACAACAGAGGCATTATTGTGTATTAGCTCCCTCTAATCCTAGTGAAATTTCCAAGTTATGCATTTTTCCGTCTGCTATTTGTTCTGATACATTATATTTATTTTTCTGTGCATCCTTACATATTTTTTTAATCAAAGGTGTAATATCTTGGTAGGATTGGGGTGTCAATGTATATGCTATTTCAGTGTCAGCGTAATGTAATTTTACACAGATTATATTATACTGTAATGCAGTTCTCTGTGGGGCAAAACAAAAGAAACAACTCAAATGAAACAATGCAATCTTTTATAATTATATTCTATGGGCAGTAGAGGTGGAACAATGAGTATAGAAGGATGCTGAAAATAGTAGAAGCCTTGGCAATTCTGTGTGTGAAGTCATGGTATACTGAGATATGGCGAATGAGGGATTTAAGGATAGTCTACAAGACCTTGATATTTCAAATCCTTTAGAAATCATAACAAGACCAGGACTTGTGCTTTGTCTGGCTATATTAATGTGACTTTATTTTTCATTTATTTTTAAATTTCCCCCCACCAGCTCAGAAAAATATGCTAGAAATATATAAAGCAATAAACAATGCTACAAATTTCTAAGCCTCTATCTTTCATTCTCCTAAATTGTTATTCTTACTCTGATAAGCCAAATGACACCTTTGATGTCTAGGTAATATTCTTTCTTCCTTTCCAAAGCCTCTCTTAACCCCACTTCCAAATCTGAGGATCTCCAAATGAGTCTACTTTCTTGGGGGGGCCCTGTGTCCTGGGCAATCTCCTTCAAGGTTGTTTTCAATTGTATTATAAATATAAATTTATATGTCTCTTTTGGCATCATTTAGGTTATCAAATTTTCTTTAGGATAAAGGATGCTAAATAAATAATTGTTGAAATAATGACCCAATGAAACAAATCTTCCTGTATTAATATAACAGAGAAAGCAAAGAAACTGAATTGGGAAATAGTAGATTCCCTTATGTCATTCAGAAATTGTTTCAAGAAACCTCACATTTCTATATGTTTATAGATATGTATTTTTATTTCCTTAATTTATAAATTTTATTTCAACAACTCTATATATTGAGTCACAATGTGACAAAAAATCTTTTTTCTTAAGAATACTGATGATAGATGTCAAAGTTCATTTAAATAATGACCTCAGTAAAAAGAAATATGATATAACATAGATAAGTGTGTGGAAAGCCTCAATCAAGTTAAAGTTGGTATGATGGTGAAACCAGTTGGACAACTAAAAAATGATAAGGCCAGTTACTGGATACTTATAAATCTTTTACAGAACAAGTTTAAAAGTCTATGGCTTATGCATACCTTATACCTTAAACATAAGTATTCTCACCTTGGAAATTTCATATGACAAGCTTATTATACTAGGACACCAGGTCTTCCACACCATA
Source organism: Sapajus apella (assembly GCF_009761245.1). Taxonomy (NCBI): domain Eukaryota; kingdom Metazoa; phylum Chordata; class Mammalia; order Primates; family Cebidae; genus Sapajus; species Sapajus apella. Next base: position 4,387,757 of record NW_022436949.1, on the reverse strand, counting down.
AACAAAGTGCAGTCACATTGTAGACACAGCAATTTGTTACATTTAGTGGTCGTATTTCCACAACTTTTATTTGTCATATGTTGATAGAAGCCTTCCATAAAAATAGTAGGTGATGATATCTGCTATCAACTCTTGTAGTTTTAACTATTTAAATTTGAATGTATTTGCAATATTCACTCTAGGTACAGGTAATCTAAATAAAATTTGAGGTGAAAAATTGTCATACTTCACTTACCCTTGAGCTGATAGTTCTTAAGAAATAAATCTGAATGAATTTCTTTATTTTATTCATTTATTCCCATAATAAAGATGTTTGGACATCCACAGTATAAGCATTTTGAGACATATAATACTTTAGGAAATAGAACATATATGTAGTAAGTTGTTACATATGGATTGGGTACAGATAAATATAATACAAATGAGGAAAATGTATTTTATATTAAGAGAACACGATGGAAAGCTTCTGGAGGAAGTCGATATTTGAGATGAGGCTTAAATAGTACATATCAATGGCTGGATTTGCTTGATTAGGAAAAAAATACTTAAAAATACTTAAAAAAAGAAAGTCTTCTTTTGGCCTGGCATGGTGGCTTATACCTGTAATACCAGCAATTTGAGAAGCTGAGGCAGGTAGATCACTTGAGGTCAGGAATTTGAGACCAGCCTGGCCAATATAGTGAAACCTCTTCTCTCCTAAAAATACAAAAATTAGCCAGGCATGGTGGTGTGCGCCTGTAGTCTCAGCTATTCGGGAGGCTGAGGCAGGAGATCACTTGAACCTGGGAGGTGGAGGTTTCAGGGAGCCGATCGTGCTGCTGCACTCCAGCCTGGGTGACAGAGTGAGACTCCGTCAAAAAACAAAAAACAAAAACCTCAGCCAGTAAATGTTATGTCCTGCATAATCTCATTATTATAAATTTAAAATCAAGCACAATTAAAGAATAGTACCTTAAATCACATTGGAAGTTAACTTTAAGAGTGAGAAGTAGAGTGACTGAGAGGAAGTATGAAAAGATATTGAGTCCCAGGAATATCTTATTTCTTTAATCTCAGAAAAGTAATATTTTAAGATAAGTGGATAATGGGGCTACCTAAAGAACCTTTTATTTCAGGCTACAAAATTTGGGCTTTACATGAGAGTCAATTGGGCATTAGGGAACTATTCTTAGGCTTTGAGCAGTTAAAAGCCAAACTATATATAGTTCTCTTTAGAGGATAATCAGACAGTTACAGGTAGAGGTGACTACAGATGAACTGAATGAAGGCATTAAAAAAACTACTTTCATTTGAAAGATAATCATAACCAAAATTTTATTAGATAGAATAAAAATACAATGAAATAAGAAAAAAAACAAAGAAAGATAGAATGTATTAAACATGGCAACTGATATGGCTAATTAGTGTGAAAGAGAATAAAGATAAATGTTTAATGTAATGCAAATAAATAAAGGAAAAAAGATGTCTGGGTCATTGATGGAAAAGGGGAAAATCAGGAAAAGAAAGTAATATGTATTGGAATAATAATCAGAGACTGTGCATAATATATCAGAAATCTTAAATGTTGATAAATGTGCCAAATCTTTTAATCTTCACAGCAAAATATGGGATATGAACTAATATTATTTTTATTTTAATGAAAAACGGAGGCAAAATCAGGTCAGATATTTTGTACAGTCCCAAAGCTACTGTCAGAAACAGAAATTAACCCAGACTGCCAGACTAATTTCTGAATTTTTAATCACAACACTCTTTTACCATTTTGTCTGAAATAATTGAGTGCTTATTCTATAGAAACACCGCTACAAGTGCTTTATACACACAGTAAGTCATTTCATCTTTCAGTAATCTTATGAGGAGCATATGCTTATGATCTTGATTTTAGTAACTGTCAGTATAAGAACTTAAACAGCTTCCTGTCACCTGAGTCTGCACACTTCACCACTATTAAATTTGTCCCGAGATAATTGCTTTTAGACTTCCTGAGATTGAAGTATAAGAGCAACATTTAAGTGCAAATATCCCATTGGAAATTAGGTACAGAATCATAGGAGAAATTTGACCTAGGTACACCTATGACACACTTTCACTTAGAGAGACTTTTAGCTAAAACCATAGGAAGGAATAGAATACTAAAGAGAATAGAAAATGCTGTCATACAAAAAACAACAATATTTTATTTATATGTTCAAGAAAATCCGGGTGAATTTGTTTATAAAAAGATTACCAGTGCTTAAATAAATGATAAACTTTTAAATTTAGTAGACTTTAACACAAATCACTAAATCATGTGTTAAATAGAACTAATCAACAAAAGTTCACAAATGTAATAACAAATATTTCCCTAATATTTTCTTTGTATCTCAGTTATATAGCTATTTAGGGGGCAAATCAGATATTTAGGTTCTAGTATTCATGAGACTTAATATACCATCTCTTTGTTCATATTTGTGCTTCCCTCTTTTGGGTAACTGAAAAAAAGTGTTTACTCTTACAACTTCTGCAATCCTAAATTCTAATGTTGGAAAAGTCTAGTAGTTTCTGAAGTCATTAAATGAGAATCCAATAATATATTTGAAGACTTAGCAATATTGATCAGAGAAACATTTCTAAATTTACTTTAAGATTATTTTTATTTTAAAATATTTAACCATGTATTCAAGATGTTAACTGCCTATAAGTATCACAGAAGACATAACTGTCAAATTGAAATCAAAGAATGGACTTTGTATATGAGATATAATCATCTTACAAATAGGAATAGTGCATAACGTGGAGTAGTTTCATTTTTCATGGATTTTCAATTAAATAAGAATTAAAATTTTAGCTAGCTATGGTCATTACATTTATTATGATAAACAGAGGTGTATTTTATTCATTGAGATAAATAAATTGTTGCCATTAGAATGAGTTTTATTGCTCATTTAGCCCTTCAAGAATTTTATGAATTACACTAATTTTATTTTTTAATAGAGCCTTTGTCTATAAAATTACTTCTTTTTCACACAGATAGATAACATATTAATAAAATAAGTGTAATATCTCTGAAAACAAGAAGTGAACCAAGATATCAGCAGTAGTTAATATCTTGCTGGTGATTAATTAGATAGTTAATTGGTCAATTCTAATAGGTAGTAGGAATGTCAGTAACCTACAGAACATCATTGGAACAATAATGGAAGAGACCAATTTCAAAATATTTCTTCTATTCTTTCAAAACCTACAGACTCCTTACCAGAGATGCCGGAGTCTTAAAAGTCTTTAAGTTTAAAATTAATATTTCAGGCTGAGCACAGTGGCTCATGCCTGTAATACCAGCATTTTGGGAGGCCAAGAAAAGTGTGTCATTGAGCTTAGGAGTTCTAGACCAGCCTGGCTAACATGATGAAACCTGATCTCCATTAAAAAAAAAATACAAATATTAGCTAGGTATGGTGGCATGTAACTGTGGTCCCATCTAGACCAGCCTGGCTAACATGATGAAACCTGATCTCCATTAAAAAAAAATACAAATATTAGCTAGGTATGGTGGCATGTAACTGTGGTCCCAGCTACTAGGGAGGCTGAGGCGTAAAAATTGCTTGATCTCAAGAGGGTGAAGTTGCAATAAGTCAAAATTGTGCCACTGTACTCCAGCATGGGTGACAGAGTGAGATTCTGTACCAAACAAAATGATAGTAATAATATATCACATTGCAGTCTCTTTTGTTAACCATTATGTACAAAAAACATGTGTCTGGCATATTCAGTATTCGAGAAATGTTTGTTAACTTAATGGATAAATATTATCAAGTTATACTTTTTAGTAACACAAATCCCTGGTAATGGAATCCAAAAGTGAAAATAGCAAGAATGAAGTCAAAGCGCAATGGGCATGCTTCACAGTGTTGCCTAGGGTCACTAGGCAACACTGTGAAGCATGCCCATTGCGCTTTTACAAAGAGAAGCCAATCCAAACAGAATTGCTCATCAGCTTAATTCAACTGATATAATTTTTTAAATTGCCTTAAATTAACTTTCTTTTCTCTCTTTTTTAAACACAAGTAAAATAATCATAATTTATGTATATTGAAATCCCTAATTTTGCTAATGAATCTAAACATAAAAAAGTTATCACAGTGTGAAATCATAGCTTTATTGTTAACATTCTTTCAAAGTTTTGGGCTGAATTTAAATTTTTTTCAATATTCATATGCATTTTTTTCTCTATTTAGGGATAAGGTGGCAAACATGGCCTTTATTCTTAAAAGTTGTAGGAATAATTTTTGAAAATACTATAATAAATTTAGTTACCACTTATGAAAATTACTCCAAGCAAACAAATAGAATTAGGCAGTCTGACAGGGATTAGTAGGAAACAGAGCATTTAGAAACACCACAGATAACTGTTACTCTAACTATTGTTTTATTATACACGCTAGCCAAAATAGAATAGCCTTAGTCTGAATTTGCAAAAAGATCTTACATTTCTGTTTGTGTGAGTGTGAGTATATGTGTATGTATGCACGTATGCGCATATGCTGATTCTTCTAGATGGAGCCTCCCCAGACATGTTTATCTCTTAATGAGATGGAAGAGTTCACTTGACCCCTTGTGATACTTGCCACAGTAGCGTGGCTCATTTACTCCCTGCACGTTCAAACTCTTTTTTTTTTTCTTTTTTGTTTTTATTGCATTTTAGGTTTTGGGGTACATGTGAAGAACATGCAAGATTGTTGCATAGATATACACGTGGCAGTGTGATTTGCTGCCTTCCTCCTCCTCACCTATATCTGGCATCCCCATGCCATCCCCCCCCAGCTCCCCATCCTCTGCTCTCCCTTCCCTATTTCCCCCCAACAGACCCCAGTGTGTAGTGCTCCCCTCCCTTTGTCCATGTGTTCTCATTGTTCAGCACTCGCCTATGAGTGAGAACATGCGGTGTTTGATTTTCTGCTCCTGTGTCAGTTTGCTGAGAATGATGGCTTCCAGGCTCATCCATGTCCCTACAAAGGACAAGAATTCATCATTTTTGATGGCTGCGTAATATTCCATGGTGTATATATGCCACATTTTCCTTGTCTTTGAGAGCAGAGCATGCAGGTGAGCAGGTGCTGGGGCCCAGGCAAGTGCTTTTGGGCCTTGGCCTCACTGTGACATCTAGGGGTGTGTTGCAATTAATGTTCTTTTAGCTTTGCCATCTGCAGATGGCTTAAGTGTTAAACAGCTTAGTCCAGAGTCAGTGTGATTCTTCATACTGACTTTTATTGGGTTCTTGCACCCAGTGCATCCCGAATTATTTTTCAGTGTCCAGCAAGAATCAGGCCACATGAACAGTTTGAAAGATGATGAACGCAGAGGATTCTAGTAAGCAGTAAAAGTATTTTACAGCGGAAAGGGAAGTGGAAAGGGATGGAGTGGGGAAAATGTTATCTTTTCCTGAAGCCCTGCCCTCTCCAGCCTGGCTTCTCTTCAAAATCATGCTGTCTGAAGTTAAGCTGCATCTATCCATACTCTCTGATGCTCTGTTACTTCTTCTCACAACATTCAGCCAAGCTGTCTCTCTTCCAGCTGAGGTCTGGAGTTTATGTGGGCACAGGACAGGAGAGTGGGGTGGGCCAAAAAATGTCATTAGGATGGGAAAACAGAGACGTGAAGGTCTCACTTAGGGCCATAGTCCTAAGCTTGAGGGTGGAGCCCTTGCCAGGGACCCCACTGTCTTCTACCCAGTATTTCTGTGCCTCCTGTCCATATCATTAACTATTGTTGATTCATTTAAAATTTAAATCTGCTGAACACAAATGTCACTCCATTCAATGAAAGAAAACAAATCCCATTTTAATATAATTCCAGTTAAAGAATTATAATTTCTTATTCATGTAGATGGTATTGTATAAGTTGCTACAAGTCATTCTTTTGTATTGTAGTAATTGACTAATTTTCTCTTCTTTCCAATAGAACATAAAGTGTTTAAAGGCAAGACATTGTTTATTCAGTTTAGCATTCTAAATTTCTAGCAAAGGGTGGGCTCACAAAACAAATATTTGCCTAATCAATTAAACAATAATATATAAATACAATAACCACAGTGTTTTAGAGTATAGAAGGAAGGAAAAATAAAACAAGAATATTTGATTCCAATTTAATTCAACACAAATGTGAGGGTTATCTGTTTGCAACATCTGTCACTACATTGATCGCCAGGGTGTCCCCTTCCTCCCTCTCCACTCCATATATATCCCTCCTGAAGCTGTGCACTCAGTCAAAGAGGATGACCATCCCTGATAGAGGAGGACTGGCCTTCAGTCAAGGGTATACAAGTAGCTGTGCTTCCCTGCTAGAACCTCCAAACAAGCTCTCAGTTTATTTCAACAGACATTTATTGGATGTTTCCTGCATGTCAGGCACTGTTTTAGATAGCTCATCTGAAATAGTGGTCTTCAAATGTATTCACCTTGCACTCTTAGCAATAACATACAAACAAATAATATTTTTAATGATCATGGTAGATATCAGAATCAGGTATATTATTTCTATAAATTGCATATATGTATGCTAGTCTCAACATAAAATTATTAGGGAATATATGAAATCATATGTAAATAAAATTTATGTTTTCCTTTCAAAACTCAATAGATTGTCCTTTCAACCCCACAGTGTGTCTTTGCTATTAAATAAATATACAAATGTAATATTATTGCTTTTAAAATAAAGACATTTTCACATTTCAAATAGGTATTAGGTTGGTGTGAAAGTAGTGGTATTTGCATTAATAAAACTAATTATAGGACAAATAAATGAGAAAAAAAAGACTGGGCCCATCACACATGAAAAAGGGCAGAGTAGGCATTTCACAGATATTTAAAATAGCAGATTTTCCTACTTAGGCATGCAGTCTCAGTCTACATTCAAAACAGTTATATGTGGGACTTGAGAACTGTTGAAAGATTACTCTACAGTATGTGTAACATATTTAAACAATCTTCAGATTTCAATCACCATAGAAAATGTTTGACAGTTGATCACTAAAAATGAATAATAAGAACAAACCATAGGTAAGTATATTTTTAAATATATTTTAAACTTTGATTATTTTTTTCTCCTGATAAAACTGAGTTAATTTTTGAGTAAAATCTGGCTAGGCATGGTGGCTTATGCCTGTAATCCAGCCCTTTGTTAGGCCAAGGTGGGTGGGTCACTTGAGGCCAGAAGTTTGAGACCAGCTTGGCCAACATAATAAAACCCCATCTCTACTAAAACAAAAATTCGCCAGTTGTTGTGGTGTACACTTGTAGTCCCAGCTACTCAGGAGGCTGAGGTGGGAGGATGGCTTGACTCCAGATGACAGAGGTTGCAGTGGGCCAAGGTCATTCCACTGTACTCCAGCCTGGGCAACAGAGCGAGACTCTGTCTTGCACTCCCTGCCCCCAACAAAAAAAAGGAAGTAAAATGAGAGTAAAATTTCATCTTGGCCACTGCCTGGATGAATCAGGAAGACGCAAAACCAAATGAATAGGCAATGGGAGTAGACATTTTTCAGAACATTCAATACAAAATTTCCCTGTAATTTAACATTTTTTGAATTCCTGTGCTAACAATTTGAAATAGTGGTCAATACTGTTATAGATATGTGTTTGTAAACATTATTCATAAAACATGAATGTAAAGCAATTCAAAAAAAGTTAAAGAAATTAATATCAAATTATCATCTTTCATTCAACAGGAGTATAATTTAAATTTCACTGACAACCTGTAATTTAGAATTCTAAACCTCATAGCTGAAAGAATGAATTTATTAAACCAGCAAATATTTAATGAGTCCCTACTGCTGCCATGTGCTATCTTATGTCTTGAGGATATAGCAAGGAACAATTATAGCACCTTCCTTGTTAGAGCTTATATTTTTGTGGACATAGACAAGTATATAAACAAATATATGTATTATACATAAGTTGATGAGAAGTTTTGTAGTCAATAAATAATTAAGAGAACCAGAAAGTCAGAGATTGGGGCAGTACTCTTTTATGTAAAGCAATCAAATAGTATAGAAAGAGTGCCATGTTAGAACTGGGGAAGCAAGCTAAACATTTGTCTGAAGAGCACCATGGATTGAAGGAAGGATTGGTGCAAAGCAAGATCAAAGGAAAGCAAGAAAGCCTGATTAAGTACCTTGAGATGAATAAGCAAGAGAATCAGAGACAGCAGATGAGACCAGTGATGAGAGGCAATATAAAAATTTTGTCTTCCACTTTGAGTGTGATTGGATTCCATTACAGGGCCATGAGCAAAGAAGTGGCATAACTTAGATGGTAGGACTGGCTCTTTGTCTGAAAAATAAAAGTTTGGAGGAAGGCATAATAGAGTTAGGAAGCCCCGTAAAAGTTGGGGGTGCTGTTGAAATAATTGAAGTGAAAGATTATCCAGGTGTTAGCATGTGTGGTAAAGATGAGATTCTGGATTCAGTTATATTTTGAAGGTAGTCAAAAAATTATTTGCAATTGGATTTGATATAGAGTATTAAAACTAGGCCGGGTGCGGTGGCTCAAGCCTGTAATCCCAGCACTTTGGGAGGCCGAGGCGGGTGGATCACGAGGTCAGGAGATCGAGACCATCCTGGTCAACATGGTGAAACCCCGTCTCTACTAAAAATACAAAAAAAAAACATTAGCTGGGCGTGGTGGCACGTGCCTGTAATCCCAGCTACTGAGGAGGTTGAGGCAGGAGAATTGCCTGAACCCAGGAGGCGGAGGTTGCCGTGAGCCGAGATTGCGCCATTGCACTCCAGCCTGGGTAACGAGTGAAACTCCGTCTCAAAAAAAAAAAACTAAAGAGGATTTAAGAAATACTTCAAGATTATGAATTTAAGAAATTGGAAGAATGGAAGATAGCAGAAGAAAAGGTGAGAAGGAAATAATCAGATATTCATTTGTACAAACTTTAGGTTTGAGATTTTTTTAGTTATCAACATGAAGATGTTAAGAGGGTGGAAGAATATTCTGAAGTTTATGGAAGTGGTCTGAGCTGGGGTTTGAAAGTTAGTGGCATAATATTGGCAATTAATGCCAAAAAAATGGAAAATAGTTAAAATAGTCTTAACATAAATTGATTTATTTTTCAACTCACAGTGATAAAATCATCTTTTGTAAGTATGATTGCAATTATTAATATCCTGCAACTATGCGATTTAAGTCCCATAGTGCAGTTATTCAAAATGCTGTACTGTTTTTATATTAATATGTAACTCTCTGCTTCTGTAAGTTCAATGTGGAGACTCTCTTTTATTCTCTGTGATAATGACCAAATCCTAATTTATTCCCTTACTATACCTTCATCTGCAAATGGAACTATCATAAGGCCTAGTTTTTGTCTCCTATTTTGAGCTTTAAAATGGGTTTAAACAATCAAACAAGAGAGATGGCAAGATTAGCTCTCTTTTACCCAGACAGGAAGCCTTATAATCACATTTGGTGAAACAAGTTTATAGTTGGGATCTTATTACACCAGTTGGAAAATGATTGCCCTGGTTAGACTCAGCAAAGAAGGCAATTTTTTAAAAACATGAAAATTGCCATAAAGTGACAAAAGAGAAGTGCTGTTTTTGTAGTTTGTTCTTTATATATTTTAATATCTGACAATCACAGTCATTACAGATGGGTCAGCTCTACTGTCCTGTAAGTGATGATTTTTTTTAAATACTCTCATTTTGTAGGGGGGACATTGGTAGCTGTTAATTATAGTGTCCGATAGTGTCCCTATTTTTCAGAATTAGAGTGGTAGTTAGCAATCATATGCTTTCTTCTTTCAGTGGCTAGTGTAAATATAATTTAAGTTCATTATATTACTGATTGGCAAATGCATATCCTGTCTTCTGGCATCTTACTGAGTATATAATTCCTTTTTCATTTTTGCTATCAGATAAGGTACACTTGTGATTTTAAACAATATTTCTGTCTTTAAAGGCTGTTGCATCTAGTAGTAATTACTTAGTCTAAGAGAATACATTAGAACATTTTCTAATTAAGCTTTATGTTAATTTTCTTTATAAAGATTATGAATCTGCAAAAATGTAGTCACATGTATTAAAAAATAAAACCAATTTTTGATACTCTGTGATATATTAAAATAATCCATATATATATATATATATATATATATATATTTACCTATAACTTATAACACAATTTTGTTTGGAAAGTATATTTTTAAAAAATTACATTAATTATTACTCTTATTCAGTTATGTGGAGGATTGTAACTATGATGATTATAACTTTGTCTTTCAAAATATTTTAGCAAGATAGTAATCAGGCTACACTGTCTATGTACCCAATGACAACCTTTCAAGATAGATTTAAAAAAAAAAAAACCTGCATCCTTATTTTCTCCTGAAGCTGTGCTTTGAGGAAAAACATTCCTCAAATTCCTAATTCCTCAATTCCTAATCTATAATTACATATTGGTGTCTCTACTTGCCTTAGGTGTAACCAACAGAATTGAGAGATATTTTTGGCAAATGGAAAGATTGAATAATGATAGTTCAATTACTGTATAATGGTGACATCATGAAAATATCTACAATTTTTAAAAATCACATAATTAGCTGAAATTCATACTTTAGTTTCACCCTGAACACAATTTTTCTGCAAACTCTAAGATGAATAAAATTATTTGGAATTAAATAAATATATTTCCAGGTCATAATATTTTTGAGAAGCAAAGTTAATGTAAGTTTTAGATTAAACACTTGTGAGAAATTTACCAATAGCAATCATTATTATATAACAGTTGAATTTGCTGAAATTTAAGATATTATACATCCTTGAGAATATAGACAAAACTACCGTAGTAGCAAAAGTCATGAATTTCCCCCAGATGCGTACTTTGTGGCTCTGGTACAATAGTTTAAAGGCGTTATAAGTAACATCACACCTTCTTATATAACATGTTTTCAATACTTTTGTGTGTGTGTATGTGTTTGTGTGTGTACTGAAGGAATTTTAATGGTTTTTAACTGTTTTCTGTAGGGCCTGGGAGATTCCACAAAGTGATTTAGTGGAGGCTGCAGGAAGGGAGAATGGCTGCTTTGGTTTTATCTGCATTCTGTATTAGGCTTTAAAAAATATATAAGTTTACTTGAAGAAATATTTTAATTTTTGTGTGTGTGTTTATGTGATATAGTGTCTTGTGCTGTCACCCAGGCTTGGAGTGCAGTGGCACAATCTGCTCACTGCAGCTTCAAACTCCTGGATTTAAGAGATCCTCCCTCTTCAAACTCCTGAGTAGCTGGGACTACAGGTGCATGCCACCACACCTAGCTAATTTTTCTATTTTTAGTCAGTAGAGATAAGGTCTCAGTGTATTTCCCAGGCTCAAAGGATCCTCCCACCTGGGACTCCCAAAGTGCTGGGATTACAGGCAGGAGCAACCTTGCCTGGACTGATTTTAACTGCTAAATAAATACTTGATAACCTCTTTCTAGATAGAACATGTTAGGATTTTTTTTTTCTTCTATCTGATAGGGACAAATCTTATTTGAATAGAAAGACAGTCAAAGTCCAACCTTTTCTTCCAAGAAGTCAGCTGCTCGAAGTAGCACACTTTTTTTCTTGTTCTTGATTTTAACAGATAAAGATAATAATTGTTTGCATGTTATCTATAATTACATAATATTTACATAACAAAACAAGATGATTGTTAAAAGTATTTCAGATTCATGAGATTTTGGTAGAAGCTAGTACATTTCTAAAATCCCCATTAGTTTCCTCATTTCCCATTTATGAGGCTTCATATTTCAAGCTAATCATACAAGAAAGTCGAGGAAGGTAATATTATAAAACTATAAAATCAGATTTACAAATAGTTTCTATTCCTAGACCACACAGCTTAGTGTATCTTAAATGTAATTGTGCATAACAAGGGTGTATTTTTATTTAAAATGCAGTTGCCCAAACGTCATGCCCAGAAATAATAATTTAGTAGATACTCTGGATCTGCATTTTTAACAACCATCACAGATGGTTCTACATTAGAAATTTCATAAACACATTTAGAGAAAGATTGATTAAAGTCATCATAATTTCTTCATTGTCTACTTCTCTGTCAACTGTCTTTTTTTCACAACTCACACTTTCACTTTATTTTATAAACTGCAAGTGAGAATAAAATGCAAAGTACCCAATTTACTGCCTAACATATGGCAGTCATATTCCAAGTGGGTGTTCCTGTATTCTTTTCCTGCAGATCATGATGGAAGGAGAAATAGTAATGATGCTAGTATTCTAGATTAGGTATCTATAATTTCTGACTATTGTTAGCAAAATGTACAATAATATTTCAAAATAAAAACAAGATCAATTTAAAGAAAAAACACTATGCACAAATAATGGTTGCGAATTATTCCATATGTTGCTAGAGAAAGGAAATATAATAAATAATTTTCACTGGAATATTTAGGAGATCTCAAAATATAGAAAAGGGCACAGCTCGTTATCTTTTAAAAATCAATTTTAGAAGGAATTTTAAAATTATTATTTTTTGAGCCAGGGTCTTGCTCTATTGCCCAGGCTGGAGTGCAGTGGCTCTGTTATGGCTCACTGTAGCCTTGACCTGCAAGGCCCAATCAATGTTCCCACCTGAACCCCCTAAATAGCTGAGACTACAGGAGTGTATCACACTCTAGCGACTATTTTTTTTTTGTGTGTGTAGAGATGGGGTATCAATATGTTGCCAAGGGGTGAGCCACTGTGTCCCACCAAGAAGGATATCATTTGAATTATTTCTGTGAAACCAAAATAATTATTTTTGAAATGAATTTCTGTTACTATGAAATATGCTTTAAAAGTTATTTAGTCTATTTTCTTAATCCAAAAATAAAACATACACGTTTCTAATCTTGGCTAATTCATCCCTCCCATCACAGCCTCATATAGCATGTGACACTAATATCTCGCCTCTCATTGTATAAAGCCTTCAGAATAATCAGTAATATATTTATGTCATAGTCAACTGATTTAGGAAGAAATCTACCAACATAACATGTCTTTTTTCTTTTTTACTTTTTACATAGAGTCTTGCTCTGTCACCCAGGCTAGGGTGCAGTGGCACAATCTGGCTGACTGTAACCTCCACCACCAGGGTTGAAGGGATTCCCTTGCCTCAGCCTCCCCAGTAGCTGGGACTGCAGGCACATGCTACCACACCTGGCAATAGTTTTGTATTTTTAGTAGAGACAGAGTTTCACCATGTTGTCCAGGCTGGTTGGTCTTGGGCCCCTAATCTCAGGTGATATGCCTGCCTTGGCTTCCCAAAGTGTTGGGATTACAGGTGTGAGTCACCACACCCGGCCATAATATTTCTAGATGAATTAATACACTCATTTTTAAGATACTATGGATAGAAAAGTTACTCTAATTCTCAGTATCTGAGCTTATTTAAGAGTAACTAATCTTCAACCTGGTGCAGTGGCTCACAACTGTAATCCCAGCAATTTGGGAGGCTGAGGCAGGCTGATCACCTGAGGTCAGGAGTTCAAGACCAGCCTGGCCAACATAGCAAAACCCTGTCTCTACTAAAAATTCAAAAATTAGCTGGGCGTGCTGACGCACTCCTGTAATCTCAGCCACCCAGGAGGCTGAGACAGGAGAATCATTTGTACCCTGGATGTGGAGATTGCAGTGAGCGGAGATAGCACCACTGCACTTCTACAAACAATTTTGTGTTTGGTTTTCAGTGTGCTTAGTCATTATTAAATAAATCAAGTATGTTCTGCAACAATCATTTGTTATTCATTTAAAGCATTTATCGTGTTCAAGATATTTAAGATCGAAGGGTATTATTTATTAATTTATGAAAAAAATTACGAAAAGATATTCCATATATAATCATAATTATTTTATAGATACTGCAATTGGGGGGTTATGTTTTACTGATAATTTCTCAAGAAGAAATACTAAGCCAAAGTGGTCCAGGGAGAAATTCCTAAAAGAAATACATCTTATATGATTAAAAGACTAATTATAAGTTATCATTAAGGTAGCATTATAATTTATCCTTTTGAGAAGTCATGGACTGAAATAAGAGTTGGAAGATTGGTTTCAAATATGCCTATTTAGGAGGACCTGATTTTATTTATGTTAAGACTATTTTAACTATTTTCTAAATTATCTAATTACTATAATTATCTAATTTTGTATTACTGAAAATTTTGTGTTTGGAAGAAAATAGATAAAAAAATACACAGAAGATCATGGAAATCAAACCAAAAATATCAATCCATTATATATTTTGGTGGTATGTAATTTAAAATTACTTTTTTCTTCTTGTATATTTTAGTATGTATTTATATAATCAATATTTTATTTTTCCCAAAAAAGTGAGTCTTGAGGCCAGTTATTTCACTTTAGATTTTGTATTTATTTGGTTTTAAAATATAAAGTATAAGGAGCAATTTAGCTATTCACATAAAATGAATAAATTTTATAATTTATCTGGAACATATAATGAATTAACTAAATACAAACCCGATGTTATTGTTGCATTTTTCTTTCTCAGTGATGAACCACTATGTCATGCTCACATTTAGTTATGGCTTAAATCCATTAAATTCATGGTCACAAACTTCATTAAAACAATAAAGAGCAAAACATATAAACACACAGGTTGATGATAGATTTTAGACCTGTGCAACCTGTGTTCATTTTTATATATATGAGTCACTTACCTTACTCAGACTTACAGTAGGCAGTTAAATATTGATTCAGTTGAATTAAAAGAATCAAATTATACTTTTAGCTAATTATTTAATTAAAAAAAAAAAACACAGATGTGTTCAATGAAAATCATTACATGAGCCAGATGCAGTGGCTTACACCTGTAATCCCAGCACTTTGGGAGGCCCAGGCATGTGGATCACCTGAGGTCAGGAATTTGAGAACAGCCTGGCCAACATGGTGAAACCCTATCTCTATTAAAAATACAAAAAATTAGCAGGGCCTGGTGACAGGTGCCTGTAATCCCAGCTACTCAGGAGGCTGAGGCAGGAGAATCGGTTGAACCCAGGAGGTGGTCGTTGCAGTGAGTCGATTGTGCCATTGCATTCCAGCCTGGGCAACAAGAGCAAGACTCCATCTCAAAAAAAGGAAAAAAAAGAAAATTATTACATGAATCTGGAATGCCAAAAATCTTAGCCTTTTTATAATCTCTTTTCTGTCTTTCATAACCCATATCCCAATTCATTAGTGACAGCAAAATCTTTGTGCCAGTTTCCAAACATATTTAGAACTCTACCCCTTCCCCAGAACTTTCAGTGCTATCACTCTAGTCAAGGACATCTTCATTTTTTGTCCATTTTTATTCCAGTAACCACCTAACAGGACTCCTTCCTGCTGTGCCTGGCTCCCTATGGCCTTTTCTTCACCTAGTATCTATGTAGGTATTTCTAAATGCACAGCATGATTATCTTGTGAATAAAACATTCCAAATGTCTATGCCTTACTCTTAATGAAATTTTTTAAAAATTTGAATCAATTCTTATTCTCTAAATGACTTTTCCCTTCCTCTTTGAACCCATTCACTAATATTTTGCATTAGAATATGCAAAATATTCTCCCCCCTAAGGACTGTATTAATTATCTTTTGCAGCATTTTAACACAGATAGCATTTTAAAGCACACCCATCTAATACATCACAGTCTCTGTAGCTCAGGACCCCAAGATTGATCTACAGGGTCCTCTTCTTCAGGGACTCACAAGGCTGTGAAAAGGCGTCAGCTGGGATTGCAGTTTTATCTGAGGCTTGATTTTGAAAGGATCCCCTTCAAACTCAAGTTGTCGTTGGCAGAAATTCATTCTTTACATACTGTTGGCCAGTGGACAAGTTTCTTGCTAGCTACCACCCAGAGGCTGCCCTCAGTCTCTTGTGACATGGGCCTTCCCAAAATGCCTGCTTATTTCATCAAAGCCAGCAAGGGAGAGCATCTTCTAGCAGGACAGGTATTAGAACTTTCTGCAGCATAGTTGGATAAGGGACATCCAATGATCTTTGCATTATTCTATTGATAAAGCACTTTAGTGTTTTGCCCACACACAGGATCACAGGAGGACATAAATTTCAGGAGTTGGGTATCATGAGACCCTCTTTAGAGTGTGTATGTAATGAGGTCTTTCCCACATGTTAGTTTTCTATGTGCCCTGAAAGATTTTTCTTCAGGTATCAACCAGGTTTTCTCCTCATACTTTGTTGAATTTTGTATTCAAATGTCAATTTGTCAGAAAAGGCATAGTTATCCCTACATATGAAGAACACTCCACAGAGTTTTTGGTAACTTACCTTGCTCTCTGCCTTTTTTTTTTTTTTTTTTTTTTTTTAATGGTAGTTATTATTACTAGATAGAGATCGTATTTATTTTCTGTTTCACTTTTCTAGATTTAAACTCTCTTCAAACAGGTATTCTCTGTCTTATTCTCAGATATAACTCCACCTTCTAAAAATGTGCTAGGCCCAAAGAGGAAAGGTGTCTAAAAATTAGAAGGCTTTTTTAAAACTAAAGAGGAATACTTATTCCCCAGTATATTCTAACACAATGTCTTACAGATCTGCACTTTGTAATACTAGTAACCAGCTCTATGTGACAATTTATTTTCAATTAGTTAATATTAAATATTTTTAAAGTATAAGTTTCTCAGTTATACTAACCATATTTAAGTGGTCAATAGCCACACAGTGGTTACCAATATCGGTGCTTTCCTCTGGGTAACCTAGTGGAAAGCACCAAAGCACCAATATTGAATAACTTCATTATTGCAGAAAGTTCTATCAACCAGCCCTATTTTATATAATTGTTCTTTTTTTTTCTTCTATTAGGTTTTGAAGTTCCATAGAGAAAAACAGCTGTCCTAATCATCTTTATATAATAAATTTTTATTCTATCAAGACAGCCTGGAATATTTTATAGAAAACGTTGTCGAAGGAATAGATTTTGGGGTAAATGCATGAAAATACACTTCCAGGGCAGAAAAAAAAATTATCCTAAAAAATCAATGAATTATTAGTGAGCAGATATAATTCTTGGTCTGTTTTCTTCCTTATACTAACTCACAAAGGGAATTTTATTTAAAAATTTTTGCGAACCGTGATGAATTTTATTTCAGAAAAAAAAATTATCTTTCATGAAAATTCATGAACTATATTACTATGACCATAAACAGAAAGAAACTCATAATATTAGTTTCCCAAACAGTATAAATTTTTGCTCTCTTTTAAGAGACCATAATGACATACAAAATCATGCCTGCTGATTGGTGGATTTCAGTAGCACTAGGCTTGTTTTATGTTGTGCTGTGTGCCTTAAAGCTCTTCATAAAACCTTTAGGAATTCTTTGTTCAAAAGTTAGATCAAGAGAGAAAACATCTCCTTCATTTTTGAGATGAATAATTTTTTTTCTGATAAACAACAATCTACTAATTTTTAAAAATATGAACTATTATATTGGGAGCGTACCTAAATTGGAATGAAAAGGTTGTAACAGGTAATATGAAACATATTATTGGAAGAATGCTTAACAACTAATATACCTATAATATGAATATATATTAAGTGTATGTCTATTATACTACAAATATCTGTCAATGAAATTGTATTTATATTTTGATAATGGCAAAATATTGTACTGATTATTCTTTTTGCATTTTTTATTAATCACCAGTTATATATCTAGAACTTAACTCTGAATTCCTAGAAATTAAAATTTATTCCTCTATTAATGTGGTTAGTAAATGGAGGCTGTTGACATGTTTCTGATAGCCCATGTCCAAAACTATAAGAATCCTTATTGTGAAAAGTTTTGTCATGGCCCATTTACAAACAGAATAAGGCAGTGAGCCTGCGGAGTCACAAATCCATTATAAAACTTTGAAGTATAATAACACCAGGGTAATTTATGGAAACAAATATAGTATATGATAATAATTATGAGTGAAAAGAAGCAGCACCAGGTTGATCATCTTTTGAATCTCTTCATCTATGAGGATTGTATACCTATCAGAGAAGACATTGAACATGATGTTTGTTTATACATTAATACTATTACTTTTTTCTTAAACGACTTGGCAATGTTGCAAAGACTATCTAAAGATGAAGACTAAATTTTCATTTCTTTTAATGTAGGGCATATGCTGATATTTTGGTAGTGTTTGGGGTAAAGTTGAAGTTTTGTATAATATTTATATAATCTGGCAGATAAAATTTCTTCAGTAAGATATCTGTCACACTGTTTTAAGTAGATTTACTTAAAAAGCACACAGAAAAAATAATTTCCAAAATATATCTAACTAGCCACATAGTTTTTTTTTTTTTTTTTTTTTTGTACTGCATAGTAATATAAAATAACCCCAGTTATATACCTTAGGGCAGTTAAGTCAATTTATTTGCTTAGTAGGTGAAAATTTTTTCTCAAAATATGTAATATTGAGGTCTTATATTTTCCATGAAAGTTTCACTAATACTTTGTTAGGAGAAAAATAAGAATGACTTTATTATATATTTAAAAAATTATTAGAAAGAATATTTGCAAAAAATAACTTTAAGTTCAATAAAGCCATACAGAATGAGCCTTTTTTTTTTTTAACCTGAGAAAATGTTATATTCATCTGTTAGAAAAGCTGAGGCAAGCATATTGGATGTCAAGTATCTCTAAGTCAATTTCTCATTTGCTCTGCATCTTTGCATAGCTGATTTGAGCGTAGCAATTCTTTGAAATCAATGGGAGGTTGGCAGTTGGATTAGCTAAGTACCATCATGGAGCATGAGAAGAAACTGGTCCTTTTTGTCATTTTCAATGTGTTTTTTCTTATTTCAAACTAATAAACACAGGAAAAACAGCCATTTTATTTAATCTTCTCATTGAGGATATTCAAGTATTTTTATTTAAATTTATGTACAAATTTAATGTGTTCTGAAATTTCCTTGATCACTTGATTTTAATAGCTAACCTATTCACAATATTTGCTGTTTGTTCCCTTATATAATTTAGTTTTCTTTATAAAATTTATCATTACTTGTTTTTATATTACAGAATATTTATAATTTTTGGTTATTTTGTTCTGATTTATCTATGATAATAACCCCAGAACTTAGAAACTTTTTATCACTGGATAGATACTCAAAATATACAATAAAATTTTTATTTAAGTGTACTCTATATCTAGAACCAATCAGATATTTGATGAAACTACTCAATATTCAGTTTGAAGTATTTACTGGTGATGAGAGAAACCGATCTGTAATCAAGCAGACATTTTCATTATTCTAGAAAGTGTCATCAACCAGCAAGGACTAAAAAAGCAACAGATATACTTTCCAGGTTTTAAGGCAGCTATTGTCATTGATATAGGAACTAACAATCTTGACACCTAATTTTACCTCCTGGTACTTCTCAGAAAGAACCTGAGCCTCCCAAAAGAAGAACCATTCATTTTCTTCCATTTGCTTCTTTTGTATTTTTAATGAATGCTTACCACACTCTTATTTATCATTTATAGTTAGTTCAAAAGTTTGCTCTTGATTTCTGCTAGCAGAGAGGGAGGGAAGCTAGTAATAGATGAAGCCAGGTTTTTTTCACTAACTCTTTGTCTATAACACAAAAGGAAAAGAATAAGCAGATTTCATCATGGGCACCACAAGGCATTTCCTTTCCACTTGATACAGGAAAGTGTCCTAATAGAAAGATACACAGCCTTTCCCCTTCCAAATAAAATATTCATATTTTAAACTCTACTTCCCAATACAACATGTGTAGATAGCCTTGTTACTTCTTCTTCTACAAAAATAGCTTATAGGTATTCCACTTCCTAAATAAATCTCTGGTAGCTGCAGTCTATATAATCTCCCTCATCATTGTTCATGAAATTTACTTGAATATTAAACTTGGTGCCACATTTCTGAGAAGTGTTTATATTCTGGTTTATATTGATTTATAGGATGAGTACACAAAACAATCTATACCACTCAAATGTATAAATTTGGTTTTTTAATTTAAGTTATTCATAACTAGTTGAATGATATAGGACAGAAAATGACATAGGACAAATTATTCACATTTCTAGGCTCAGGATAAGTGAAATAATTAACAATTGTGTAAGATTATCATTTGCTTCCAATTGATGAGATATTAACTTGATAACTAAAATATTTACATAGACAATATATTAGGACATTTTTCCATATTTGAGAGATGAGGAAATTATTTTTTAATAGTGATAGCCAAGTTGTTGATATTAAAGATATCAGAAAGAAACCCTGTAAAATGTCAAATTTCTAGGAGGCTCATTAACCATTTTTAGATAGATAAAACAGACAAAACCAAAACATTTTAGGCATCTGTATGAATCATAAATTATGGCTTTATACTTAAAGGGAACAGAATAAAGTAAAAGCCATAAATCAAGTGGCCAAAACAAACAAAATTTCCTTAAGGGATCAGTATGCTTGGTGAAGTAGTTAATGTGGGCTTCAGTGCACATTGACTCCAGAGGTACAAGCTACCTTCAATCTGGTAATATTACTCCTCACTCCTCTTTGCCTGCCCCTTTAGCGTCCATCATAATATTTTTGCTCTTTTAGCCCTTCATAAACTTTTCAACTGACTCCTTTCTTATGTCTGACATATTTTTCTGTTTTGTTATTCTACCTAGGCTAACACAGAAACCCACATTCTTTATTGATTTACTTATCAACAAAATATTCTTTCCCAAATTCTTCATGATTCCATGACCATGTTATGGGTCTTCTTTCTTTCTTTTTTGACTTTCTCTCATCCTCCTTGCTAAAATTTTGTTGATTTCGACCATCTGCTTTATTTTATTATCCCAGTCTTCAAAATGTACTCAATTAACTTTCTCATACCAATATGCTGTTTTTTTCCTCTCCAGGACCCTGGTCTAATTTTCCATATTGATTATTTGGTACAAGATAATGTTTAATCTATAGATTTCTCCCCTTAACACTATTTATTCCCAACCAGTGCAAGTAGAATTCAAGAAGCCATACAGAGTAAAAAAGGTGTTCATCAAATAGGGGAAAAAAAAAAAAAAAGAGGTTGAGAGAACTTGTGACCATCTGTTGTCTTCTAAATAGGGAAGATGGTATTTATTCTAGTGTCTCATTTTTCACTGAGTAAAGATTGTGTAATTGTTCAATGTTGGACCTAAAGTGTAGAAAGGGCAAGGGATTATTTAAGCTAAGAAAAAATATTCAGGAGCTGTTTTATTCTCTTTTAAGGAATATAAATCAATTGAAGCATTTTGGTGCCTTTGCTCCTCCTGATTGACTGAGGAGGCATTTCTATACCCAATTCGCAGTAGGATGAAGCGTTAATGAGTTTTGAAGATGCGGAAATAGTTAACTTTGCTATGAAGGTAAATTGAAAACTGGTATGTTAAATAGTGAAAGACAAATTTTTGCATGTATTTTAAAAGCTGAGTAGGAATCAGGGAAAGATAAAATTCTTGAAAATATAGGAAATAAGGATTTATCAATGGAGAAAGCTTCACAAGTTATTAAGAATGAGTATGATTGAGCAATTATGTGAAAGAATCTTCCCTGATTAAGAGAAATAAACTAATGATTAAATTGAAAAATAATAAACATCATATTTAAAGATTTGAAACATCCCTTCCTGGTAACAACTATCTCATTTGGCAAATTGGAAGTAAAACTATGTGCTTAGGAAAGAGGAATGAAATTTGAGTTGAATAAGAATCTTTCAGATAGATATCAAGGAAAATTACAAGATATGCTGAATGAATACAGCAAAAGATTAAAAAACAACTACACCTAATGCCTTTATATTATTAATGGTACCAATTTTTAATGTATATTTTCTCCAGCTGGGGCTGATACCCCACTTGTTCAAAGAAATGTTGAAATACTGAATTAGGAACTAAGTCAGAGATTATGATCTACTAGGGATAGGACAGTAAAAATACAAATAATTCATAGTGTTGACAATGTCTATGCAAAACTACCTGTTTGAATATTCTGTCTATGATAGTTAGGCTTATGTAAATACAAGAAGAGGATATTAGATACTGACATAAAAGAGGTAAAGAACAGAGACCAGGCATGGTGGCTCACACCTGTGATCCCAGAACTTTGGGAGGCTGAGGTGGGCAGATCACAAGGTCAAGAGATGGAGACCATCGTGACCAACATGGTAAAATCCCATCTCTATTAAAAATACAAACATTAGCTGGATGTGGTGGTGAGTGCCTGTAGTCTCAGCTACTTGGGAGGCTGAGGCAGGACAATCACTTGAACCCAGGAGGCAAAGGTTATGATGAGCTAAGGTCATACCACTGCACTCCAGCCTGGTGATAGAGCGAGACTCCATCTCAGGAAAAAAAACGAGGTAAAGAACAGATTATTTTTTTTCTCAGGAGTGAAGAAAGAAAACCAAGAGATAAGAAATTATAAATGTTTAGTTAATTGATTTGAGTGTGCTCCAAGTGGCATAGTAGTTTATGAAAAAGTATAGAGTAAGATCAATGCTGTAGAGTGTAGTAAAATAACTAATGAAGACCTGAAACATCTCTCTTTATATTTTAATTTGTATTGTTTGTGAACTTTAAAATAGACCTGAGTAATTACATGTTCAGTGATAAGGAATAAAACCGAATTTTTTTTTTAGCCTGTCTTCCCATTGAATATAGATAATTGATCCTGGAAGTTAAATGATGCCAAGTGCAATGCATAATGGAAAGTGATGGAGTGGGAATGCAGAAAATCCACAGGGAGCAGAGGGTTTTTGTTCTATGTGAATTGAGAAGTAGTAGTCTGGAATATTGTAAATTATTCTTCTACCTCTGGGTACTTCAGTGAGTAGAGTATAGGGGAAGGCACAGCTTCTCATTGACGAGTCTGCAAGAAAAAATCAATGGGAAATGGCCAGGTTTTATTTTTTGCAATAAAGGAGGATAACTTTTCTATGAAAAAATGAATATGCAATGCTTGTTTATTAAGGATCGAAAGTTTCAAATGATGTAGAAGGAAGGAGGGTATAAGTGAGAAGACTAAATATGATTTGGAAGGATATGCCCAAAGGAAAAAAAAGAAAACCAAGAAGTGAAGAAAAGACCTAAGGGGCCCACATATCCTTCAATGGATGAAAATCACCAACCCTGTATCAATGTTGTTTTGGTGTAAAGCCAAAGTTAAGCTGAGGATTGCAGGCACATATATAGTGTGGAGATACAGGTGTCAAGACACACCCCATTGGCATTCCAGTGAGCACTTTTGAGGAGAGTCAAAGTAATAATAAAAAAATAAGTCTTTCACAAATTAGATTTGAAGACAATGATATTTGGTTAAGAGACACATCAGATTCATCACTTTGCTGTCCAGGCAGTGATATCAAGGGCCCAATTGCCCTATATTTTTTCTTCCCATTCAATTTTTAAATCCTTTATTGATGCTTAGTAATATGTGATATTAATAATTATTCCATTCGGTGACTCAAAAATTTTAATGCATTCAATGATATGAAATAGCACAGGAAATTCATATTGAGGATGCATATTTATATAAATAATTCAATAAAGATATATAATTTTCCACATGTCAAAAGTATTAAGGCACTATTTAATGAGCAACAACAGCAGACAATATTATGGTGATGCTTAAAAGTGAAAGTTAATGTCAGCAGAACTGGAATTCTATCACCAGATAACAGGCTCTAGGTCTACAAAAATGCTCAGTCACAGCCAAAGCATAGTTTCAAAGATATTGATCTTGTGACAACATTCTTTTGAAATGACTTTATTTCTGTTCCAATAAATGACTCAAGCAGATTTTAAAATGAAGTTGAAGCCACATAAAGAAATCTACGTTGCTGTTATGAAAGCGCCTGTTTTGACTGGCTGAGAGAAATAGTTTAGTATGTCATTTCTCTAATAGACATATGTTACAAACACTCTAAATAATAGAATATAATGTATGCTTTGTGTATTAAACAGTTTATAATTGCAATCAAGTCTCTAAACTATTTTATTCTGATAATCACTTAGTATTAACTCCTGGCTGAAGTTTTTTCACAATATTTCAGTATGTTTTGATGAGACTGCAGTGAGTTCTAATTGTGAACACTGTTGATTATAGATTTTATATAATTTAGATTTTAGTATTAAATATACATATATGGACTATATTCTTTTTATAGACTTATATATGTTACAAGACTGCATATAACCATCCTTTTTCAGAAAGACTAGTCTAATTTAGAAATAAATCTAATCTGTTACATTTGAGTGTAATGTGACTACTTAAAAATAGCATTCCATTTTTATTTATTTCTATCCATGTTGGCCCCTTCAAAGCAGTGACGCATGCTAGAATACATGTAGAAAAATTGAGTATGGAAATAAAGCAAAGATATATGGTAACAGTGAAGGTAGTTATCAAATAACTATCTGAATTGTTTGAAAGATAGCTGTGCTGTCACCTCCGTCGTCCACTTCACTTCAGCTGCTGGAAGATATTGGTTGTTGCTTATAACACAGTTTGAAACTGTTGCATTCTATCTTTACATTTTCACCCAGATGATAAAATAGCACTTACTTCACAGTATGATGTGGACAGATGATAGAAAAATACAAAAAAATTACTTCATAACATTACCAAAAATCTAAGATAAAGTAACCTGAACAAGCAAGTACATGATAACAGAGAACACATACATGTTTGAAGCCTGAACCAGCCTGCGGTATTATATGTTGGAGTTGTTTAAAAGAGCCACCAAGAAATTTTAACTGTGGAAAACCATGCTATGTACACTGTTGGCAAAACATTTCCTAATTAAAAATCTAACAGTAGGTATACATTTTATCAAGTGCAAGCAAAAGCCTAAAGAAGGAATATAGAAAATTGAAATTGATGCATGGCCTCTTCAACACAAAATAAACATTGAACTGACCTTAAAGTTGTGAGAATCTGGTAATTTTCCAGAAACAAATCTCATCCTTTTAAACACAGCAAAATATTATCTGAAGTAATGCTAAAAGCAGCATAATTTTGGTATGTATTTTTTGCTATTATTTCTTGTATTTCCCACGTAACAAAATTATTATATTTAAATCTGGTATCAGACCCCTATTTGGATGTCATTACATCCTCACTTTAGATTTTTACCATTCACAGAAACTAGGTAAATTCCAACAATTAAATTGTACATTTATTTATGTGTTATAAAGCTTTTTTAAAAACTAACATTAGAAAATGACATATTGAAGTAAAACCAAATGGAAAAAGTTAAATATTACCCTTCCACTGGATATATTAGTACCAAAATTATTTACATTTTTAAAAAATTATTCATTCATCCATCTAGCCATGTGCTTACTTAAAATCTATTGAACATAAGCTATTTGATAAGTACCTGGAATAAAGAGATAAGTATGGCAAAGATTTATGTATATGAAATTAAGAGTCTGGAAGTACAAATAGATATAAAAGTGATATCACAATTGTATTACCATTTGGAGAATTTTATATACTCTACAAAGTATTTTGCATATGCTTTCTTATTCACTTTTCATGAGAATTTTCTGAGCTAGGGATAAGTATTTTCATTTTACTGGAGAGAAAGCTAATGTTTAGAACGTTGAGTAATTCAACCAAAGTTTCAACGATATGTTGTATGTTGAGATTTGACAATATTTGGCTTATTTCAAAGTGTCTGCTCTTACATTTTAATATTACCTTAATACTATTTGTGCCATAAGATATTGTGAATGTTTTGTCTGCATAAGCAATTAAATAACATTTCCTCTGTACTAGTTTTCAGCAATAACTAATAAATCTCCGTGCATACTGTTTAAACATTAAATATTTATTTTCAAAGTTGTGGGTGCCAGAAGGCAAAAAATGGTTTTACCTGGCTGAATCAAGGTATAATGGGGTCATGGTCTCGCCACAGTCTCTCAGGGAGGATTATTTCATGCCTCTTTTAGATTCCAGTGCCTGTTGGCATTTCTTGATTTGTGATCACATAATTCCCATCTCTGCCTTTGTGGTCGCTTTGCCTTCTCTTCTTATAGATGTCAAATATTTCTCTGTTTTCCTCATGAAAATGTATGTGATTGCATTTATGGTCCACCCAGATAATCCAGGATTGTCTTCCCATCTTAAGATTCTTAATATCTGTGGGATTTTTTTTTTTTTTTTTGACAAATAAGTACTATTCACTGTTTCCAGGAATTAGGATGAGGATACATTTTGAGTGGCCAGAACAGTAGTGCTCCCTTATTTGTGGTTTTGCTTTCCATGGTTTCAGTTACCTGAAAGTAATGATCATCTGAAAATATTAAATAAAAAATCTTAGATATAATTTATACATGTTAAATTGAGCATCATTCTGGGTAGTGTGATTAAGTCTCACATCATCTGCTCAGTCCAGCCTGGGACTTTATTCACCCCTTTTTCCATCATATCCATACTGTGAACACCTCCTGCTCATTAGCCACTGAGTGGCCATCTAAATTATCACATTGACTGTCACAATATCACAGTACTGTGTTCAAGTAATCTTTATTTTACTTAAACGTAGACCCAGTATGCAAGATTAGAGATGCTGGCAATTCATATATGCCAAAGAGAATAAAAATATATGTCAAAGAGTAGCTGATAATCTCTTACTGTGCCTAATTTATAAATTAAACTGTATCATCAGTATGTATGTATAGAAAAAATGCCTAGGATATATAGGGTTCAAT
This sequence comes from Sapajus apella, assembly GCF_009761245.1. NCBI lineage: Eukaryota > Metazoa > Chordata > Mammalia > Primates > Cebidae > Sapajus > Sapajus apella. The sequence goes on along the minus strand of NW_022436949.1, from coordinate 4,361,018 downwards.
ACTATCCACGGCTTCCGGCATCCACTGGGGGTTTTGAAATGTATTCCCCTCAGATAAAGGGAAATTATGATATTCAGCCTATGTACTATTCTAACTGTTAATTACCTTGAACTTGAATTGCTGTAATAGTGTTATTTAATTAAAGTTGCTGTCTACAATTTCTTATTTTCCAAACCATATTGCTTATCAGAAGTCTGCCCTGCTTGGGTTAATTGCTTATTCTCAAATATAGCTCGAATATCCACTGACTATCTGGAATTTCTTTCCTGTTTTTAAAACTCTAGATTTTACCCTCCTGATCCAACCAATTTCTTTCTCCATCTATGCACATTCTTTATTCTAGTCAATGTCTTCACTATCCAATTAATATATAATGACGATTACTAATGCTGTTTCCTTGCTTGCATAAATTATTCTCATTTAAAAACATTTTCCTCTGATTTGGCTATCTAAATTACTTACTTTCAGAAAAAGTAATGGAAATATCCACATCTCCAAAAGAAAAAAAGTAGGCAAAAATGTCATAAGAAAACCCATAAAATGCTTAATTGACATGTAAGATCATTCCATATAACCCCTAATCAAAATGAAAATTTAAAAAGAATATAAAATCTATTTCTATAATCATTTTCTATACCTAAGATTTCATTTGTTGCAGTGAAATAATCATTCCCACACATCAACATTCATTTTCTCCATTATATCACTTTGGTAATTAAATAGCTGTCATATTCTCTTTCATGCCTGAATTTATTGTGCTTATGCAGGCTAATTAATACCCTGATTTTGACTTCTTTGGACTTTTCCATGAATTAAACTTCTTATACCTATTATGATATAATACATTGTACAATCCTAGAAATTTCTCCAGCTACTAAGAAAAAATCAATATCTGTATAATGTTAGAACCGGCGAGCTGACTATTTGACAGTAATTCTCATTTGGTCTTAAAGGCTATTTATTACATGTCCAACAAAATATGGAAAAATTTCATATTGTACCATGTTTAGTCCTTCCTTTTATACCATAAGTTAATTTCTTTTGTGCAGAAACTAACTTATATATTCATTTTTCTACATAGAATTTAAATAATGGTAGAAGCATATTCAATAATAATACTTATTAATTAAACTAAAAGAGTAAACTTCTTTCCTCCCAAAGCAAAGTATAATTAAAATGATAGTTTACTTACTATAGATTTAAGCAGTCAAATGTATTTGCATATGAGATAAATCACATATTTTATTTGTAGATACACAGTTGTACATGATATATGTTTTTTTTTCCACTTACCATTTTACTAGCAAGAGAGTTAAGTCAAAATTATGGAGGAAAACTATATTATTTGAAATAGAAATACATTTTAATATACACAGTGAAAGTTCTAAGTAGGATGAAAGGGGCTAAAGGGAAATCTCTGAATCATACCCTGCATGATGCCAAATAAGCAGACAGATTTCAAGCCTTTTAATGGCCATTCATTTTATTTATTTTTTAATTTGTAATATTTTATTTTTTTTAATTTTATGATAAGTTCTTGGATACATGGGCAGAACATGCAGGTTTGTTACATAGGTATAATGTGCCATAGTGGTTTGCTGCACCTATTAACCCATCATCTAGGCTTTAAGCCTCACATGCATTAGGTATTTGTCCTAATGCTCTCCCTCCCCTTGGCCCTGACACCCCATAGGCCCCAGTGTGATGTTTCCCTCCCTGTGTCCATGTGCTCTCATTCAATTCCCACTTATGAGTGAGAACATGTGGCGCTTGGTTTTCTGTTCCTGTGTTAGTTTGCTGAGAATGATGGTTTCCAACTTCATCCATGTCTCTGCAAAGGACATGAACTCATTCTTTTCCATGGTATATATGTGCCATATTTTCTTTATCCAGTCTATCATTGATGGGCATTTGGGTTGGTTCGAAGTCTTTTCTGTTGTAAATAATGCTGCAATAAACATATGTGTGCATGTTTCTTTATAGTAAAATGATTTATAATCCTTTGGGTATATACCCAGTAATGGGATTGCTGGGTCAAATGGTATATCTATTTCTAGATCCTTGAGAAATTGCCCCACTGTCTTCCACAATGGTTAAACTAATTTACATCCCCACCCACAGTGTAAAAGCATTCGTCTTTCTCCACAGCCTTGCTGGCATCTATTTCCTGACTTTTTAGTAGTCTTCATTCTAACTGGAGTGAGATGGTAGCTCATTGTGGTTTTGATTTGCATTTCTCTAATGACCAATGATGATGAGCTTTTTTTCATATGCTTGTTGGCCGCATAAATGTCTTCTTTTGAGAAGTATCTGTTCCTATCCTTTGCTCACTTTTGGATGGGGTTGTTTGTTTTTTTCTTGTAAATTTGTTTAAGTTCCTTGGAGATTCTGGATATTAGATCTTTGTCAGATGGGTAGCTTGCAAAAATGTTCTGCCATTTTGTAGGTTGCCTGTTCACTCTAATGATAGCTTCTTTTGCTCTGCAGAAGATCTTTAATTTAATTAGATCCCATTTTTCAATTTTGGCTTTTGTTGCAATTGCTTTTGCTGTTTTAGTCATGAAGTCTTTGCCAATGCGTATGTCCTGAATGGTATTGGCCACTCCTTTTAAAAATCAGCCAAAATTGTTTTATGGCAAGCTCTCATGTTCACACAAGTTCTCATGCTTCACTGACCACTATAAACAGAGGTTCTAAAGAAATATAGCTAGTTTTTTTCCCTGTTTGTTCATCCAGAAAATGTTTCCTTTTGTCATTATAACAGTCCAATAGATTCTCATGAAATATAGAATAAAACTGCACATTTAAGTGTCACTTACTGCTTTTGTTACACTACCTACTGGTTTTCCTGAGACCTGCTTGTATTAATTCTACAGAATGAAATATAAATATCTAAAGTCATATATTTAAATATAAGAACAATACGTAAAATATTTCTACCTTATATGATTCAATTGTAATTATCTTCTCTTTTAAAAATTAATTCAACAGTTTAAACAATTTTAATTCATTTATTTTTATGTACAACCTAAATATTCACTGAAGCTGTTTGTGATTTCTTCCCTTTTGTGTCTGATTATATTAAATTTCATTATTCTTTTTATATAGAAGACATATTTTAGGATTTAATGATGTCACAGAGTAGCTAAACCTTGTAAATTAAGCATTACAATGCTGTAAAAACAATCATAGTACTGTTGAAAATGCTTGATGCCTTGCAACACTGACTACCTCCTCACATAAAGCCCTATCACCATGTCTAGAGACTGAGAGTCATGAGCATAGCACTTTCAAATTACACTTATATTATAATGCTTTTTTAAAAATGTCTCTAATTTAACACTTATATAAATCCTCTTTTTTGTCACTGTCAGACTCTTTTTGCCTTTGGTATTTTTCTTATCACTTTGTCTTAAACCTTTATATTGTCTATTTGCCCCTTTCAAAACACCTTTCATATTTTTTTCCTTCTGTTCATTATTTAGTACTCTTCTTTTTAGAGTTCCATTCTTTGTTTTATTCTCTTCCTGTTCTAGAGTCAAGGGACGGCAATTCCTTATATGCCTATGAATTACGTTGTTACTCTAGCCCAGTACTTCTCAACCAGGGATGATTTTGTTTCTCTACTAAAGAGACATTTGGAAATGTCTGCAGACATTTTTGGTTCTCAAAACAGCAGGGGAGGGTGCTATTGCCATTTAGTGGGCTGAAGGCAGAAATGCTGCTAAACAGCCTATAAGATAAGATATCCACCCCACTGCAAAGTTCTCTCTTCTTAACACATAACTCTGTCTTGCTTATTAACATATTATTTGCACACTTCTGAACTCATCCCTGCTTTTATTCATTTTATCTTGGACTTTGATCTCATATCAGAAAAAGATAGTTTGCAACCACTATTTTATATAAATTTTATGTGACATAAGGACACTGGAAAAGATACTATCAAACTCTTATCCTAAAAATTCCAGTGAAAAGAATTAATATCCTAGCTCTCTTGATGCTGACCAGTCAACATAACCTTCAGAGTGGGTAGCATATATGAAGCCAATAGCTCCTTGAAGAATACATGGATATAGTGGATAAGTTGAAGAGGAAGAAAAAATATTCTTGAAGAAAAAAATTGCTATGTTATAATGGTCTCTTTTAGGCAGAAGGCACTATGGCTTTAAAATTAAAATTCTCCAAACCTTCCTATTTAAAATTTTATTCTATTAATGAAAAACAGAGAGAGAGAGAGAGAGAGAGAGAGAGAGGACAATAAGATGTATTCTGTCTTCATTTCTTTTACTAAATTATTACTCTTTTAAAATTATCCTCTCATGATGGTGATAGAATCTACCAAATTAGGGTAGTATTTAGGTTTTATTCAATACCAGATCAATTTCACACATTCTAGGTGTTAGAGGCACACTTTAGGGAGATTGTAGTGAAATGAGAAATGATGACTGTGAATCCTTCAATTTGTCGTATATGATAATAATTTTCCTAATGTGATTCTGATTGCTGAATATTTGATGTGTAGTAAGTTGATATAATATGTTGTTTGGCAGGATCTATCTTCTTAAGAATCTGAACCAGTGTTCTTTCTCTATGCAGTCTCAAATAGGCATGTAATCTACTGAAGAACCACATTCTACAAACCTTCAGGTTGTAGGCAGGTTGTTTCCCTAAAGTGCTAAATTATCATTCAGTTGGGTATTTGCTGATGTTCCTTTTCTGACATTTCTTGTTGACGAATTATATCCCATGCTGCTTGATGCATTTTCTCTAGTTTTTCCAGTCAGAGATTTTAAGGGTACACAGTTTGGGTGTACACAGCACCACTGTGGTTACATCTTCCACAAACCACTGCCTTTGTTTTGGAAAAACTTTACTTCCACCATATCTGAATTGTTTAAGGAGTTTTTCTCTAGTGTTTCCTTCCCCATGGATTGAGTAGAATATTGTCCTGAAGTCATTCTGTTTATAAAATCTATGCATTCACTGCTTGCATTAATCTTTTATTTCTAGTACATTATTCTACTCCCTGAACTAAGCAACAAAAGATCATTCAATGACACCTTCTCCCACTTCAATAATTATTTGTATTAGTTCTCTCATACTAATTAAAGACAATTCAGAGGAGGACTTGATAAGGAAAAATTTAGAATTATTATCATGAATAATATAATGTCCAAAAATAGTTATAGTTCCTTGGCTTTTTCCTGAAATCTATGAGAATATAAGCTTTGAAAGTAGTGTGTCAGAAATGGTATCATCCTAAAAATGAACATTTTATATAATTATCTTTTAATATGTCTTTCAAAATGTTTAACTTATTTAGCAGTTAATGCGATTATGAAATATTGGTTCAGGTTTATCAAATTTATAAGTATTATAGTTTTTTTATGGGTTAATGAAAATATCAATTCTGTGACCTATATTTCAACAGCCTAATTAATGGGAAGGTTTTAAGAAATCACATCACATGTATTTTGAAAACTAAAGTCATGAATAAGGAAAAGAACTCAGATATCCTATATAACATTTATCTTTTTTGTTTCTTTTTTTGCATTGCCCAGAAGATATGTTTAGCATATCTTGAAGGAGCAGAAACGTCACTGAATATCCATCAGGTAAAGCAATTTTTATCCTATTAGGAGGTCTATAAAAGACATGAAAAGACAGGAAAAATAATTTTAAGTCTAGGAGAAAATGTACATGGTGTTACCATCTGCTTTGAAAGAAAGCCAGATAAATAAGACTGAAAATCCATTTGATAGCAACACCCTGTAAGAAGCTGGAATAATGAAATTTTATTTCTTAAAGACAAAACTCAGAGATGCTTAAGAAAATTGGAAAATGCCAAGCAGACTGGCAGCAAATAAGACAGACATATTGTCTGTGTTAAAAACAGAGTCTTACAGTGATAAACAGAGTTCTTCAACGAAATTTGCTTAAAATGTGCTGCATGGGATCCATAAATTAGTTTTCATTACTCATTATAAAGAGTATAGCTACATAGTTTGAATCAGTAACCGTTTGGAAGAATATTCTTTAAAGTTAAATAAAAATAAGCTTTGTGTTTTTCATAAATAATACTTTAATGCAGGTTGTTTATTTCTGTCACATTGTGATAGTCTCACTCTATTTTTGATGATTGATTTATGACAGACTGCAAGCCCTGCTATTCTTCCTTCCCTTCTCCTCAAAATCTAGGTAAACTGGTAATAGAGGCCAGGTGCTCCCTCCTTGGGCACCAGTGAGAAATTAAAATAATCATGTAAGACCCTGCCCACATGGCAACCCTAAGGTTAGCCCTGCTTTCTGACTATAATAAAAACCAAATCCAGTTGCCTTTTCCTTCTCTCCCAAATCATTTTTGGACTGCTTGAGAGTCTGCCCTGCCTTCCCCAAAAATCCTCATCTATGAGAAATAAATTTACTCATACCTGCTTGGTGCACATGTGATGTCATCAGTTGTGACATTTAAATCAAATTTTAGGAGGTGGGACAGGAGTTCATATCTCTTTTGCAGGATGACAATAACACACCTCAATAGATGAATATATGTGCAAGATAATTTATATTAACTTTATATGGTAGAAGTTATAGATTGTAGAAAATATCTTTGTGTAATTTAGCTCACACATATGAATCTAATAAAACATTTTAGTTTATTTTTAATATACCATTAAGTTCGTTCTTCCCTAGATGAAATAGTTAAAAGCACCACTCTCCCAGTACAGTTTCATTTTCAATGTTTGTATATAGATATTAAAACAGGAATGAAAATTTAAGGTTTAAATGAAGTTGTTAGTTTGCAAGTTTGCAGCCACAGTGATTTGCGGAAGATACATTATGAATGTTTCCTGAAGACACAAAATTTGCATATTAAGAATAAGTACATTTGGGGAAAAATAAAAATTCAACTTTTTTTTTCACTTTGGTATTTCTATTTAATCTTAATTTTGACAAATATTTACAGATTATAGGATTGATAAGTTGTAATACAAAAGAAAAAAATATTTTTGTTTTACACTGTGTTAATTATATGTTTCTATCTGTGTGTGTAGATGTTGATTAGTAGTTGACTACAGTAGGAATTGATATAATGAATTAGCATTTATTCACAATTATATCTAAACTCAAATTAATTGCATACCATGGGAATTTAAATTATTCAAGCACACATAAATAGGGCATTAATAAATATATATTATGTGTATATATATATATGCATTATGTATACAATATAACATCAAAATATGTATCTGTATGCTTCATATCAAATTTAGAATGGTTACTGCTATATATGTATGTATATATATATATATTTATCTGTGTGTATATATACAGTCTGTGTGTGTATATATATATCTTCATGGTTAAATAATGTGTATAATATAATGCTTAGTTTTGCACATAAATTTATTCTCCTTTATTATTCATTTGAGGACATCTAGAAAATATTTATTATTTCAGGATAGTATGAATTATTAATTTGTACCACTGAGATTATTATCAAAATGTTATTTGTATATGTGTGATATCATTCGGTCATTCTTCCAGATAAGGATTTTTTTTACTAAAAATATAAATATTTAAATGAATCAATAATAGAAAATGCTTTCTGAAATACATGAACTCTTAATATGTTTCTACTCTCTTAGTGAAAATCTAAAAATATGAAAACCAAGTCTTCAGAGCGGCAGCAATGAATCAAACCTATTACTGAGACTTTAAGCCTCTCCAGCTGCATGTGAAGGAGGTGTGAAAAAATGAAAGTTCAATAATCTAAAAAAAAGTAATGCCTTTCCGCACTTTGTGGGATGGTGGTGATTGTGGAGCACACAAAGTAGTATTCACTCAGTGGGTGATTTTTGCAGTAGCAGTCTGATCTAAGTCTAAATCCCAATCCAAAATTAAAACTCAAGATGTGTTTCATTGCTTCTGAGCCAACATTTTTCTCAACTGTATTCTCTAGCTAAGCTCCTCTAAGTCTCTGATCATCTTGTGATTTTACCTTATTTCAAATGTAAGTCTTTAGAACATACCTTTTCAAAAAAAATGTGCAATTTTAAGACACACCTGCTTGGATTATTCTTATTTTCATTACCTAATTTGGACAATCATAAATTGTCTCCTATAAAATGGAAGAGTAAAATGCAGTGGAAAAATGTCTCTAGAATTTAATGTTTCTTACTGTGTTTTCCTGAGAGATCCTCAGTTTACAGAATATAGCTACAAGGATTTTTCAGTTTTTAAACTTGTGGTGTTAAAAATGATAAATTATGATAAATATGAATAGTTAAATTTTCTTTTGATGGAAAGACAAAAATTGATTACATCCTTGTTTTTCGGTCACAGTATTTTGTTATTGCACTCAAATAATAAGTTAATAACATGTATTGATAGTTTTTTAAATAAACTTTGTTGAAAATCATGACTTAACATACACTGAAAAAGCTATTTCTAATTGCTAATGTAACTGAGCACATAATGAAATTAAGTAACTGGTTTATATTGAGTCCTTTGTACTTAAAGCTCTATCTAACAGGACTTTGCTCTAGCAAAGTAGCATCAGATCTTCAGGTTTACCAAGAACATTGTCTTAATGTAAAATTACTTTACTGAGCATGAAGATAATCTCATATAGCAAGATAAAAACTTACATAAATGACCACTCAGATGACAACAAGTGCTAAATAAAATTTCAAAAGTGTAAAGTAATTATTTCTAAGTTGAAAATTTCTATCAGAAGGGCATCCTTTGTTTTGTGCCACTTGCCTGTCCACCAATTCCCAGTCTCACTGATATTTTCTGTAACAGAACACTACAGAAACATTAAATTCTCTCTCTCTCTTTCTCTCTCTCTCTCTCTCTCTCTGTGTGTGTGTGTGTGTGTGTGTGTGTGTGTGTGTGTGTGTGTGTAGAATATGTAATCAACAGAAATCTTGATAAAATAGGAAGTATGGATTTTGGTATCTGAAGAACATTGGATTTTATTATTTCATCTACTTGCAAAGTGATCTATGAACTATAATTCTACTGAGGCACTAATATGACATTACTTAAATGCTTAAATAACACCTAAGTAGATAACATATGGATAGCATCTGCCACAAAACAGGTACAAGATAAAATTTCCAAAATGGCTGGAAATTTAAATACAAATTAGGCATGTGGCTTGGAAATATTTTGGTACTACGGATTTGTTCAGAAAACAAAAGTTGAAGAAAACCAAAATATTAAATTAAAATATGTATTTTACTTAATATTTTAAAATGTATTTAAATTTTTTAAACTCAATAAGAAATAGACAAGTCAATGAATTGATAGGTAGACATAGGAGTTGAATAGACGTGATCTTCCAGTAGATTCAGATACAGATAATTTGATCAAATCAAATACCCTTTAATGACAAAGAAATAGGAAACTAAGAAGCTAGGCAATGAAGAGAATGTTCTCACCTCAGAAAAGGTGTCTATGTAACTCCATAGCCAGCAAAACATTGTTGAAAGCCTGAAATTTTCCTTCCTAAATCAGAATCAAAGCAAGAATTCCACTCTTATAATCTCTTTTAATATTTTAATGGATATTTTACCCAAGACAATTGAACAAAACAAACAAACCAAATATAATCCAGATAAAAGAGGAGTAAGTAAAAGCATCTTCATTTGCAGACAATATAATTTTATATAGAGAACTAGTAAAAAATCCACATACACACTAAAAATTGACACTATTAAATAAGTTCAGTAAGGGTGCAGATTTTAAGATTAATGTACAAAACTCAACTGTATTTCTAGACAATAATAATGAACCTATGAATATGAAATTAAGGAAATAATTACATTTTCAATGGTATCAAAAAGAATAAAATACTTGGGAGTAAATTCACTCCCAAAACACAACCCTCATATAGTAAAAACTACAAACATTGATGAAAGAAAATAGACTTTAATGAATAGCAAAATGTCACGTTTCTGAATTTTTAAATGTAATGTTGTAAGATGGCAATATACTTTAAATTGACCTACAGATTCCTTACAATTTCTAACAAAATCCAAGCTGTCTTTTTTGCATAAATTGACAACATACTTCTAAACATCATTTGGAAATGCAAATGATACAGAATGTACAAAACATCTTGAGGAAATAAATGCAAAGTTGGGAAACATAACTTGTTTTCAAAACTTACTAAATAGTTATATTAATCAAGAATGTGTAGTAATGGGATAAGGTTAGACACATACATCAATGTATATGTTTAAAAAAAAAAAGAAAATAACCCATTGATTGAGAATCAGTGATTTGTCCACAGGGGTGCTTATACTATTCAATGGAGAAAAATAATTTTTCAACAATATTATTCTGACACTCAAGTCAGCCTCCTATTATATACCATATATAACAATTAATTGAAGATTCATTATCTAAATGAGAACTAAACTCTTGAATAGAAGAAAAATAACTACAAATTTTTGTGATGTTGATTGTGCAACATTTCTAACACATGATTATGACACATATGGTACATCAATTAAGATAAAATGAAGTGGACATATCAAAATGAAAAAAATTATTCAAAAGATGCTATCAAGACAGTGAAAATACGACTCACAGAATGTATGAAAACATTTGAAAATGATAAATCTGGTAAATATAAGGATATATCATGCAGAATATATTTAAAATATTAAAAACTCAGTAAGAAATAGACAAGCCACTGAATTGAAAGGTAGACATAGCAATTGAATAGACATTTTTCCAAAGATTTACAAATGACCAATAAGCACATGAAAAGATGCTCAACATCTTTAGTCATTCAGGAAAGATCATTTAAAATCACAGCAAAATACCACTGAACATCTACTAGAATAATTACAATGAGAAAACACAACGAATTACAAGTATTAGCAAGAATATGGAAAACTTGGAATACTCATATATTGCTGGTGGTAATATAAAATGGTATGATTGCTTTGGAAAAGTTACTCAACAGTCGAACACAGAAGTGCCAAAAGACCCAGAAATTTGACATATGTGTGTGTGTGTGTGTATGTGTATTCAGTAAGTTTGCAGGTTAAGATAAAAAGTATATGTGTATATATATATATATATATATGTATATACACAAACATATCTATATATGTATATATTCAAAGTAATTAAAAACATGTTTCCGCAAATAATCACTTGCATAAGTGTTCATGGTACCATTATTCATATTAGCTATACACCGGAAAAAAACATATTGTTTATCAATAGATAATCAAAATGTGGTCTATGTATACAATGGAATATTTATCTATAAACAGGAATAAATTATTCATAGGTGCTTCAACAAGGATGAGACAGGAAAGCATATGATGAGTGAAAGAAGCCAGACAAAAAAGGACACTTTTTTTTTTTTTTAATATTTTACTTAAGTTCTGGGGAACATGTGCAGAATGTGAAGGTTTGTTTCATAGGTACACACATGCCATGTTGGTTTGCTGCATCCATCACCCAGTGATCTACATGGTATTTCTCTTAATGGTATCCCTCCTCTATCTCCCACCCCTTGCTCTCCCTCCCCTATCACCTACCCCCTGACAGGCTCTGGTGTGTGATGTTTGCCTCACTGTGTCCCTGTGGTCTCATTGTTCAACATCCATTTATGAGAGAGAGCATGCAGTATTTGGTTTTCTGTTCTTGTGTCAGTTTGCTGGAAATGATAGTTCCCAGCTTTATCCATGTCCCTACAAAGGACATGAACTCATCATTTTTATGGCTGCATAGTATCCCATGATGTATATGTGCCAAATTTTCTTTGCCTAGTCTATCATTGATGGGCATTTGGGTTGACTTCAAGTCTTTGCTATTGTGAACAGTGCCATAATAAACATACATGTGCGTGTGTCTTTATAATAGAATGATTTATAATCCTCTGGGTTATACCCAGTATTGGGATTGCTGGGTCAAATGGAATTTCTAGTCCTACATCCTTGAGGAATCACCTCACTGTCTTCCACAATGACTGAACTAATTTACACTGCCACCAACAATGTAAAAGAGCTCCTATTTCTCCACATCCTCTCCAGCATCTGTTGTCTCCTGATTTTTTAATGATCGCCATTCTAACTGGCATAAGATGATATCTCAATGTGGTTTTGATTTGCATTTCTCTAATGACCAGAAATGATGAGCATTTTTTCATTGTTGGCTGTATAAATGTCTTCTTTTGAGAAATGTCTTCATATTCTTCACCCATTTTTTGATGGGGTGGTTTGTTCTTTTCTTGTAAATTTGTTTAAGTTATTTGTAGATTCTGAATATTAGCCCTATGTCAGATGGGTAGATTGCAAAATTTTTTTCCCATTCTGTTGGTTTGCTGGATCACTCTAAGGATAGTTTCTTTTGCTATGCAGAAGATCTTTAGTTTAACTAGATCCCGTTTGTCTACTTTGGATTTTGTTGCCATTGCTTTTGGTGTTCAGTCATAAAGTCCTTACCAATGCTTATGTCCTAAATGATATTCCCTACATTTTTTTCTAGGGTTTTTATGGTGTTAGCTCTTATGTTTAAATTTTTAATTCATCTGGAGTTAATTTTTGTATAAATTGTAAGGATGGGATCCAGTTTCAACTTTCTGCATATGGCTAGCCAGTTTTCCCAACACCGTTTATTAAATAGAGAATACTTTCATCATTGCTTGTTTTTGTCAGGTTTGTCAAAGATCAGATGGTTGTGGATGTCTGCTGTTACTTTTGAAGGCTCTGTTCTGTTCCATTCATCAATATCCCTGTTTTGGTACCAGTACCAAAACCAGTACCGTTTTGGTTACTGTAGCCTTGTAGTGTAGTTTGAAGTCAGCTAGGGTGATGCCCAAGAGCTTTTTTTTTTTCTTAAGATTGCCTTGGCTATGCAGGCTTTTTTTTTTTTTTTGGTTTCATATGAAATTTAAGGTTTTTGTTTGTTTGTTTGTTTTTGTTTTTGTTTTTGTTTTTGTTTTTTACCAGTTCAGGGAAGAAAGTTGATGGTAGCTTGGGCAGTATGGCCGTTTTCACAATATTGATTCTTCCTAACCATGAGCATGGAATGTTTTTCCATCTGTTTGTGTCCTCTCTTATTTCCTTGAGCAGCGGTTTGTAGTTCGCCTCGAAGAGGTCCTTCACATCCCTTGTTAATTGTGTTCCTAAGTATTTTTTTCTCTTTGTAGCAATTATGAATGGGAGTTCACTCATGATTTGGCTCTCTGTTCATCTGTTATTGGTGTATAGGAATGCTTATGACTTTTGCACATCGATTTTGTATTCTGAGATTTTGCTGAAGTTGCTTGTCAGCTTAAGATTTAGGGCTGAGATGATGGGGTCTTCTAAATATACAATCATGTTGTCTGCAAATAGAGACAACTTAACTTCCTCTTTTACTAATTGAATACCTTTTATTACTTTTTCTTACCTGATTGCCCTGGCCAGAACTTCCAATACTGTGTTGAATAGGAGTGGTGAGAGACGACATCCTTATCCTGTGTCAGTTTTCAAAGGGCATAGTTCCAGTTTTTGCCCATTCAGTATGATATTGGCTGTGGGTTTGTCATAAAAAGCTCTTGTTCTTTTGAGATACTTTCCACTGATAGCTAGTTTATTGAGAATTTTTAGCATAAAGGGTTGCTGAATTTTGTCAAAGGCATTCTCTTTATCTATTGAGATAATCATGTGTTTTTTGTCTTTGATTCTGTTTATGTGATGAATTACATTTATAGATTTGCATATGTTGAACCAGCCTTGCATCCCAGGGATGAAGCTGATGTGATCATAATGGAAAAGCTTTTTGATGTGCTATCACATTCATTTGCCAGTATTTCGTTGAGGATTTTTGCATCAATGTTCATTATGGATATTGGCCTGACATTTTCTTTTTTAGTTGTATCTCTGCCAGGTTTTGATGTCAGGATGGTACATAGCCACTATGAATAAACTGCATGAACTAACAGGCAAAACAACCAACTAGCATCAAAATGGCGGATCAAATTCACACATAACAATATTAACCTTAAATGTAAATGAGCTAAATGCCCCAATTAAAAGGCACAGACTGGCAAATTGGATAAAGAATCAAGACCCATCAGAGTGCTGTATTCAGGAGACTCATCTCATGTGCAAAGTCACATGTAGCCTCAAAATAAAAGGATGGAGGAAGATTTACCAAAAAAATGGAAAGCAAAAAAATAAAATAAAATAATAAAGCAGTGTTCACAAGCCTAGTCTCTGATAAAACAGACTTTAAACAAACAAGATCAAAAGAGACAAAGAAGGGCATTACATAATGATAAAGGGATCAATGCAACAAGAAGAACTAACTATCCTAAGTGTATATGCACCCAATACAGAAATACTCAGATACATAAAGCAAGTCTTAAGTACTTACAAAGAGACTTAGACTCCCACACAGTAATAATGGGACACTTTAACACCCCACTGGCAATATTAGACAGATTAATGAGAAAGAAAATCAGCAAGGACATCCATAACTTGAACTCAGATGTGGACCAAGCAGACCTCATAGACATCTACAGAACTCTCCACCCCAAATCCATAGAATATACATTCTTTTCAGGACCACATCACATTTATTCTAAAATTGTCCACATAATTGGAAGTAAAACACTCCTCAACAAACGCAAAAGAATGGAAATCATAACAAACAGTCTCTCAGACCACGGTGAAATAAAATTAGAACTCAGGATTAAGAAACTCACTCAAAACCTCACAAGTCCATGGAAAGTGCACAACCTTCTGCTGAATGGCTACTGGATAAATAATAAAATGAAGGCAGAAAAAAAGATGTTCTTTGAAGCCAATGAGAATGAAGACACAACGTACCAGAATCTCTGGCACACATAAAGCAGTGTCTAGAGGAAAATTTATATCACTAAATGCTCATATGAGAAACAAGGAAAGATCTAAAATCGACAACCTATCATCAAAATTAAAAGAGGTAGAGGAGCAAGATCAAACAAATTCAAAAGCTAGCAGAGGGCAAGAAATAACTAAGATCAGAGCAGAACTGATGGAGATAGAGACACAAAAACCCTTCAAGAAATGAATGAATCCAGGAGCTGATTTTTTGAAAAGATCAACAAAATAGATGAACTGCTAGCCAGACTAATAAAAAAAAGAGAGAGAGAAGAATCAAATAGATGCAATGATAAAGGGGATATCACCACGAATCCCATAGAATACACAGAGAATACTATAAACACTTCTATGCAAATAAACCAGTATATCTAGATGAAATGGATAAATTCCTGGACATTTACACCTTCCCAAGACTAAACCAGAAAGAAGTAGAATCCCTGAATAGACCAATAACAAGGCCTGAAAATGAGGCAGCAATTAATAGCCTACCAACCAAAAAAAGTCCAGGACCAGATGGGTTCATGCCCGAATTCTAACACAGGTACAAAGAGAAACTGGTACCATTTCTTCTGAAACTTTTCCAAAGAATAGAAAAAGAGGGAATCCTCCCTAAATCATTTTATGAGGTCACATCTTATATGAATCCAGCTATATGAAATGCCCAGAATAGGCAAATCAATAGGATAAAAGTAGAATAGTGATTTTCAGAGGTAGGGAAAAGAGTGAATGGAAAGTGCCTGCTAAAGGTTATGAAATTTATTATTGGATGAGAATTGAAATTAGAATATTTTTGTTATTGAAATAACAATAAATAGCACGTTTAAAGTTCTGTTGGAAAGGTAGATTATAAGCACGATCAGAAAACAAATATCAGCAGAGAGATGTAATTTGTAAGAGTGAATTGAATGCTCATTTCACAAATAGCACCACCACAAACAACAAAACAATAACAAAGAATGTCTTTATGGGCACATCTGTAACATGACATGGCTGAGAAAAAAAATCAGTGAATTTTAGGATAAGTCAGCAAAAATACACAGATTGCAATGCAAATAGAACAAAATAGAAAAGAAAGAGGAGAAGGACTAGAAGTGTAAGGAAGGGGAGCAGAGATTCAGGAATAGGAAGAAGAATGGGAAGAGGAGGAGAAAGAGGAAAAAGAAAAAGATGAGGATAAAGAGAAAGAGATGAAGAAGAATGAGAAGAGGAGGAAAAGGTATAGAACATTTAACAGTTATGTGAGACAATATCCAAAATTCTAGCATGTACTTTTTTGTAGTTACCTGATAGCTTGCCAAAGGCACTATATAGTAAATGGGCTAGCTGTGTTTCATTCAGGCTTTCAAACTTCAAACTCAAATTTTATGCAATCAATTTTCAAACTCAGATTATTTACAAAGTACTAAATTGTATTCCAGAAAAATATACATACACTATAGTAGATTGGGTAAATGAATAATAGCTGTTGCAATGAAATTGCAAACATTCATCTTTAACATGACTAAAATCTATACCTTGCCCTAAAACCCAGTCCTTTAAAGCACAGACTGTATTGCCGGGAGTTCTCTGACAAGTGGTAACTTGGAGACCTATGTCCTTCCAATTTGCTATTTTTGCATGGCAAGCAAGAGCTTGGTGTACACCAAAAAGATTTTGTATCCAGAACCAGATATTGCATATATGAATTCTGCTCAGATTTTATTGAACAGAGCCCAGTGACATAGCCCCAGAATAAAGGCAAGAAACTGGGGAATGAACATTTCTTGTCTGGTTAGAAGAAAATGTGAATAATGCATATTTAGTATTTGTCTGCCACTATACACATATTATATGTCTACATATTATGTGGTATATTGATTTTATCATATAATTTCCTTAATATGGCATATAATATTTCACTAATAAAACCTAGATATCATTTTTTTGATGGGAGCAGTGGCTCATGCCTGTAATCCCAGCACTTTGGTAGGCAGAAGCTGGTGGATCACATGAGGTTGGGTGTTTGAGACCCGATTGGCCAACATCATGAAACCTCATTTCTACCAAAAATACAAAAATCAGTTGAGTGTGGTGGGGCATGCCTGTAATCCCAGCTACTCGGGAGGCTGAGGCAGGAGAATCCCTTGAACCTGGGAAGTTGATGTTGCAATAAGCTGAGAATGCACTATTGAGTTCCAGCCTGGACGTCAAGAGTGAAACTCCATCTAAAAATATATATATACAAAAAAAAACCCTATGTATCTTATTTTGTATTAGTTTTCTATTGTTTCATAACAATGAACACAAACTTAGAAATTCAAAACAAAAGCAATACAGATTTATGATTTCACAATTTATTTGGATCAAAGGTAGAAACATAAGCTAGGTGGGTCTTTTGCCCTAAATCTTCAGCAGAATGAAATCAAGGTTTTGGAAAGGATTGCAGTCTCATCTGGGGCTTGGAGTTCTCTTCTAAACTTAAAGCTTTCTGGCAGAATTTCATTTTTTGTGTTGTAGGACTGAGGACTTCAAATCTAAGAGGCTGCCCATTATTCCTTGCCATGTGATCATCTCTAAACGTGGACACTTTTTAATTCAAATCCAGCAGAAGCATATCTAAACTGCTTCAAATCTCCTTGACTTTTTCCATCTTGGAGCTCTAGGCCCTCTTTTAAAAACTCTCTTGAACCAATGCTGTCTTTACCACTGGAAACATTCATTAGTGCCATTAAATCTAATTAGATTAGAAAAACACTTCCAGAAAACCCAGAAAATTTAAAATAATACATCCTTAACAATATGTTGTCTGTAATCACTTTTTGTATCAAAATCTTTATCAAATAGAGCTCTACAATGGAAGCAGTAGAGATTGCAATTATAAAGGAATTTGCTGCTAAAGCAACTGTGGATGTTTACTCAGTAATTCTAAATGTGGACTTGCTATTTAGCAAGTCTAAAGTCTGAAAGATCATGGCCAGGCTGGAACTACATG
Source organism: Sapajus apella (assembly GCF_009761245.1). NCBI lineage: Eukaryota > Metazoa > Chordata > Mammalia > Primates > Cebidae > Sapajus > Sapajus apella. The sequence continues at coordinate 4,343,156 of NW_022436949.1, read as the reverse complement.
GGGATGGACCAAACTTACTGCGAAAAGTGGCAATCAATCTCTTTCTCACTAAGGAAAGTCCAAACTAACTTTTAAGAATTTTCTACTGATTAAATCAAGTATATCCGGGAGTCTGAAATTTAAAGATAACTGATTGGGGACTTTAATTTCACCTCCACCGCCAAGAAAGAAAGAGAGAAAGAGATAAAGAGAGAAGAGAGCTAGAGGGTGGGGGGAAGAAAAAGAAAGAAAGAAAAAGAAAGAGAAAGAAAAAAGAAAAAGAAGAAGACAGAAGAAAGAAAGAAAAAGAAGGAAAGAAAGAAAAATTGTTCCATAAAACACATAGACTAGTGTGTTTGAGTAACTGGGAGAAGTTAGGCTACAAATGACTGTTGAATCTCCTTTGTCCCCCAGTGCTTATAGAGAAGATCTTTTGTAGCCCATCCTATTTAGACACGTTAGCTAGGGAATTCTGAAGAATAAAGTTTGGCTTAGCCAGTTTGACAAAGTTGTAATAGTTCACCACTTGTCAATATGGCACCCATACACATCTGCTAAAATAACAATCTGTGTATATAAATAATAATTAAATCATATCTCCACAAGATACACTTATATAGCATACAGTAAAAAACCTTTTTTTTTTTTTTTTTTTTTCTTTCTGGAAAAGAATACAGAGTCCCTAGGTGATATTTACTCTTCCCCACTGGTATCCACTGATATCCAAATCCCTAATCATCCAATCATGCCATTTGCCATTAGGTCATCTCTCATTTCAGGTAAAATATGTAAGAAAACTTAAAAATAAATAAAATACGCAGCTCAAGATTATACACTAGTAGGATTTCTCTTCACCGCTCTATGTTAGACCCATAATTTAATTAAAGTTTCTTAGGGAATGTGTTGTATTTTTTGAGCTACTCTACTCCTTGCAACTGTCTATGTTTATTGCTACATGAATGAGAACACTTTAAAAATGTTGTTCCATTTACAAATTAGATATTGACTCTTTATAAAATAGCCATACTTCTCTGTCCTTTCAAGTGTTTCAAATTTAATCTACATACAAAGTCTACAGTTTTGAAAGTATTTGGTAGATTATAACAACAGGCAATGTTAAAGAAAAAAAGTTTTCAGAGGATAAACAGCTTATTTCTTGATTTCCGTTTGTAAGGAGTTATCTTCAACCGCTGTTATTGTCTTTTCATTTTAATATTATAGCAAGTAAAAAGATTGTCAAGAAAATTGATTTTGTCCCCAAAGAATAATAGAGCATTCCAGGAATAGTTTTTCACAGTCCTGGTTTTGATTTCTTGAGAAAAAATCAAAGACATAGACTTTTATGGTTCTATTTTTGACAGCTTGTATTACCTTAAGTAAATATATATGCATATTCACTTGTGTGTGTGCACCTATATATTTATAAAATGTCACAATAGAGAAACTGTACTAAATTGTTTATAATCATCCTGTAGGAACAGTGAAGAATTAGTGTGGTTCACCTCAGAAGATATGATAATTTTAAAAAGATGAGTGTGATCATACAAGTTCTGTAAAACTACAATAACTCTTATGAAACTAAACTTGTATATATTACCTCTAAAATATTTATTTCCTTTAGGTAGATATATTTGAGTCAGTAATAACACCTGTATTTATCTAATGAGGTACAAACACATTTTTACCAAGAGATCTGTCATTTGTATTTTCTTTCAAATTCATTTTTATGATTTATATTGTATTCAGAAAATAAAATCAAATTCTAGAGGATTAAGCTGAATGATTATGACTGTAAGTATAAATTTACCAGAATAGATTTTGCTTTGTTGTAACATGTCTCTGTATTACAGGTAGAAGTTCCAGTATTAATTGGAACATAGGCTCAGTAATGGCTATTATTAGCAGAATTGCTTGGTGAAAATTTCACAAAAGACAGTAAACAAATTATAGTAGAATAAAAATAAGTAAGTAACTTTTACATAGTATGATTTTTCCTTCCTATATAGTAAAATAATAAATTTTAAATTAGGAGCTATTTTAATTTTCTAGCCTTCCCTATATATTTTATGTATATATCTCATTTTCATCTTAATGAAAGCTATTCCAATTTTTAAGATGAAATATGGAAGAAATAGGTATTGAGATGATCACTTACAGAATTTAAATATGTTGGCATCACTGCTATTTTAATGAAAAAAACAAAGAAGATTATATATATATATATATATTCACGCACATATATATATATCACACATATGTATATGCTATTATAAAATAATATTTTCTGTGTAGAATTGAAGGTATTTTGGGGTGGATAATGAGGTCAAGAGATCAAGACCATTCTGGCCAACATGGTAAAACCCTGTCTGTACTAAAAATACAAAAATTAGCTGGGCACAGTGGCACATGCCTATAGTCCCCACTACTCGAGAGGCTGAGGCTGGAGGATTGCTTAAACCTGGGTTGTGTACCAAAAATGTAAATATTTCATTTTATTATTAATATTTTAAGTCAGAAGATTATCAAATGACTTATACTTGTTTCATAATAAATCTTATTTTAAAGAGCATATAATTATTTTCTGTAAATTAATGTTTAAATGAAGCAAAAATAAATGCTAACTTCAATTTTTATAAAAGAGTAACTTAATTGTGAACTCTGTGACTTTATCCAATGAAGTAATATGTTAAAGGGAAAATCCCAAACTAAATTATAGAAACACTTACTGCAAACTTATTAGGCTTTGGCCTCTGGTGATGCTTAAATGAAAAATAGAGTCTCTTTCTTCAAGTTAGTTAAAAATGTAATGGAGAGAAGAATGTGTAAAAACAAGTGATTATTAAAAAGTATATTAAGCATTAAGTTAATTATAAATGTCATTCCTTAGGGACCCAGGGAATAATTTCTTATATCAAAACAATAAAACTTTTTTAAAAAAACTGATATTTTCTGGATGTTAAAAAAGACAAAAAAATTTATAAGCCTTGCAAGTAAGTTAATAATAACAGAAAAAGAACACTGATTAACAGTGAGTACAAACAGAAGGTCTAGAATTCAGGGGCAGCTGAAAGAAAAATTGCCAAAGGATCCATGTTATGATAGAACTTTTAAAACATAGGACTAAGAATTTATTTTTTTAAGTCTTCTAAAGCTGCATGCTAGATACACATAAAAATCATGGTTCACATTTGGGATGCACACCAGAGCAAACTGTGCCTAAGATTACTGTGGTAACAACAAAATCATTATTTTGAAAAATCTAGACCAAGATGATTAAGAAATATTTCAGTATTCATGAAAGAAATTTTAATTAGCTGTGAACCCAAGAGAGAAGAGCATATAGTTGCGTTTTGTCAGTCACAAATAAAGAATCCTTTCATGAAATTTTTCGTAAGGTCCTTGGAAACAGTTAAAATTACATGACACATTAATATTTTAATGATATTAAAAGACTGAGTGATAAAGACACCAATAGACAAAGTGGATTAAAACACAAGCTATTTTAAATCCTTGATAGGATGTGTTGGAAAAGTTTGCCAGTTTGACAAAATGGAAGGCTGCAATCTAAATCAGGAAAAGGCATTGTATTTGAATCCATTCATGAAAATTTGACACAAAATAATGAATAAACCAGTCATACAGGATTAAGTATAGGATAGTAGAAGTTTTATTGTAACAGAGGCTCAAAAAGATTATCATTTAATTTACTAGACTTGGGATAATTGACCCTAAGTCATCTCCTTTTTCTTCTTCTGGCATTCATGAACATATACAAGTATAGATAAATCAAATTATGAAATGAAAATTAAGAAACCATGTATCCGGACTCAACACAGTCTAAATATCACTGAATAACTTTGTACTTCTTCTCAGTTTATATATATATATACATATATTTATGTACTATATAATATATATGTAATATGTATATGTACTATATAATATATATGTAATATATATTATATGGTATATATTTATATATATTATATTTAGTATATATTTATATATTTAGTATATATAATATATATGTAATATATATATTATATAGTATATAGTATATATTTGTGAGTGTAGCAATTGCTTATTTAATTGTAGTAGTAGTTTTGTGGTTGTAATAATTTTATAGTTGTAATATTATTAGTGGTTGTTGTAAAAATATTTTAATAGCTTTGTAATGTGATTAGTTGAAGTAGTCTTGTAGTTTTGTAATGATTAATGATATATTTGTTGAAGTACTTCTAAGAAAGATCACTGGGAACAAAGATAATTGGCATACCTTGTCCAATTCATCTTTAAGCAAATGAATGTACATAGCCAAAAATATTTTGTCTAAAACCAAGCATTTTAATGGGAAAATATAGACTATGAAATCAGAACAGTTAATTTTATTAAGTCCCGACTCTACTAGTTTACATGTTTTGTAATCTTACACAATATACCTAGTGTCTTGCAGCCTTCATTTCACCTTAAAACATGAACATGATGGTGGGGGAAGGGATATGGAATGGAATAAGCAAGAAAATATTTTACAATGAAGATTTATTTTCTAAAAGATAATATATGTTAACATGCTTTATCCAGTCTGTCATTTCAGTGACAGACTGGATAAAGAAAACGTGACACATATACACCATGGGATACTATGCGCCATAAAAAAGGATGAGTTCATGTACTTTGCAGGGACATGGATGAAGCTGGAAACCATCATTCTCAGCAGACTGACACAAGAACAGAAAACCAAACACCACATTTTCTCACACATGAGTGGGAGATGAACAATGAGAACACATGGACACAGGGAGGGGAACATCACACGCAGGGGCCTGTTGGGAGGTGGGGGGCTAGGGAAGGGATAGCAGGGGTTGGGGGTATTGGGGAGGGATAGAATTAGGAGAAAACCTAATGTAGATGATGGGGTGATGGATGCAGCAAACCACCATGGCATGTGTATACCTATGTAACAAACCTGCACATGTACCCCAGAACTTAAAGTATAACAGATAAACAAAACAAAACAAAACAAAAAACTATGGTTTTGAATACTAAAACCAGTCATAAATTCATTGTAAGCAGGCAGGAGCATCCTGTCAATCATTTCTGTGGTTGGTAGGCTGTTGGCAAGTTTCATGTTTGATGATTAAGAAATAGTTGCCAATGTTACATTTCATATATTTCTCATTAGAATCAGATTTTCAGCTTCTCTTGAAAATCTGAAATATCTGACAACACTGATTTAAAACTCTTTGAAGGTAAAAATTGGTAGGAACTGAGTAACTGTTGCCTTTTAAGCAAGGCATGCTCCCTCTAGTCTGAACTTCATACATCTCTTTGTGGTCTCCCTGACATGAGGATGATGTCAGTTGTCAGCATTGTACTTGATAAATTTTGTCCTTATTGAGTTTAGGGAAATATGAAATATTTATTAAGCCTAATCACTGCTAAATTTTGAAGTCAATATATACTGAAGGACTAGCGTGTTTTGTATTTTCTTGGGGACAGTAGCATATTCATGCATATTTAGTTTGTAAAAACGAAGTCTTTGTTAAGATAAAGCTAGACAAAATTAGCCAATTTTCATATCTCCATTTAGTACCTTATTTACATTGTTTCTCTAGTGATTTGAGTCACAAATTTTGTTTCAGAAAATACAAATATTAACTGAAAAGACTCACTGATATAGGGATGAAATTATAGAACGTTAAGTTTCATTGGTATGCCAGGAGATGGTAGGGAAAAAATGTTGATACATTGAATTATCATGCTTAATTTTCAGTGACATAATCACACCAGTTCCTTACACTTCAGCATCTCCAAATATTATTAAATTTCCTTTAATTTGTACTTTAATGCCAAGATGCCAACATATCTTTTTAAATTCTGTGAAATAAAAATTCTACATTTGTATTTTTTTGTTATTATCCTTGACCAATAAGACATATTTTATGTAACTAAACTTCCACCTCAAAATTATCTAATTTGGATCAAAACAATTATGAAAAGTTAATGCTGTAATTCTTATCATTTAGACTTTGAAAGAAAATCTCCACTCATTTTTATATTGTGATTGTTTTCAACTGGTTAAAATTTAATTTACTGTTTTGCATATTTTAAAGTAGACTTTTATTTCCAGCCTCTATCTTTCTCGCCACTGTGTGGTTCATAAAACTGAAAAACATTTCTTGATTTTCCTATATATTTAAAAAAATAAGTATATACTACTTTAGCAACAATATGGTATTAAATGATCATATTGTAATAGTTAATTACTTATACATTACATATATAAAAGAATAATGCTATTGTTCAAAAGACAAGCAAACAATGAAGCACAATATAGTGTTTTGTGATGCAGAATGTAAGAACTATAACAACGGTAAATATGATACTCAGCATTCGTTAAAATTGTTACATCATCATTACAAGAAAATAAATTGACATCATTATTTAAAACAAGTAACACATTCTTAAGCATTTATTAAAAATAATATGTTATATAGACCCTCAGAAGCTCTAATTCACATGAAGCAAAACGTAGCTCTTAAATAAATTTACTTCTTGATGCTTGTAATGATGTAGCCTAGACATAGCTAAAATCTCTAATTAAAATATTTCAGTATAATTATAATAAAAATGCTTACTAAATCATAGCTTATTTTTTGAAAAAAAAATTTGATCATTGTTAGAATTGAGACATCTGCATAAACTATAGTCATCTTTTTTAGGATTATGAATATTTACCTTTCCAATATAAGAAAAAATAGCAAATGCAATATAACCACCAAAAAGTCAATTGATAAAACCTTTTACGTAATAATCCCTGCTAGTTTTTACTGATAAATGATATTTTTTTCTTAAGCATTTATATTAGATATAAGTTTTGTATTTGTTCTTTCTGGCTAATGGAATACATGAAAGTTTGCTGAGAAATCAGGTGGGATTAGGAAAAGTATTACTTCACCTTCCTGTAAACAGGGGAGGTCTAGAAGAAAAGGGGGAAGTAGAGATTTGACTATTAAAAGTACTTTTCAAAAATTTGTAAGTGTATGAGATATATGTGCAATTCTATTATATGCATAGGTTGCATAGTGGTCAAATCAGGGCTTTCAGGGTATTGATCACCTAAATAATCTGTGTTGTACCCACTCATTTCATATCCTTCTCCCCATTCCTATCCACTCTCCCTTCCAAGTCTTCATTACCTATTATACCACTCCCTGTGTTCATGTGAACACATTTTGTAGCACCCACTAGTCAGTGAGAATATGTTACATTAGTTTTTCTGTGCCTGACTTGTTTTACTTAGGATGATGATCTCCAGGTCCACCCATATTGCTGTAAAGAACATGATTTCATTCGTTTTTATGGCAGAATAGTCTTACATTGCATAACAAGTTTTCTTTATCCATTCACCTGTTAATGGACACTTAGATTGATTCATTATGAATGGTGCTGCAATAAACATTTGAGTGCAGGTATGTTTCTAATATAATCATTTCCTTTGAATAAGTACTCAATAGTGGGATGACTGGATTGTAGTTCTATTTCTAGTCTTCAAGAAACCTGCATATTATTTTCCATAGAGTGTGTACTAATTTATATTCCCATCAACAGTGTATAAGTGTTCCCTTTTCTCCACATTCTCACCAACATCTGTTCTTTTTTGACTTACTAATAGTAGCCATTCTCCATTCTAACTGGGGTAAGTTAATATTTCACTGTGGTTTTGATTTGCCTTTCTCTGATGATTAGTGATGTTATGCATTTTTTCATGGCCAAATGTACCTGTTGGCCATTTGCATGTCCTCTTTTGAAAAATGTCTATTCATATCCTGTGCCCAATTTTAATGGAATTATTTATGCTTTTGTTGTTGTTTAGCTGTTTGAGATCCTTGTAAATTGTGGATATTAGTCTCCTGTAAGATGAGTAGTATGCAAATATTTTCTCCCATTCAACAGGTTGTCTCTTCACTCTGTTGATTATTTCTCTCACTGTGAAGAAGTTGTTAAGTCCCATTTGTCTACTTTTGTTATTGTTGACTGTGCTTTTGATGTGTTAGTCATAAATTCTTCGACTACACCCATGTCAAGAAAAGTTTTCTTTATGTTTTCCTGAAGTAGTTTTATAGTTTCATGTCTTACATCTAACTCTTTAATCCATCTTGAGTTAATTCTTGTTTAAGATATACGGATCATATTTCATTCTTCTTCATATGGCAGTACGACTTTCCAAAAACCATTTATTGAAGAGGGTGTCCTTTTCTTAGCGTATGTTACTGTTGAAGATTAGATGGCTGTAACTATGTGGCTTTATTTCTGGGTTCTTTATTCTGTTCATTGATCTTTGTGTATATTTTTATATACATACCATGCTATTATGGTTGCTATAGGCTTGTAATGTAAGATGAAGTCAGGTAATATGAAACTTCAAGCTTTATCCTTTTTTTTGCTCAGGGCTACTTTGGCTATTGAGGCTCATTTTCGTTTCATACTAGTTTTAGGATTGTTTTCTAATTCTTTGAAAAATACATTTAGTATTTTGATAGGAATTGAACTGAATTTACATGTTGCTTTGGACAGTATGGTCATTTTAATGATATTAATTTTTCCAATCCATAAGTATGGGATGTTTTTCCATCTGTTTGTGTCATCTACATGTCTTTCATCAGTGTTTTGTAAATTTCCTCATAGAGATAGTTCACCTCGTTGGTTAATTAAATATATTCCTAAGTATTTTATTTTTTGGTGGTCATTGTAAATTAGATTGCCTTTATTATTTATTTCTGATCTAGATCATTGCTGGTATATAGAAACACTACTTATTTTATACATCAATTTTGTATGCTGAAATTTTACCAAATTTATTTATCACATCTAGAAAATATTGGCAGTTTCTTTAGGTTTTTCTAGATATAAGCTTATATAATTAGCAAACATATAATTAGGGATTATAGACTTTATTACTAATAATTAGACTTCCTCTTTTCCAAGTTGGATACCTTTTATTTCTTTCTCTTCCCTGACTGCACAGGAATGGTGAGAGGAGACATTCTTGTCTTGTTCCAGTTCTTAGAGGAAACATTTTCAACATTTTCCTATTCAATATGATATAGCTGTGTGTTTGTCATAATGGCCTTTATTATTCTGGTTTCTTAATACCAAGTTTGTTAAGAGTTTTTATCATCAATGGATGATGAATTTTATCAAATGCTTTCAATGCAGCTGGTAAAATGTGTGTTCTTTTTCCTTAATTCTGTTTATGTGATATATTTATTGATTTGCATACGTTGAACCATCCTGCATCCCTGATATAAAATCCACTGGACCATGGTGTATAATATTTTTGCCGTAGTGATGGACTCAGTTTGCTAGTATTTTGTTGGGGACTTTTGCATCTGTGTTCATCAAATATATTGGTCTGTAGTTTTTCTTTTTATGTTGCATTTTTGTCTGGCATTGGCATCAGAGTAATACTGGCCTTGTGGAATGAGTTAAAAAGAATTTTTTCCTCCTTGATTTTTTGAAACAGTTTCAGGAGAATTGGTATTCTTTCTTCTTTGCATATTTGGTAGAATCTGGGTGTGAATCCATCTGGTCCTAGATTTTTCTCTGTTGGGATATTGGTTCACTCTTGAGAAGTTTTATTTTTCCAAGAATTTATCCATTTTCTCTAGATTTTTTATGTTTGCGAATATGTAGTTCTTCATAATAGTCTCTAATGATGTTGTGCATTTTTGTGTTATCAGTTGTAATGTTTCCATTTTCCTTTCTGATTTTGTTTGTTGGGTCTTCTTTTCTTGGATAGTCTAGGTAGGAGTTACTAAAAATTGTTCATCTTTCTGAAGAACCAACTTTTGTTTTGCTCGATCCATTGTAAATATTTTAGTCTCCATTTGATTTAGGTATGCTCTAATCTTTGTTATTTCTTTTTTTTGCCGCTTTTGGATTTAGTTGTTCTTTTGTTTCTAGTCCCTTGAGGTGTGCAGTGAAATTAATTGTAATTTTTACAAGATTTTAATTTTAATTTTATTTTTTGTTTGAGACACTGTCTCACTCTGTTGCCTAGGCTGGATTCAGTGGTGTCATCTTGGCTCACGGCAGCCTCCACCTCCTGGGCTCAAGCAATCCATTCCCCTTACCCGCTCAAAGTGCTGGAATTAAAGGAATGAGCCAACTGTGTCTGGCCTGCTTTTCTCAATATAGGCACTTCAGCACTGCTTTTGCTGTATTTCACAAGATTTTGATATACTGTGTTTTAATTTTCATTTAATTCAATTATTTTGTCTTAATTTCCCAACAGTCATCCCAGACTGTGTTGTTTTATGTATTAGTCTAGTTTCATGCTCCTGATAAAGACATACCCAAGACTTAGCAATTTACAAAAGAAAGAGATTTGATGGACTTATAGTTCCACATGGCTAGGAAACCTCACAATTATGGCATAAGACAAGGAGTAAGTCACACCTTATATGGATGACAGCAGACAAAATGAGAGCTTCTACAGAGAAACTCCCCCTCATAAAACCATCAGATCTCATGAGACTTATTTGCCATCATGAGAACAGCATGAAAAAACCTGCCCCATGACTCATTACCTCCCACCAAGTCCCTCTCACAACACATGGGAATTTGCAAAGTCCAGCCCTCCTGGGTCTAGAAGGTATTCTCTACGAGTGTGGAGATAAGAGACTATAGAAATAAAGACATGATACACCAAAATCAAGAGAAAAGTAATTGGGCCCAGGGGACCACTACCACCAACATGCAGAGACGAGTTATGGCCCCGAGTGCCTGGATACTCTGACTTTTATTGGGTACAAAACAGGGGGCAGGGTAAGTAGGGTGAGTCCTTCACAGTTGTTGATAGGGTCAAGCAAATCATATGTCTAAGGAACAAGGGGCCTAGGGCTTGCAAGTAGCCAAAGCAGGGGGAAAAAAAATGCATCAGCACTTTATGGTATGCTCGTCAAGTAAAAACAAAGGCTTCAAGAATTATGCTACTTCTTACTGTCTACAAAAGAGGAACCAGGTGCAGAAGTAGGGACTGACAGCAGACACAGATTTTAACCAATATAACACAGCACCACATAGACACAACTAAACCACTGGGTAGCTGCAGGTTGGGCTGACTGATATCAGTCCTTGCACAAGAGCATGGGGGAGTGGAATGGTCTCTGACTCACCCAAGGACAGGGGATGTTTCCTTCCATGGTTTGCTGAGTAGCAGGTGCTTCCCCAAGCCCTGGCTACCACAGATTTTAGATGCCCTCTAGCAACCCTTATGTGGGTGTGATAGAGGGCTTGGTTTTGGCATTCAACAGGTTGTCCCTGCTGATCGCCACCAGTTGATGTTGGACAGGTATTAATGCTCTTGCCCCATGGCCACTTTCCATAGTGTCCCTTATCAGTCCCTGACCACAGCAACCCAAAGCTCCTAGATAATCATGCATAAAGTACAGGAAGGCTTTAATCAAGGCTTCATGTGCGATAAGATTAATATCCCGTCACTCATGCTACTTATTCCTAACTATATTCTTCTTTCTATATTCTATTTGTTAAACAGGAAATGGCCAAGCCTTCAGTCTCCATTTTGGCACTTATGATACTTTCCACCCATAGGAATTCAAAATGAGATTTGGGTGGGGACACAGTCAAGTCATCATTTTATTTCCATGTATTCGTATATTTCCCAAAGTTCCTGTTGGTATTGATTGCTAGTTTTATTTATTCCACTGTGTTCTGAAACATTACTTGATTTAATTTCAATTTTTAGTAATATATTTAGATTTTTCTAGTGGCCTAACGTATGGTCTGTCTTGGAAAATGTTCCATGTGCAAATGAAAAGAATATGTATCCTGCAGTTGTTAGGTAAAATATTCTGTAACTGGTTAATAGGTGCATTTGGTCTTAAGTCCAGTTTACATTTAATGTTTCTGTTGATTTTTGTCTTGATCTGTCTAGTACGGTGAGTGTTGGGTGGAAGTTCCCCACTATTATTGTATAGTTGTTTCTCTCTCTCCAGGTCTAGTAATATTTGTTTTATGTATCTAAGTGCTCCAATGTTGGGTGCATATATATTTAGAATTATTATATCATCTTTCTGAATTGAATTATTTATCATTATATAATTGCCTTCTTTGTTATATTTGTACTGTTTATTGCTTAAAGCATGTTTTATCTAAGTATAGCTATCACTGTTTACTCTTGGTTTCAATTTATGCGAAGTATCTTTTTCCACTCCTTTACTTTCAGCATATGTATCCTTATGAGTAAGTCAGTTTCTTATAAGAAGCATACAGTAAGATCATGTTTGTTTGTTTTTTTATTCATCCAGACAATCTGTATCTTTTAAGTGGAGTATTTAATTAATTTACATTAAGGGTTATTATTAATATGTGAGGTTTTGTTTCTGTCATGTTGTCCATTGTTTTCTAGTTAGTTTTTTAAAAATTATTTGCTTCTTTCTCTCTTACTGTTCACAATTGCAGTTTGGTTAAATTCTACAGTAGTGCCATTTGATTTCTTTCTCTTCCCCTTTTTGTGATTATTTTACCAGTAAGTTTAAGCTTTCATGCATTTTTGTAATGGTTAAGTGTTATCTTTTCACTTCCAAGTTTAGGACTTCCTTGAGTATTTCTTGTAAAGTTGATCTGGTAGTGATGAATTCCTAAGCATTTGCTTCTCTAGAAAAGACTTTATTTCTCCTTTATTTATGAAAGCAATCATGTTGAATGTACAATTCTTAGCTGGCAGTTATTAGTTTTTCTCCCTAGAATATTGGATATATTATGCCTTTCTCTTCTGGCCTGTAAGGTTTTGATTAAGAAGTCTGCTGTTAGGCTGATGAGGTTTCCTTTATAGGCAATCATATAATTTTGTATTCTTGATTATCTATTTTCTTAATTTTTCTCTGACTGAATTATTTCAAAAGAGCTGTTTTCAAGTTATGAAATGGTTTTCTTCTTCTTGATATAGTCTATTGTTGAAGCTTGTGAATATATTTTGTACTTCCTTCAGTGAATTCTTTAATTTACACATTTCTGTATTTTGTTTGTTTTTGAGTTTCTATCTCCTTGATCAATTTCTCATTGATATCCTGAATTGACTTTCTGAGTTCTTTGTATAGTTTTCATGTTTCTTTTACATTCCATTGAGATTTCTACTAAGTTGTTCTTGCATTGCTATAAAGAAATATGTGGTACTGGGTAATTTATAGAGAAAAGTGGTTTAATTGACCCTCAATTCTTTAGGATTTACAGAAAGCATGGTGCTGTTATCTTCTTGTTATCTAGGGAGCCCTTAGGAGGCTTATAATCACGACAGAAGGCAAAGCGGAAGCAGACATATTACGTAATACAAACAGAAGGTGCTACACATGTTTAATCAGATCTTGTGAGATCTCACTATCACAGAGACAGCACCAAATCATAAGGGATCTGCCCCCATGATCCAAACACCTCCCACCAGGCCCCACCCTCAGCAGTGAGGATTACAATTCAATATGTGATTTGGATGGGGATAAATATCCGAACTACATAAAGATTATTTGAAGTCAATATTTAAATCCTTTATCTGTGTCTTGAGAATTTTTTTTTTGTTAAATCGACTGCTGGATAATTATTGTGTTCTGTTGGGGGTGTTTTATTTCCTTGCTTTTAAAATATTTCCTTTGTCTTTACATTGACTTCTCTTCATCTGATGTAATAGTTGCTTTTATTTTTGAATTTACTTTCATTAGGGGTGCTTTTTATCCTTAAGACGTGTCAAGCGTTCTTTGATTATGAACCTCTGGCTTTGCTGCTGGATTTCTGTATGATTTCTCTGGCTAAAAATAGCATTAGTGGTATCTATTATTTCCGCAGTGTGCTAGGGCGCAGTTATTAGTGGAAGCTAATTGCAGGCTTTGAGGAATCTGCACTTGTATTGACAGTCGTTGCAATGGGCTCTGCAGGCTGGCCACCAGGCCAACAGGTAGTGCATAGATGTAGAATCCAGCTTGTGGCAGGCCAGGTCTCATTAAAGCAGGCCTCCAAAACAACTGTTTTAGCACTGACTGAGTGGTAAAGTTAAATATTAAAAGCTGAAAGAGCCAGTGCCCTTATACAAAGGCTGGAATGTAACACAAGCCCACAAGAGTTTTGCCTAGGCCTTTCCTGGGCCTTAAAGCATGACAAAATAATGAAGAAATTCTTAAGGGGACTTGTTATAGAATTAAACAAGTTTTCTTGGGGATAGGAAAAAACTCCCCAGGCCTCCACAAACAAGTTTATTGGGGGTCTGAGGGAACTCCCCTTACCTCCATGATTTACAGGAGATAAGATAAGGATAATCACCCCAGCACCTGGACCCATTTAGATTAAATAAATTTACTGAGGCTCCAGAGGAAGGTCTTCAAGACTCAGACTTTAGTTATAGATTAAAAGAAGTTCATCACTTGTGTCTTTAATTAATGCACATTTATACATAGACATATAGCTTAGAAGGTATAGAAACTTGGGAAAACTTTGTAATTTTGAGTTGGTCTGGTGATAATTTCTAGGCCTTCTACCTGTAACCGGTTATAGCAATAAAAACTCCCTTCTATCCCTGCAGAGTTTATCTGCATCTCATTAGTGGGCTGCAAGTATAAGCAGCCCGACCCTCAGTTTGGTCTGGGAACAAGCTGTGGTAAAAGTTGTAGACTGTTTAGACTCAAACTCTGAACCTGGAAGGAGTGCTCAGGTATCACAGGTGGTAGGTTATATTTTGCTGTCTGCAGGAGCGTGGACCCTGCATTCTATCTCAGATGTTAGAGCTACAACAGGATGGTTTGCACTCAGGCCTCCAGTGGCATGGCAATGTGCCAGCTCTGGCAGGCAGTGAGTGAGGCAATCGTCAGGTACCTGGAAGAATGCTGAGGTGAGGGACAGGAGCTGCTGTAGTGATAATCTGCCACAGTGAGGGTGGGACCAGCCCCAATGGCCACAACTTTGGTAAATGGGGCATGTGCATCCCTCTCTTGTCCTAATTTAGGTAGCACTCAATCCCCAGTCCTAGCTATTACAGTCAACCTGGGTGAATCATCAGACTCAGCAGTCCATGTCCAGGCTACATTTCAGGGCATCCTGTAGGAGCCCTTGCTTAGCTAAAGACCAAGCCTCTGCAGCAACTCACCACTCCAGTCCTAGCAGGGCACCGCTTTCTTAGTGCCGGGAGTCATAGTCCCAGCTGTGGGAACTTACCCCCCAACTGGTGCCCCAGTTCTGCAAACAACAGCCCAGGCTTCCTTAATGCCTAACACTAGTGCCTCTACTTCCCAGGACAGCACAAAGCCTATTAAAAGCTACTATGGAAAATGCCATTTGCTGTAGCTGCTTAGGTTTTGGAAAGGATGAGAAACTCACAGTGAGTTCTCTTTCTGAAGCAGTTGCTTCTCATAGTCTCATGGCCACTCCCTAAATTAGATTCAAGGCTTGGACAGGTCAGGGTGCTTTCTCATGGCCTGGATTGTACAATTCCCTGATGGGAACATGGACTGCAGAAAGACTGTCCCTCACTTTCTCCCCATGTTAGTGAGGCACTCCTAGTTTGTGGCTGGTCCAAGCAAAGCAGCCTACCCATTTTCCTTCTCCTTTCTAGTTTTTGGTGTTACCTGTCAGTTTTTTGTTGAACTCTTGTGTGCCCTCTTGAATAATGTATTCAAAATGTGATCATCTACACATTATTTTAGGTTTTCTAAGTGGATGCGGAATGTACAAAATGATTCCAATCAGTTGTCTTGAGAAAGGTGATATATTTTTAAATCTCATAGGAATTTGTGATCAAGAAAAGTGTTATTTTCTAAAAATGTAAATAGACTTGAATAACAAACATTTTATGTCAGCAGAAATTTCTCAAATTTGATTACCATAGACAGTTTCTAAATTTTAATTTATTGATATGCAAGTTAATCCATTTAATTAGTTCTTCTCTCAATTGTTATTGAGACCCAATTGTGGTTTCATTTCCAACCCGTTATACTAATGGGTAAGTTACATTTGAAGAGTCTGTTACTAGTATGCTTGTTCTCATACTTGAGATATAGTTACTCTGATAATTCTTATCTTCTTAATAATGTAAGAAACAGAAAATAAATTATCAAGTGTAATGCAGTAACTTGTGGTGTATGTATATGTTTCTGCCAAAATCTCCAATAATAATCTCCAGTATTGGAAGTGAGGCCTGATGAGATTTGATTACACCTTGGGGACAGATTTCCCCTTGCTGTTCTCATGGTAATGAGTTCTCATGAGATCTCATTGTTTAAAAGTGTGTGGCAACTCCCCATTCCCTCTCTTCCTCCAATTTTGGCCATGTAAGTCATGCCTGCTTCCCTTCAACCTCTGCCATGATTGTAAGTTTCCTGAGATCTCTCCAGCCATGTTTCATGTATAACCTGTGGAACTATGAACCAATTCAACTAACTTTCTTTATAAATTATCCAGTCCCAGGTATTTCTTATAGCAGTATGAGAACATACTAATTCAGAAAATTGATACCTAGGAGTGGGGCATGGCTTAAAAAGATACCTGAAAATGTGGAAGTGAATTTGGAACTTGGTAGGGAGCAGAGGTTGGAACGGATGCCTCAGAAGGAGAAATAATGATAAGGGAAAGTTTGGAATTTTCTGGAGATTTGTTAAATTTTTATGACCAAAATGCTGATAGTGATATCGACAATGAAGTCCAGGCTGAGGAGGTCTCAGATGGAGATGAGGAACTTACTGGAAAGTGGAGCAAAGGTTACTTTTGTTATGCATTAGCAAAGAAGTTGGAGACATTGTGCCCCTGCCTAGGAATCTGGGGAACTTTAAACCTGACAGTGATGATTTCGGGTATCTGGCAGAGGAAATTTTTAATCAACAAAATGTGTTCAGGAAATACCCTGGCTAATTCCAGAAGCCTATGCTCCTATTTGTGAGCAAAGAAATGATGTAAAACTTGAACTTATATTTACAAAGGAAGTAGAGCATAAAAGTTTGAAAAATTTGCAGGCTGGTCATGTGTTAGAAAAGAAAAACCCATTTTCATGGGAGGGATTTAAGCAGGCTGCAGATATTTGCATAACTAAAAGGAAGTCAAGTACTAATAGCCAAAACAATGGGGAAAGGGCCCTGAAGTCATTTCAGAGACAGGCCCTCCCATCACAGGCCTGGAGGTTTAGGCGGGAATAATAGTTTCCTGGACGAGTCCCAGGAGTCTGCTGTCCTGTGCAGCCTCAGGACTCTGTTCCCTGTATCTCTGCCATTCCAGAGGCTAAAAGGGGCCAAAGTACAGCCTGGGCCATTGCTTCAGACTGTAAGCCTTGGCAGTTTGTACATGGTGTTAAGCCTACAAGTGCACAGAGTGCAAGAGTTGAGGCTTGGGAGCATTCACTTAAATTTTAGATGTATGGAAAAGCCTTTATGTACAGACAGAAGCATGTTGCAAAGGAAAGCCTTCATGGCGAACCTCCACTAGGTCAGTGTAAAGGGAAAATGTGAAGTTAGAGCACCCACACAGTGTCTCCCCTGGGTACTTTCTAGTGGAACTATGAGAAGAGTGCCACTGTCCTCCAGACCCCAGAGTGGTAGCTGCACCAACAGTTTGCACCATGTGCCTGGAAAAGCTGCAGACACTCAATGTCAGCCATTGACAGCAGCCATGGGAGGTGAGCCCTGCAGAGCCACAGGGGCAGAGCTACCCAAAGCCTTAAGAGCCCACTCCTTGCACCAGTGTGACCTGAATGTGAGACATGGAATCAAAGTAGATTATTTTGGAGCTTTAAGAGTTAATGACTGACCTACTAGAGTCCTGGAGCCCCTTTCTTTTGGCTGATTTTGAAACAGGGGTATCTACCCAATGCCTTTGGCCCCATTGTACTTCAGAAATAACTAACTTGTTTCTGATTTTACAGGCTCAAGTCAGACTTGCCTTCACTCAAATTAGACTTTGGACTTATGGACCTTTGAGTTAAGGCTCAAATGAGTTAAAACTTGAGGGACTGCTGAGAAGGGATGACTGTATTTTGCCATATGAGAAGGACATGAGATTTGAGATTGACCAGGGGCAGAATGATATGGTTTGGATGTGTGTCCCTGCCCAACTCTCATGTTGAATTATAACCCCCAGTGTTAGAAGAGAGGCTTGGTGGGAGGTGATTGGATCATTGGTACAGATATTCTCCTTGCTGTTCCCATGATACTGAATGAGTTCTCATGAGAGATCTGGTTATTTAAACGCGTATAGCACGCACCTCCCGCTTCTCTTTTACTCCTGCTTCAGCTATGAAAGTTGTGCCTGGTTTTCCTTTGCCTTCTGCCATGATTGTAAGTTTCCTGAGGCCTCCTCAGCCATATTTCTTGTATAGCCTGAAGAATCATGAGCCAATTAAACCTCTTTTCTTTATAAATTTCTGTCATTAAGTTGTCATTCCTTTCAATAAAACAAGAGTCAAAACAGGAATGACTTCTCCCTTTAATGATTTTTCATAAGTTAGTAAAATGATAAAATGGGAAACAATTAGCTTTCTCTGACAAGTGTACTTTCATTTATCTGGATATTTGAGTTATTTGCTGAATATATGTTTTCTAAACTTTAAGCATAATTGGGTATATATAATTTTATCATTTTCTAAGAAAAACCTTAATATAAAAATCAGTAAAAATTTCCACTATAACAACATGTGGTTGAATATATATCATTTTTAATCTATAAAATTTTAAGAAAACTACTTTGATATGACAGATTCTAGAGTCAGTAATATCTTTTAAAAGATGTTTTGGAAAAATTTAAAGAAATAAATTGTCAAGAGCTGATTTGAGCTGGAGTCAACTGAGGTACCATGTGTTGGATTAGACAATTAAGATGACAAGCCAAAATGAAAATAACAGTCAAGTCTGTAATCAATTGCTGCAATAGTATAAGCAACATGAGAAAGTGCCAGCTCCACCAATGTTTAGGACTAGTGCCAGGTAAGAGTCAGGTTTCTCACTACAGATGTTGGTGGGATAGAATGGAGAGCGATGGCTCACTGCTGAGGCTGCTCTGGACAAAAGGGTCCTGCCATTTCATGGACCAGGGAGAGAGAAAGTAAAATGACTAGTAATGGAAAAAGTACTGAGTACTGAGTCAGAGTGTGGAAAAATGTCTTCAAAATCCCTCCTCCCCCAACCACAAAGAGGTCTTGGTGAGAAGCCTCTGCCAATGGTCCAGACAATACTGTTTTCAGATGGAGGTATCAAGGCTGGAAATGCAGGATGCAAAGGTTATGATTGGCCTTAGGGACTGAATTCTTTGAGTTCAGAAACTGCAATGCATTGATTGTGCACCAAGTCTAGTGTGGGGAAGGCAACCTTCCTAGTGCTCTTAACTTCATGTTTTCATGTCTGTTTAATTCTGTATTAGTCAGCTTGGGCTGCCAAAAAAATATCACAGACCTAGTGGTCTAAATAACATAAATTTGTTCTGGAGTATGAGAAGTCCAAAATTATGGTGCTGGCAAGGTAGGTTTCATTCTGAGGCCACCTTTCCTGGCTTGTAGATAGCAGTCATCTCATTTTGTGTTCATTTGACCTTTTCTTTGTGCCTGTGGAGAGAGCAAATTAGCTCTCAAGTGTCTCTTTTTGTAAGAACCCTAATCCCAGTGGACCTCATTTAACCTTAATTATGCCCATAAAGGTCCTTTATCCAAATACAGTCACATGGGTGAGTTAGGGCTTCAACATGTAAATTTGAGTGGACACAAATATTCCATAACAATTTATTTTGACTTTAATTGAAGAGACTCTCCACAAAGCCAACTGCAAGAAATAAAGAATATCATCAAAATTACATTATATAATAATAATATAAAATAACCACTTTCAGATTTTTAAGAAAAGATATATGAGTATTCATTAGTTATTTCACTTATAAAATTAACAGGAAGTATAATAATCAATAAATAATTCTTATTTATCTTTACATATTAACTGATAATAAAGGTGACTTTATGGTAGTAGCTATGGGTTTGGTGGTAAAGGGGAACTGAGAAAATTCATAATGTTGATATTCAAAACTACAAATATTGTGAATCAAAGCTGTAAACTGTGTTTGTGATTTCCTATGCATTTATGCATGTATATAAATATATATAAGCAGATACAAATATTAATAGATATATAGCTATATCAATACAGATATATTCCATGATATTTTTCATTTAAAATTTGAATTTGGTGTAGCATTTGCTTCTCTTCTCTTATGCACTCTCTGAATATTTTGCATACATATGCAGCATTCTTAATAATCAGGGACACTTGTTTGGATATATTTATTATTAAGTTCATGTTAGGAAAATATGTATGTATTTATAGGATTTTTAATAGCTAAGGCGGTTAACACTATAGGAGACTACATATTAAAGTTATTAAATTGTCGAATCACAATAAGGACATTTGCAGTGATTTTATTAAAGTTATGTTGTGCTAGTGCTAATCTCCTGCTACAATTTATTGTACTTCATTCTGAAATATTCTACTATTGGTGATGTTTCAGAGTGTTTTTAGTTTTAAGATAAAACTTATATTGAGAACACTTATTTCATGATCGATGAAAAAGAAAAATGTAGACCAACATAGTTTGCGAATGTTTCAGGACAGGAATGCGTGTGTTTGGGTTGTTCTGATTTTAATCGTATATAATGATATAGCTTGGAAAAATGACAAAGTGTATATAAGTTTTAGCTTCTCATTTCATTAAAAGAGAAAAATAATAAGGTTTGAAATAGAATTTTAACACAATCTACCATGTAAAATATGAGTTTTATAAAAATCTTAAAGTTCTCATGCAGTTCTATGATTCAGTATAACTATATTCTATTTATTTTTTATTATATTCATTGTATGTAATATTAGTTTTCATTTAAGATTTTAACATAAAAGAATATTGCTTCAATATTCACGAGGCCATATGTCTGCCTTTATGCCAATATGTTTATCCATTTCATTCATTTCAGTTCTAATATGGCTCCTACAGATAAAAGATGTATTTATAGACTATTATAGCAAAATTATTATTTTGTTTATTTCATCTGTAATGTTCTTGGTGTCTATGTATAACATTCTATTTATTGAAGTATCTTCCCTGACGTAAATGTGCCAATTTGTACTCATGGAAGTATTGATGCATATTACTGTTTTGAAAGTAGAAGCTAAATTGAGATTATGCAGTTGCTCATGCTGAAATACATTTTCAATTATTTTTAATTTCACAAAAATATTATTGTAATTGAATTTAGCTCTCTAACAGCTACCACTTAAAACTGGTTAGAAACCTGCTTTTCTATCTTTCAGTTACTGAAATAACAACAAAATTAAGCTGATTAATAGAAAAAAAATAAAACTGGCTAAATGGATGGCCAGCTCAAGAATGGGATTCCAAATCATTAGAATTCAATATTTTGTTTGAGAAAAAATTCTAAATATTTTATAGCTTCTGAATGAGACTGTTTGAAAGAAAAGTAGCAAACCTGTACAATTGCAACAATGTTAAAATCTTTGGTGAGGAATGGCATTGAACCTATTACTGAATTCAAGGATGATAAATTGAAACAATATGAAATAAAAATATAAAAAACAAAATGAAACCTCAGTTGGAATCACATTCTATATAGTATTTACTTAACACTTAATAAAACTCTATTTATTTAATTCACATGAACATTTCCTAGTGGGCATCTCAGTTGTCATATTGTCTCCAGACACCTTCCCTAAGAATTTTCTATCCCCACAGCAAATAATAAAATGGTGATTCTACCAAGCTCATTAGCACTCCATACCCTTTGAGTTAATTTTGTTTGCTTTGGACTAAATAGCTAATCACTTCATGTAGTCTTCAAAGGTACAACCTAGGATGTGTCACAGAAAAGAGATATTCTTTATTCCAAATACAAACTAAAGAAAAAAAAAACCAATAATAGAAAAAGGAAACTTTGAAGATGGTACTAACAAGTTTGAAATAATGAGCATTCCTAGGCTATGACTGTTTGTGATGATAGTAAACAGAAACTTGATTTACAACTAGATTATGTCCTGATAAGCCTGTCATAAGTTAAAAATATTTTAGGTTGAAAATAAACTTTATTCCATCTAAGTTACCACTAGATATCCTAGCCTACCTCAACAGTGCTCAGAGCACTTGCACTAGCCTAGAGTTGGAAAAAGTCACCTAATACAAAGCCTATTTTATAATAAAATATTGAATTTCTCATATAACTTATTAAATACTCAGAGTGAAAAACAGGATGGTTGTATAGGTCAGTGGTCCCCAAACATTTTTGCACCAGGGACTGGTTTCATGGAAGACAATTTTGCCACAGGCTGGGGGGTGGGGACAATGGTTTAGGGATGACTCATGTGTTTTGCATTTATTGTGTACTTTATTTCTATTGCTATTACATTGTACCATATAATGAAATAATTTTACAACTCACCATAATGTATAATCAGTGGCAGCCCTGAGCCTGTTTTCCTGTAACTAGGCAGTCTTATCTTGGGGTTATGGGAGGCAGTGACAGATCATCAACCATTAGATTCCAATAAGGCACATGCATCCTAGATCCCTCACATGCACAGTTCACAATAGAGTTTGCGCTCCAATGGGAATCTAATACCATTGCTGATCTGACAGCAGGCAGAGCTAAGGTGGTATGTGAGCAATGGAAAGCAACTATAAATACAGATGAAGCTTTGCTCACTTGCCCACTGCTCGCGTCCTTCTGTGCAGCCCAGTTCTTAACAGGCCATGGACTGGTACCAGCACTCACCATGTGTAGTCACTCACTATTAATATACTGGTACCATGTATAGCCACTTACCATTAATATACTTGTACCATGTATAGGTATTCACTGTTAATATACACAGCTGAAAGCACCCTGGCCCTGAAGAATATTTGAAGCAACAAACTAGAGTTAGTTGCTGTATGATTGGGATTCTGTAGTGATAGAGTCATCCATTTCTGTCTCTTCTGATGAAGGTTGAGAATACCTGGTAGAAAACACTGAGGCATCAGCACTTGATGATTTAGCAAACACTGTGTTCTTCAAGAAAATATTCAAGTTTTGATTGTTCCTTTTTATTTCCTCAGCTCTTTATGTGTATTTTTATACCAAGCAAGTACATCCTGTATGTCCCATCAGATTCTGCAAAAGTTTTTTGCTGTAAATTTTCTTGGTAGTTCAGATATAACTTCTTTCTCTGCCTCAACTTATTTATTGCTTCCTTCTTCCACATTGATCAGCTGCTCATTGGACAGTTCTTCAGCCTCAGTGCCAATAAGCTGATGAATATCCTTTTCATTCATGTTTATTTGTAGCTGTTTCCCAAGCACCACTACTTGATACCATTTTATCAACAGGAGAATCTTTCTTAATGTCTTTGAATGTGTTCACATGTCTTCAAAACTTCCTTCCAAATAACATTGCTGTGTGATCTCTTTCTATGTTGCAGAAATGTTAGCCTTTAGAATCTTTCCCAAAGTGTGGACCAGAATCAGTCATTTTAGCAGCCTGAAAAAATATTTGGTGTACATAGTATGCTATGAATACAGCTCTTGCTCCTGGGTCCATTGGTCAAATGCGTGTGATTGTGTTCAGTGGCAAATACACAAACTACATTGGGATACGTGTCACCAGGGATGTGATATGGATGCCCAGAGCATTGTGTAATATCAGAAGAATCTCAAGAAAGATGTTTTGTCTACAACATTCTCTTGGCTGCAGAGCAAAACAGTTCAAAAACAAGTCTTCAGACAAAGCTAATACAACCTAAACTTTCTTGTTATGATGATAATAAATGGGAAGTGTATGCTTACTCTAGGGTTCTTGAAAGTTCTAGGGCTCTCCAAGCAGTAGATTAGGAAAGTCTTTCATTTGAGCTTGATTAAATTTTTACCAAAAAAACCAGAATTCCATGGTTTTTGAATGCCTTGAATCTTGGCATTGCCTTGGACTCTGAAAGGATGTATGTATGCTCCTGTATGCACTTCCAGAACAAGCTAATTTCATTGACAACAAACATTTGTTCTGGCAATTATCTCCCCTCCACAATTATCCTATGCAGTTATCTCTTAAAAGCTATGGCACCTTCAGTAATATTATCTGCTGCTTCACAATTGACCTTTACATTATGAAAATTATGACACCTTTTGACGTGTGGGAACCACCCAGGACATGCTGTAAACATTTTTGTATACATCAGATCATCAGCACACTATTTTACCATATCTAAAAGACTTCTTCCCTTTGTCTGGATTGTGAGTAGACGAAATAATATAAACTTCTATATTTTCCATTCATATGACAAGTAATTTTTCCATATCATCAACCAATCCAGCTCTTTTCTTTGAATTCAAGTGGATTTTACCATTTTTGATATTACTGCATCAATGATTTTCTTTGTATCCTTTTAGATGATCAAGATCACGGGCTGCAAAAGTCTGAATTCACATGCAATGGCCATTACTGGCTTGTCCCCGTAATGCTGGGCTATTATTTTGAATTTCATCTCAAAAGTATTACCTTTCTCTTCTTTTCATCAGAAGCAGGAGACACCAATGAGCATTTTGTAGACATTATGGAATCTAATAACACCAAACCCAACACCCAGAAAACACGGGCACTACAGTCCATGGTAGAATATTGATTGTTTACCCTCATGAATGTATGGCTCATTGAGAGCTGAGGCCCACTGCTGCTGCTCTGTATGGCTAAGGCCTACCACACTCTATATCATTGGCTCAAGAAAATGTCAAAATTCACAATTTTAGTTTCTATTGCATTTGTGTCACTTGTACATCATTGTAAAAATTGTTGAAAAATCACAAGTCAAGCCATCTGTATTTAACAGGTAGAAAATTAACTACACTTTAGTGAAATTTTTGTCTAAAGTTAATTGATAACCTATGAATGAAAGTTCTGAAGACAATGTGCTGTGGAATAGGCGAAGCCATAAAGTCGGAATAAGTCTCACAGCAAGAACTGAAACACGTATGTGAAGCTGAGTCCTTAAACCACTACTCTTCTTATGTAATTGGCTCTAAACAGACCATTTTAAAGCAAAACAAGTTCAGCTTAACTTGTTAGTAATAAGAAACATTTTTACTCTTTCTAAACACATATATAGAATGTCATTTAAAATTCTTGGCCCATAGTCATCATTTCAGGGATTCTTAAAGTAATTGGATAAGAAAATCCAAGTAAAAACTTACACTGAAGATTTTATTTTTGAACTGCTTACAGAGAAATGAGCATTGTGAAAATCAATGGAATGTTATGCAATTAAATAATCAGTGCAACACTATTCCACAGATAAAGGAGTGGGTCGATAATTAAAAGTTGCTTATGTTTTCTGTTTGTAGCCGAAACTCATTCTCCATTCTATTTTTGGCCAGCTAATTCTCTTTAGAGTTCCATATTCTGGACCAGAATTAGATTCTCTACAAAATGGGTGAATTATGGTTCATTTAGTAGCATTTAAAGATTTTTGTCTACTATCCAAAAATGTAAAGTTTTGTCCTTTATCATTTCAATACAACTTGTCAGTTTTGTAATTTATATGGAACACACAATCATGAATACTATATATATATGGTAGCTGTTAACCATTGCTCTCATTCCAGGAGCCGTGCCACATTTAAGTTTTTGTTTTTGTGCCAGAAGCACTGAGCAGTCAAATGATAAATGTGACTCATGCTCCTGGAAGTTGGTTTTATCAATGTTAAATATTAACGTTTTCTTTTTATACAGAAAAATCAAGTATCATATTAAATAGAAATATAAAAAGATTGCATTTATTAAGGTAAAAGGGGAGAATTTACAAATATATTGACCCTTTAGCAGAGCATATTAGACTTAAGCCCCTACTTTTATCACCATATTAAGCAATTAATTCACATTGAATTTGCGGTTAAAATGATTTTGCCACCTTTGGCAGAGTCATCCAGAAGAACTTCAATGTAATATCATAAAGGAATGCCAGGATTTGATAAAATAGGCATTTTTCAATATAGTTTAAAGGTAAGTAGCAAACAAAATCCCACATGTTAAATTTGACCTACATGTGTGTTTTGTTTAGACAAAATACGATTTAAAATTTTGTTTTAAAAAAGACATGTTTGCTACATAAAAAATTTATTTTAAACCTTTGGGAAACAAAAACAAAGTGGACTTTTAGATTCTTTTGAAAACCCACAAACTCAGATGACACTTCTACCATACAATCTCTGAAGGCAGCAATCAGAGCTCCTTTTTAGTGAAGCACACATTCTAGTTGCCACAAACTCCAGCCTTTACTATAGTTTACCTCCACTTGCTTCACTTGTTTGGAGTACTAGTATACAAATCAGCATCCTTTGCTTTATAAGCCAGAGAGCTTCGACACAGAAATGCCAAACCATGGAATGAAACTACACTGGTTTCTTTAAAGGAGCCATATCAAACATCATACAAATGCAAGCACAGTTGGTTTCACAGATTGTATCACAGTTGCCATTTGTCTTTAGTAAAATTAATAAAACAGAGGAACACTTACAAATATTGGATCTTAAAGGGAAGCCCCATTTATAATAGAGTCCAAGTCATCTGCAAGCAACTACCAAATCCAGATATAAAAGAAGGATGAAGGAAAGGTGCAAAGATTTTATTACTAGCCATGCACCAAATGAGAAGAGGGAAAGGGACTCACAAAATTTAATGATTTCTTGAGATCATAGATAAATGAGGCATGATTAAAATGAGACAATATGAATTGTCTGTCAAAAATGTCTGGATTTAATAAAAATGTGTGTACTTAAACAATTATGCTTAATATATACATTTTGCTAGGGTCATTTATCTCCTAGTCACACGATTCCTGGAATCAGAAATCATGTGAGTCAAATTTCAGTGAGATAAACAGATACTCTGGAATCAGAAAAGTGTGGTTCAAATTTCAGTGAGATAAACTTGAATTTTTACCTGAGAAGACAAGATTTCATTGGTGAGGCTGTAAGAATAACATTTATTAGTGACAGGAAAACCACTTTTTTATGTTTCATAAAATAGTTTCAGTAGTTTTCAAAACCTTGCTGAAGGCAAATGAAATTTGAAACAACCTAACTTTACTCCTTGCTCCTTTGCAGTGAGTTAGGAAGCTCCTTGACTTTATTAAAGAAAGCAAGAATTATAGAAAAAAAAATCTCCAAGTGATTTAAAAACTCTTTTCTTTTTTCAATGCATTCTGTCTTTCTTTTATCTTCTTTCTGCATGCCTCTTTGTCTAATAGGGTTTTCCTTCTGGGAAAAGATCATTGAATGCTAATGTGTCAGTGTTTGCCTGTTAAACGTGATGTCCCAAGCAACCTACTAGTTCATTAATCAGACTGTTCAGGGAATGTGTATTACAGCTGAGGCCCTTAAGTATAATTGTTAAATGTGTATATAAATAGGTCAGGACTGTGATTCCTTATATATTTTTAACTTTTTTATATTATGCTTATTCTTCTTAGTTTCTTTCCAATAGTATATCTATCCCAAATTAACATGTCTCTCTTAAACAAATGTAACTTCAATGATAAGATTTTTTTCAGTGATATAATTTTAAAACAAGGAGTGGGACTATGAATTATTCTCTTAGAAATTGTGTGACTGAGAGATAAACGACCCTGGAGATAGAAAAGGTATGAATTTAATCGCTTATGAACCCAGCATACAAACCCCTGTTATATTCAGCACATTTTCTCCAGACCTCTATGACTAAAGACATAACATTTAAACATAAAATCGTGTGTGTGTGTGTGTGTGTGTGTGCGCGCGCGTGCGCGCACATGCATATCTTAAAGTAGGGGAGCAGAACAAAACTACACATGTCGTTTCAGGGACAATGTCTAGTATAAAATCCAAAACCAAACAGAAACATTCTCCTTTTTTCAATATGATTCCTTTTGTCACTCAAAATAGACACATAGTTAGGTAATTCAACATAGCTTCCTCCAGAAAAATCTGGACACCAGTATTGGCCCTAGCTGATGATAAAATAAGAGTACATTTCCAGAGTTTTGTTTCATTACCATACAATGCTTTCTCCCAATGAGAAAAAAATGTACTCAAGCTGAAAGAAAAAGAAAGAAAGAAAGAAGGAGAGAAAGAAAGAAAGAAAGAAAGAAAGAAAGAAAGAAAGAAAGAAAGAAAGAAAGAAAACAAAAGCAGCAAAATTAAAATGCCCGCGTTTGATAAAAAAAAAAAAAGATTTATTTTACTGCCATAGCATTTGGCATATTTAAGAAACAATGACAGGTAACAATAAGAGTCTATAGTTAATTTGCATAGTGTGTAAGTGTCCAATATTAAAATTTTTGTTTCATGGAATAATGTGAAGCCTTTATAGATTTGAGAATACAAAAGTATGCACAGAAATGTCCCTCTGTTACTGTTTTCATTATTATTTTAAAAAGAGAAATTTATAATCCAGTGAATGTAAATTTATAAAACTGATACCACAGAAATATAAAGATCATTCAAACCTGCTATGAACATCTTTATTCACATAAACTAGAAAATCTGCCGGAGATGGATAAATTCCTGGAAATATTTTACCCTCCTAGATTAAACTAGGAAGAAATAGAAACTTTGAACAGACCAATAACAAGCAGTGAGATTGAAATGGTAATTAAAAAGTTACCAACAAAAAAATCCAGGACCAGACAGATCCACAGCTGAATTCTATCAGACATTCAAAGAAGAATTGGTGCCAATCCTTTGACAGGATCTAAAAGACAGAGAAAGATGGAATCCTCCCGAGGTCATTCTATGAAGCACTCCCCAGGCCCCTAAGAATGGGAGTCCCTGTGAGCTAGACTACTGTTATGTGTTGTTGTTCCTCTAGGTCTAGCCACTTAGTGAAGCCAGCACACCGCAAGCTGGTGGTAAGGAATGTATGCAAAGAACCCAGTAATGTTACCTGTTCTCAAGTCTCCCAGCTGGGGTTAGTAGCACCAGCTCTAATGGGGATGGCAGGGGTGTGATATAGTCTCTGTGAGAGTCATTGGTTATAGATAGTCTTAGTGTGTTGACTTTCTTCAGTGCTGGTTATAGTAGTCATCAACTGGTCACATGGAGAAACTCAGGACCTCTTGGTTAGCCAGAGTTGTATAAGCAAAGGTGATAGCTGAGATCATGCAGCCATTTTTTTTTTTTTTAACTTCTGAGTAGCCTGAGTAGTGTTATTCTACCAGGAGATGTTGTAATAAACTCTGTTAGCTGCCCTCCAGACAGGAGGTGGTGCTTGCAAAAGAACACCAGCTGTGATAGTAGCAGTGGAATTTTTGCTTACCTTATGTTGTCCAGGGTGGGTCCTCTCATATCACAGGCGATAGTTGGGGCCATATAGCTCCAAAAAGTTTCTGGTCTTTATGTTAAGTTACCAGGGCAGGTGATGGGGCAAAACTAGGTGAGGATAGGCCCAGTTCTCTGGCTATTCAGATGAGACAGGCACTTCTTTTCATCCATAGGAATGTTGATATTCCAAGTAGAGAGAAATTGTGATTCTGTCTCTTGTGCAACCTGATAGCTGTTGCACAGTTCTGACTCTCTGTTTGTGCTCTGACTCTCTGCCTACAGGGAAAGTAGCAGCTCCTGTGAGTGTTAGGGGATTGGGGATCTTTCTCTGGCCATTGGGTTGATGTTCTAGAGGGAACTGTTGCTGTGTCTGCTTCACTGAAGAGTTTGTGCAAGGAGTAGAGAATAGCAGGCAGCAGTAAGCCCCACACTGATCCCATGATTTGGGCAGGGCAGATCCACTCCCTCAGTGTTCCACTGGCAGCAGCAAGCTAAATTTCAGGCAGCCCCCACTCAGAACTTGCAGCTGCCCTGGATCATAAGCTTTCCCTGTGGAAATCCCAGCTATGGCTTTCAGGCCATGCCCCTCCCCATTGTGCAGCAAGGCTGGATGCCCAGCTCCTGTACTTGTAGCTACAGGCAACTTTTTACTTGTCCTCCACCCCCTGGCCCCAGCCAAGGGATTTCATCCCCACCCGAGGTTATATTGTGGAACACAGTTGAGGGCTTCTTTTAACCTGTGACCACTGGCTGAACTATTTGGCTAACCTCTGCAGGGTCCCCTGTGAGGAACATTAAGGAACGGCTTCCCTTGGTCCACACTGGGAATTGGGAGTGTACACCAAGGTATTCCCACCACTACTCTTACTTGTATATTCCATGAGCTTCCCCGCATTGGTTCCTGTGCTGGCTGGATAGAGTTAAGGCCATCCCCTGTGGTCTGGACTTTCAGGCTGTCTGGTGAAGGGGTGTGTTCTTGGGACTTACTCATTACTTGACTCACAGTAGGCTGCACCCTGCTGATTCCTTCAAAAAGGAATTTGGTTTTCCTGCTCAGTTATTCTGTCCCTTCTTGAAAAAATGTTCACAGTGTAAATCTCTATATGCTATTTTGTCCTTCCAACAGAGGTATGTTAGCAATGCCTCTAATCTGCCTTCTTGGAAAACAAAAAACAAAAACATGTTTTGTCTTTTTTTGTGTGTGTCTGACAAATATACTCTAAGACTATGCTGTGGATAGATTAAAAATACATATATTTTTACCTATGTAACAAACCTGCACATTCTGCATGTGTATCCCAGAATTCAAAATAAAAACAAAAAATAAAATTAATTTTTAAAAAATCTTCCACCATTGTGGAAGAAAGTGTGGTGATTCCTCAAAGACCTAGAGGCAGAAATATCATTCAATCCAGCAATCCCATTACTGGGTATATAGCCAAAGGAATAGAAATCGTTCTGTTATAGGGACTCATGCATGCATACATTCATTGCACCACTACTCACAATAGCAAAAACATGGAATCAACTTAAATTCTCATCAATGACAGACTGGACAAAGAAAATGTGGTACATATACACCTTGGAATACCATGCAGCCATTAAAAGGAACCAGATCATGTGCTTTGCAGGGAAGTATACACAATGGAAGCCATTATCCTTAGCAAAATAATAGAGAGACAGAAAACCAAACATCACACTAACTCACTTATAAGTGGGAGCAAAATGATGAGAACACACAGACATATGGGGTGCAGCAACATACACTCGGGCCTGTTGGAGGGTGGGGCATGGGAGGAGGGAGAGGATCAGAAAGAATAGCTAACTGATCCTGGGTTTAATGCCTGGGTGATGAGATGATAGGTGCAGGAAATCACCTCACCGTTGCACTTATTTACCTATGAAACAAACCCGTACATGTATTCTTGAACATAAAATAAAAGTTAGAACTTAAAAAAATATTCACTAGATTACATAAAATTAACTAGAAGAGGGAGAAAAAGTTTTTTTATTTAAGCCCTAGCAATTGAATGCTTTTATTCCAAATCACTATTTTTATTATTTACAAATTCATTTTAACTATTTCAGGATTCGTATAGTGTCATCTATATGCTATTTATTAAGATATTTTACACTTTGTTATGTTACTAAGAATGTATTGATGTTTTTATCTAAGAAATTGTATAATTAATTCTAAATACCTTGCATACCCTTTTCATTTATTTCGTAAGACATCAGAATTATTCTTAAGAAAAGGCTTAAGGATCTTTTGTCTTCTCTATTTTATTTTGAATCATCTTACTGTTTGAAACTACATAGTATTCATGGTTTTAGGACTACTCTTACTTGTCATCATTATCGAAATAATTTGACCACATATTAAAGCAATTTGTAAGTTAAAATTAGCTAATTTTAATACCTTAAATATAATTTCGTCCTATACTCCCGTGGAAGCTCAAATTATTAATTTTGGATGTTGGAGAGAAGATGACATTTTTAAAAGTACAAAACTTAAGGTTAAAACTGGAAAAGAATATTAAGGGTTTGGTGTTTGAGCAAATTATATTCTTTCTGGGGGTAATTTAGTACTTTATTGGTCTTTTTTGATTTGAAACATCTTTAAAACATTTTATTATTCTTTTTTCTTCATGACAACAGTAGCAAGACAACTTAACAATGGTTAATTACTTGCACTATCATTGGATATAAATTCTTATATCCATTATAAATGCTTATATCTAGCCATTTCATTCCCTGCAAAGAACACTACCTCTCTGAGTGTGGAATATTTATCATTCCATTCAAATCGCTTATTGAATAAGGTCACTTTAAGCATCTGTTCTCTTTAAGCAGTCACACAATTTTCTTCCTTTTTATTGAGGTATAATTAACATACAATGCAATTTACCCTAATGTATATATTTCAATTGTTTTGTCTTCACAAAATTTTACAACCATTGCTACCGTCTAATTTTAGAATATTTTCATCACCTCATAGCCATCAGCAATCATACCTCATACCTCCCTCCCACATTATCCTGGAAACTACTTAATGTAGTTTAAATATGATTTATTTGTTTCCACTATATCTCATGTTGAAATTTAATTTCCAGTGTTGGAGATGAAGCCTAAGGGAGGTCTTTTAGTCATTAGGGCATATCTCTTATGAATAGATTAATGCCCTTTCTCAGGGTTGATTAAGTTCTCACTTTATTAGTTCATACAAGAGCTAGTATTTTAGTCAAAATGGACTAAGTGCCTGGCATCTTCTGCTCTCTCTTTTGCATACTTCTGGCCATGTAATCTCTGCATACACAGGTGCCTCTTCACCTTCCACCATGAGTAAAACAACCTGAGGCCTTCACCAGAAACCACAAAGATGCTGGTGCCAAACTTCATGTACAGTTTGCCATGACCTAAATAAACCCTTTTTTTTTTTTTATAAATTACCCAGCATCACCTACTCTTTTATAGTAACACAAAATGGACTAAGATATTACTAATTGACTTAACTGTTTGTATAGAGTTGCCAATTCAGAATATTTAATATGAATTAAATCATGCCATGTGTGGCCTTTTGTATCTGGTTTCTTTCACTTAGCATATTTTCAAGGTTCATCCATTTTGTATCATACATCAGTAATTATTTTTTTATGGCTAAATAATATTCCATTTTACAGATTATACCATATTTTGCTGTCCGTTTATCAAGTGATTTATGCTGGGTTGTTTTCTGTTTTTTATTACTATAAATAATGTTGCTATGGGCATTTGGGTCTACATTTCTCTGTGGACAAATGTTTTCAGACCTCTTTATTATACAGCTACCAGTAAAATTGCTGGGTTATAATAATTCTCTGTAAAAAGTTTTTGTGAAAGTGGAAAACCATTTTCTGAAGCATCTGTAAGATTTTGCACACCAGCAGTCTATAAAGATCCCAGTTCTTTCAGATCCTTGCTAACACTTATTCATGTCCATCATGTCTAATCATGCCATTCTTGGTGGTGTGAAAATTTTACTCTTTTGATTTTCATTTTCCTAATGTCTAATGATATTATTGTCCATTTGTACCTACCACTATCCCAGTACTATGTAGTCTTGGTTAACATATCTTTGTAGTAGGCTTTGAAATTGGAAAATGTGAGACTATTTAAATTTTATTTTTCAAGATTTTTTGGTAGAATTATTCTAGGTTTCCTGCACTTATATATGAATTTTAGAATAAATTAGTCAATTTGTGCAAAAGGGTCATCTTGTATTTTAATAGAGATTGCATTGGATCCGTAGATTGGTTGCGGAATATTGCCATCTTAACAATATTAAGTAACTACCCATTAGCAGAAGATCTTTTTGCATTTATTAAAGCCTTCTTACATTTTTTAAAGCAGTATTTTGTAGGTTTTAGTTTATAAGGGTTACACTGTTTGTTGAATTTATTCCTAATTATTATACCTGTTTTGATGCTATTGTAAAGGGATTTTTTTTTTTTTTTGGTGTATTTTTATGACTCATGTAACCTTGTGTCTGTAATGTTGCTGAACTGATTTACAAGCTTAAATGTTTTTAGTGTGTTTCTTTGAATATTTTTATATACACCAATGGCTTTTGAAATGGGAAAGAGTTATACTCCAATTGCTGTCTGGATAAATTTTATTTATTTATTTTTCTGCCCTATTGTGCTGACTGAAATCCTAGTAGAGTGTGCTCCGTCTGTTTTTACTGAAGTTTGATGTTAACTGTGGGTATTTTTATACACCCTTTAGCTGATTGAAAAAGTTTATTTGTATTTCCAGTTATTGGGTGTTTTGTTATGAAAAGGTGCTAGACTTTGTCAAATGCTTTTTTGATGTAACTATTGAGATAATCATATATTCTGTTTGTTTTTTCTTTGTTATCCTAATAAAATGATATATTATATTGATCAGGTTTCATATCTTGAAGTAAACATGGATTCCTGGAGTAAATCTCACTTAGTCATGTTGGAGAAGCCATTTTATACATTATAAGATTGGGATTGCTAGCATTTTGTTGAAGATTTTTATATCTACATTCATGAGGGATATTAGTTTGTTGTTTCTTTTCTTGCAGTAACTTTCTCATTTTAGCATCAGTGTAATACTGGCTACATAGAATGAATTGAGAAGTATTTCCTCCCATTCCATTTTTTTTTTTTTTTTGGAAGAATTTTCACAGGATTCTTTTAATCCTTCTTTAGACATTTAAATTTACCAGTTAATCTATTTTGTTCTTTGTTTTTACTTATAAATAAAATAGCCACAAGTTAAATTGCATTACTTTTTATGAATCTGTGTAATTTTTTGTTTTTTCCAGAGCCTGCTGTAGTACTTAAAATCACTCCAGAAATATGTTCCTGGTTTATCTCATTTTTGTCATATAATTTTTCATAACATACTTATAATTTTTTTCCTGTAAGACTGGTATTAATGTCTGTCTTTAATTTCTGATTTTAAATGGATTCTTATCTCTTTTTTGCTAAGTTAATATAAATAGATGCTTGTCAATTTTGTTAATCTTTTTGAAAAAGCAACTTTTGGCTTATCTATTGTTCTTTTCATTCTATATTTTATTACTGCTATTATTTTTTTCTCTTCTGCTTGATTTGTGTTTGCTTTGCTTTTAAAGTTCCTTAATGTTACTTGTGGCACTTCTTTTTAATATAGATATTTATAGCTCTTCATGTTTTATGGATACATAGTATCCATAAAAAAAATCTAAAAACTGTCTTGATTGTATTACATGTTTTGGTGTTTTCATTTTTATTTCATTTCATTTATCTCTAAGCATTTTTCTAATTCCCATTGTTATTTATTCTTCAGAATATTTGTTATTTAGGAGAGTTCTGCTTAGTTCCTGTATATTCATGCATTTCCCAAATCTTTTTGATATTTATTTCCAATTTAATTTTCTTGTGTTCAGAGAACATACTTTATATGATTTTTTTTAACGTAAATTGATACTTGTTTTTATGAAATAACATATAGCCTGTCTTGGAGAATGTTTAATGTGAAATTGAGAAAAATGTGTATTCTTCTGTTGTTGGATTGAATGTAGTGTTAGGTTCAGTTGGTTTATAATTTTTTTTTTGTTTGAGATGGAGTCTCACTCTTGTCGCCCAGGCTGGAGTACAATGGCGTGATCTCAGCTCACTGCAACCTTTGCTTCCAGAGGCCAAGAAGTTTCCTCTGCCTCAGTCTCCCAAGTAGCTGGGATTACAGGCACTCGCCACCACCCTTGGCTAATTTTTGTATTTTGAGTAGAGATAGGATTTCATCATGTTGTCCAGGCTAGTGATTTTTTGTCTATTTGTTATACCTACTACAGAAATTGGAGCATGAAAGATCCAATTATTATTTTTTATTACTATTTTTCATTTCACTTTATTTTCTAAAGCTGTTTTGCCTTTCAGTTTTAAAGAATAATTTTCCTATAAAATACAATACTTGGATAATATCATTTGTTTTGCTTTGTTCTATTTTCAATCCTTTGAATATATTATTCCATCACCTGATGTGTCCATATTTTTGGATGAGATATCATATGATAATTTCTTTGAGAATTCCTTGTCCATAATAAAGTTCTACTTCTCTTTCGCTAGTCTCAAGATTCTTTCTTTGGCTTTGATTTTGATGTTCCTCTGTATGGATTTATTTAAGCCTATTCTATTCAGAATTCAGTGAGCTACTTAGAAGCATAAATTAATATTTTTCATGAAACTTGAGAGTGTTTGGTTGTTATGTCTCCAACTTCTTTCTGCCTTTATATTCTTTCTGAGACTCTGAGTTTGTGTAGATTGGGATGGTGGTTGCTGTTCCAGAGATTTCAAGGATCTTTTCACTTTTCTTTATTTTGTTGTCTTTCTGCATCTTAAACTGGATAATCTTTACTGATTTTCCCAAATTTGCTTATTTTGCCTCCTCTACCTGCTAATATTTGCAATTAAGTCTATAATAAAATTTTCATTTTATTTATTTATTTTTTCAGTTACAGAATTTCTATTCAGTTCCTTTTTGTAATATTAATATCTTTAATTGTATTATTTATTTGACAAAACATTATTCTTATACTATCGTTAGTCCTCTAGACATGATTTACTTATTTCTTGATGATATTTAAAATAGTTGATTTAAAGTATTTGTATAGTAAGTTCAATGCCTATTCTTCATTAAAGAAAATTTGTTTTCATAGCTATTCTTTTTATTTTGTTCTGTATATATGTCATAATTTATTGTTCCTTTGCATTTGAATAATATAATATGGCTACTCTGGAAAACAGATTATATCTCTTGGTCAGGATTTTCTATTGTTGCTTTTTGTAGTTTGTTTTCATTTGTTTAGTGACTTTGTAAATTAATTATCTAAAATATATACAGCAGTCTTGGTTCTACTTCCTATGGGTTCGGTTACCTGGATTTAAATGTGGTACAAACACATTAAATGGAAAATTCCAAAAAAGTCATAAATTTTAAATTGCATGCTATTTTGAGTAATGTAATGAAATCTGACCTGCTCCATCAACCCAGGGTGTGAATTACTCCTTTGCACAGTGTATCTGCACTGTATACATTCACAACCAATTAGTTACTTAGAAGCCATCTTGGTTATCAGATTATCTGTAATGGTATAGCAGTGCTTCTGTTCATGTAACCCTTATGTTATTTAATAATGGCTCCCATGCACTAAGAGTAGTTATACAAACAACGAGATATGCCAAAGGAAAGACATTTAGTGCCTCCTTTAGGAGCAAAGGTAAAAGTACTTGACTTAATTAGGATGGAAAAAAATCATGTGTGAGGTTGCTATGACCCAAGTTAAAAACAATTTTTCTATTTATTAATAGTCTACATAGGGTTTCGTACTATCCACAGTTTCTGATATCAAGTGGGAGTCTTGAATTGTATCCCCCATGTATTCTGCTCATGTATGACCTCTAAACCAAAGGTAGCTTATTGGTCAGCTAGTGAATAAATGGAAATTTTATTAAATGCCTGGTGCCAATAAGTTTCTAAGAACTGAGAGGTTCATTGTGTTTGTTGAGGGACATCATCAATACTCAGCTAGGATGTTTAAACTCTGCCTTAGGTTCACTTTCTGAGTTTACAGAGCCTCATAATTAGCAAGAGGTGATAATTTAGAGACTTTACACGTTTTCCTGAACATAAGAATAGTCCTAATTATGAACATAGCCTATGAATGCATATGGCTTTTTAGAGTTTCAGGAATATTTCGGTGCTTTGAAAGACCCTTATGAGCATCTCATTGCCTAGCTTTCTTTTTTAAACTTTTGATTGGCCTATTGTTTGCTCAATTTGTTATCAGCCATCTCTATTAGCATTGGTATTTCTTTTTTCAAGCAGCCATAATTTTAATCAATTGCTGCAGATTATTTTGAACAAATGCCTCTAGACAAAAGGTTGTTAAAAAGGGAAATATTCAAGTCAGTCAAACAAAGACTGAAAGAGGTAAGGTTTTGCAAAGAACCAGCAAATGGGTCAAGTAATGGCAATTCTATGGAAACGGAGCTTTGAAGGAACCCTGAGACATTTTGTTCCTTCAGTGGCTGGAAGGTTGTTGGTCATAGATAAAGATTATTGGTTTTTCAAGTTACTGTTTTGAAGGAAGTAAGAGGATAGGAACAGGGCAAGTTAAAATGCCATAAAACTTATTATTCTTACTGATATTCAGTTGTTTCCATTGATGAATATTTCCAAGATTGCTGTAAGAATTTAATTTCCAGTATTACAAAAATGTTGATTCTGACATTTTTTTTGCCATTGATTTTGTTTCTTTTACAAAGGAGAGAATTTTTGAATTTTTTATTATTTCATTCTCACTGTTGTCACCTCATAGTTTTATTACCTGATGACTATAAACCAAGGATAATATAATAATTACAATATGTTTTTATGTTAATTGTACCTTTTTCTTTGACAGATCCTATACAAATGTTAATAAAAAAATTTAATAGCTGCAGATGATAGAGAAACCACCCCTCTGTCACTTCCCCACTCTTCCATTATTTTCAACACACACACTCACTCTCTTCGTATGCACTCTCACACCAATATATTTCAACTTGGAATACTCTAGTCAAATGTTGTGCTTCACTGTAAATGTGCTTTTTCCACAAAAGAATATTTGCTAGATAGCTTTTTACATAGTCTAGTATCTCTAAAATTTGAACAAAAGTTGACTATATACATGTCTCCTTCTTCCTCATATCAAGAGAAATTGTTATTACTTGTACATAGACATATCTCAAATCAATTAAGCCTCAACTTATATTATGAGCATAATCAACCTCTAAATAACATTTTATTCATGAAAATAAAGTCTTTCACATTAAGTATTATTTTGCAGTTAAATTATATGATATTTTAAATTAAAATTAGTTTTCAAAATGATTTTAATCTTTAATTTTATTAGAGATAAAAATAGTAATATTTCAAGAAAACCTTTTGAGTGACATGAAAATTGTAAATCTTAATGCATTCATTCAATGTGATTTATTCAAGATTAAGCTAAAGATTAAGTTCCCTATATTGACCTTATCATCTCACCAATAGTTTTGCAAGAAAGTAACTATTTTTATATATCTATCTTAGATAGATAGATGTAAATAGAAGCTTAATGTGTCTTTCAATATTAATTTAAAAGATCATTTTATATAGGAATTTGTTATTTTACTATTTACAATTGTTATACAGTATATTTTTGAATAAATACAACAACACACTTCCAAAAGCCATAAAAAGTTATATTACCAGAACTACAATAAGTAGGATGTGGACTAATAAGTGTATACAGACAGTGCATTAAGATTATCCACTAATTTTCTATGGGAAAAAAAATTCTAAGGTATGGTTTATATTTTCGATCCATGATTTGCTAATGGTAACTCAAGGGCTGTCCTTCCACAAATTTTATCAAATTGGTTTAAAATGTTTGTGATAAAATTGAATCATTTGGTTAAAAAACATTCATTACAAGAAATAGACTTTTTATTTTTACAGTTAGAAGTTGACTGTGTTTGGAGGAGCAAACTAATCTCCGTTCCTCATTCCTCAACAGTGATTCTATGCTGTAATTGTGTTTACTCTCACTTGATTTTATCTATCACATTACCAATTACATTTATTTCTCTAAACAATATATTATTTTGTTTCAGATGTGTTCAAAATAAAATCATATTGAATTTTTTCTCTTGCAGCTTGTTTTCTTTCTATATTATGTTATTGAGACTTATCTACATTGTTGAATATAGTGTTTAGTTTGCATTTACTTTCACATCTCTATCATTTTCAATTGTAGGAATGAAATAAGATGTGTTTATATAATCTTCTATCATTTGGACTGTTCCTTATATTTTGGTATTGTAATCTATTAATAAAATCATTCTTTACAGGCTTCTGGTGAACAACTGCAACCTTATTTAGGACATACATCCAGATAAGAAACTGCTGGATCAGGGTATGTGCATGTTTAACTTTACTAGGCTATATCACTTGTTTCACAGATATATATATATCTGTGTCTTTATATACACCAGGCAAAAATTTTAGAATAGTCTTACATGCTTCCTTCCTTCCCATTGATATACATTGATAGATATTATAATTTCATGCTAGATTATTATAGCTATATTTTTTTCTATGGTCTCATCTATTTTAACATTTTAAAATGCTTAAAATTATTTAATTGATGTTATTTCACATCTCTCACAATATCTTCTGAATTTATTTTGTTCTGTACCTACTTTATCTAAAGTTGTGGTTGAATATTTGACCATGTATGTCAGATATTCAGGGAATTTGCATGTCTGAGCATACTCTTAATATAATCTCATAATTTTAATGATAGTTCTGTTAACATTCTATTCTTCCAAGATGAAAGTTCACATAAATTTATCTGGTATTATCACTGAAAAATCTTACATCATTCTGATTTTTTAAATAAACATACCCTTTTCTTCTGGAAGATTTTATAATTTTATTTTTTGTCATTGATATTTTACATTTTAATAGTGGTATCAAGGTTTGTAAATTCTTTTATTTCTCCTCTTTGATATTTTAAGGGATTTTTAAATACAAAGGCCAACATGTATTGTTTTAATCGGGTACAATATTTCCATTATCTATTTAGATATTTCTGATGCCCGGTTTTTGATATTTTCTCATTCTGTAAGTCCCATGATCCAGATGTTAATACTTCTCTGTTAGCTTTCAGTTCTCTTCACTTTTCTTATACGTTGTTTATTAGTTTTCATTGTATTCCTAGGAATCTAGGATTCCAGTTTTATATTTCAGTTTAATATTCCATTTTGAAATTTGTTCCTCATGGGTAATCATTCTGTAATTATCCTATCTGCCGTGGTTTTTATTTTAACTCCTCAATTTTCTGTATGTATTTTGCTTTGGTATTTATTTTTTTTGTTTTCATTTACCATAGTACTTATAGATGTATCTCTTTGTGTTTAATTTTTTGCTTCATATTGAAACTGTGATCCAGCTCATTGATTTTGTTTCTATAAACACAAGTGTTATTAATTTGCTTATGAGCTTATGTTTCTTGCAATAAGCATTAGTTAAAGACCACAGGATATCCTACAGTGTGTATCAGCACCGTGACCACAATGAAAGGACTAGGTAAAAATAAGTTCTGGAGCAGATAGACCCAGGCATGAGAAAACACCATGAGCAGGCTTCTGAGTTGTGCTGATTTTAACCCTATGTCTCCTAACTCTACAGGGATAAGATGTCACCTCTAAAGTCAGGCTCTGAATGTCCTAAAACAAGGTGCCAATCACTAACACTTGTGGAACTTAATCATTTTGTAAT
Organism: Sapajus apella; assembly: GCF_009761245.1. Classification (NCBI taxonomy): domain Eukaryota; kingdom Metazoa; phylum Chordata; class Mammalia; order Primates; family Cebidae; genus Sapajus; species Sapajus apella. Next base: position 4,301,972 of record NW_022436949.1, on the reverse strand, counting down.
ATTATCCAAGTCATCTTTCTGGTTTTAAGGAGTCCTACATCCTTGGCCAAATGGAATTAAATTGTCTACACAGTTGCTGACAATAGAAAGTAACTAAGTTTACCCATATCAGTTGTTTTCATTCTTGCAATATATAGGCTTTTGTTTGGCCGAAATAACCTCTACATAATATTATTCAAGTCATATTCTGCACGCCTTTACCAAGTTCAAGAATAGTGCACTAAAATTATTCATGAATCTCCTAGAAAAAAATGTAACTGTGATGTTATTTGGCTACCTTGATTATTCAGTTTACAGAAAGTTTCTAATATACTCTTTAATTTCATTATCATATACATAGTGATTCAACATAGTTCAACAATATGTTTATACACAGAATTTTAATAGACTTCAGATGAAGATAAGCACATAGCCATTATTGACTACTAAGTGTGTATGTATGTATTCTATTATGGTGTCTGAGATAATTGAGGGTATTAAATTCTTCTAAGTATGATATACTTCTCTTGTAATGTAGCAAATATGTATGTAGAAAATATGTATTTTAAAGTTAGTCTTCAATTTCAACATTTAAAAAATAATTATAAATTCAAATTGGTACAGTTCAAATTAGTATATTTAATTACATGTTCGAATATGACATCCTCCTTATTAAAACTGACCCTACACCAGAAGTGATGTTGCTATTATACGCAGTGATGCATATTTAAGTGAAGGCAATATCTAATTCCTGAATGTTCTTCCCGGTGAGATAAAGGGGCTTTGTATAGAGCCTTGTGAAAATGTTCTCTCAATCACCCATGATGACAAGCTGTGATACATTCAGTCTTTATAGCTATTGCTTAGAAATATGGTCATTGTCAGAAAACTGTACCTTTAGATTCACTTCTACTTTTATTCATCAACGTGTAGTATAAAGAGGGCAAGGCTGATGATGCAGTAAGTTTAAAAAGCGATATGTTAGTATGTGAATGATTTACAAAGGATGTAAATTTAAATAACCACTGATATATTTAGAGATTTTTGTGTTACAAAATTGGTTTGAAATATTCAGAGAATGTAGATACCTCTTTTCTGTTTTTTTTTCAAGGTGGTAAAATTTGTACTTTAAAAATATTATATGTGAGAGAATATGAGTGGTATATTAGGTATACATATGTATTTATGTAGTTAAATTTAACTGCATTCATTATAGAAAGTATATATTTAATTATCTTACTATAAATTTGTATATTTTTTATTTCTTATTTCAGGTTGGAGAGTAATTGACTACCTATAGGGCTTTCTTTAGAGGTATATTTCATAAATAACTACATTTCTCTAGGAAATACCTATTTAAAACCAGGTCTTACAAGCTTTACAGCTCTGAAGCATGATCTATAAAAATTTCATGCTCCTGGGTAGATTTTGTTATTAGCTTCAAATAATCACTAAAAGCCCCCTTTACAGCAGATATAATTTTAAACCAAGCAGCATCTCCCAAGTCTAATGAGTCTTTCTTTCTTACCTAGTCACTTTCACAAATCTTCCTCTGACACAAGCAAGATGAATCTCTCTTTGATCCTAACATTAAGTTTGTGCATGAGAGTCAGATTCAATAACCATCTCAAATATGAAGTTTCACACATCTACTGTTTTTTTTTATCATGAGTTTATCTCTTTAATTTTTTTGTATCTGTTTCTTTAGATCTCAGATTTAATCAACAACCACTTTTGGCTACACTAATGCTTTCTTAGCACAATCTTGTTTATCATAATTTAATAATGAGGAATATAATTTATTAAGTGACTTTAATTATCCTTATGGGAGGAAAACAAAAACAACGCATTATTAGAGTTCATTCAGCTTACTTTAAATAAAAATGCATAGATATATGGGATCATTGTATATTTATGAATTATTATTATTTTGCTACCAAATTAATGCATTATTCTGTCCAAATAATTTACTTGTTATTTGAAGGGGAACTTTTAGAGCTTAGAAGATACTGACCCATGCAAAATCTTTGGGTCAGTATTTTCTAAAGACAATGTTGAGATGCATGGAGCTTACATGGCTTATATAAAGATTTCTTCTAATAACTAAAAATTGAAGGAAAAAAAAAGAAAAAGAACTTACATCTCATGTCATTTTCCAGTTTAATCTAGCATAATCACTGCATTTTGACATTCTTTGGGCCTCTATGAAACAGGTAATATAACGATACAGCCCAGGAACATGAGGGCATTATAAGGGTGATGATCAAGATTTATATTAAGAAAGGAAATTAAATTGGTGTACTTCAAATTGGTCCTACTGACCCACTGCTCATGTATTTTTGTATGATACTGGTAATGCACTGTGTTATTCAGAGCAGACAATCTGAATACATTTAAGTGGCATATATTCATTAAAAAAATTCTTATATAGGTGATATGCTGTCATCATTATTTTAAAATCCTTTTTAAAAAAAACCTACTCTAGGTTTGGGTTACATGTTTACCTTTGCTATATAGGTAAACTGTATGTGATGGGGTTTAGTGTACAGATAATTTTTTCACTCAGATAATAAACATAATACCAGATAGACATTTTCCTGATCCTCTTCCTTCTCCCACCCTCCACCTTCAAATAGACCCCAGTGTCCATTGTTCCTCTCCTAGTATTCATGTGTTCTCATTGTTTAGCTCACATTTATTTGTAAGTGAGAATGTACAGTTTGTAGTTTTCTGTTCCTGTGTTAATTTCCTTAGGACAATGGCCTTTAGCTCTATCCATGTTGCTGAAAAGGACATAATCTTCTTCTTTTTTATGGCTGTATACTATTCTATGGTGTGTTTATACTACATTGCTTTATCTATCCTACCATTAATAGGCATTTATGTTGCTTCCTTGCCTTTGGTATTGTGAATAGTGCTGCAACAAACATTCATGAGCATGTGTCTTTAGGGTAGAACAATTTATTCCTTCAGATACATGCCCAATAGGGAAACAGCTGACTCAAACAATTCTGCTTTAAGTTCTCTGAGGAATTGCCACACTGCTTTCCACAGTGGCTGACCTAATTTACACTCCCACAAGCAGTGTACAAGTGTTGCCTTTTGTCACATCCTCACTAACATCTGTTATTTCTTGACTTTTTAATGGTAGCCATTCTGGCTAGTGTAAAATGGTATCTCATTGTGGTTTTGACTTGCATTTTTCTAATAATTAGTGATGGTGAACATCTTTTCATATGCTTTTTGGCCATATGTATGTCTTTGAAAAGTGTTTGTTCATGTTCTTTATCCACTTTTTAATGGAGTTGTTTGTTTTTGCTTCTAAATTTGTTTAAGTTCCTTATAAATTATGGATATTAGCCCTCTGTCGAATGCATAGTTTGCATATATTTTGTCCCATTCTGCATGTTGCCTGTTTACTCGGTTCATAATTTATTTTGCTGTGCAGAGCTCTTTAGTTAAATTAGATAACATTTGTTAATTTCTGTTTTTGTTGCAGTTTCTTTTGACATTGTAATTATGGAATCTTTGTCAAGTTTTATGTCCAGAATTATATTTCCTAGATTATCTTCCAGGGTTATTACAGTTTTCTGTTCCACATTTTAATCTTTATTTAATCTTGAGTTGATTTTTTTCATATGGTGAAAGAGTGGGATCCAATTTGAAACTTCTGCATATGGCTAGCCAGGTAACTGTAGCACCACTTATTGAATAGAGAGTCCAGTCTCCATTGCTTGTTTTTGTCAGCTTTGTTGAAAATCAGGTGGTTGAAGGTGTGTAACATTATTTCTGAGCTCTCAATTTTGTTACATTGGTTTATGTGCCTGTTTCTTTTTACCAGTACTGTGCTGTTTTTCTTACTGTTATAAAAAACTGCTTGAGAATGGATAATTTATAAAGAATAGAGGTTTAATTGACTCATTGTTTTTTATTGCTGGGGAGGCCTCAGGAAACTTAAAATTATTGTGGAAGATGAAGGGGAAGCAAAGATCTTCTTCACAAGGCATCGGGAGAGAGAAGAGTATGTGAAAGTATAGGAAAAACTACCATTTATAAAACTATCAGATTTCTTGAGAGTTTACTCGCTATCACAAGAACCACATGGGGAAACCACCACCATAATCTAATCATTTCTCACCAGGTCTCTCCCTCAACACCTGGGGATTACAATTTAAGATAAGATTTGAGCGGGGACACAAAGCTAAAACATATCAATCCCACAATATACAGGTGAACACTAAACACAACCACTAGTATAATTTTTAAGAGATAGGCAAAAGGAAATCCTAAGACAGAAGGAGATGGAAATATGACCAAAGACTAAGGGATTGGAATGATGTAGCCAAAGAATTTCAACATCTACCAGAAACTGAAAGAGACAAGGAATGGGATTTTCTGCTAGATCCTTCAGTGGAAATGTGGCCTTGCTGACACCTTGATTATTGTCTAGTGAGACTGATTTCAGACTTCTGGCCTCCATAACTGTGCAAGAACAGATGTACTTATTGTTCTGAGACACTAAAGATTGTGGAAACTTGTTATAAAGCCCCAGGAAACAAATATAGAAGAAAAAAATTACATTGGTTTCTGTCTTATGTGAGGGGAGCTTCTTACTAGGACCTTTTGTTTAAAAAAAACCTCCCGAATCCAAAATTTACAATTCCAAAAAAGAAGTGAAAATCTTTGATTGTTTCCCCAAAACTGATTATTAGTGGTAAACAGACCAGTAGATTTCAGATGTATTTTGTCAATAAGACATTGTTATTTTTCAATTGGGTTTCTTATCAGTCAGACAGGAAATTGGTTAACGAAGCTTAAGAGTGGATATACTCTGTACCTACCAGTCTATGGTTTATGGTCCCTACTATGGCCATAATTGTGGTTATGGACTTTAGATAAGACATTGTTATTTTTATTTCATGTTTGGACCACATATCACAGCATACTTTTTAATGTAGTTCATATCTAGGCCACCTTTTAATCAGAGCCATATTTGCTCCCATTACTCAGAAAATTGGCTGAATGTAAAGGAATATACATTCTTACAACTAATTCCATAAATAATGGTTACCTTAAAGCATCTCTTTCTCTTTTTCAATTTAATATTATTAAACTCTGTATTTAGACTGTTAATAATCTATTTATCTTGTTAAGGTAGATGTCTTTAATTACGTAGGTTCATGTAACCCTATTTCAATTTTGAGGATTCTGGAGAATTTCAGTAGCTTAGCAAATGTTTCTGTTTCTCCAACAATGCCAGAGGATGAGAAGCATTTAATAAATTGGGTATGTATCTCCACATTCAGCACATTGGAGAATTTCAGTAGTTTAGCCAATGTTTCTATTTTTCTAATGATGCCAGAAGAATATGAAGCATTTTATAAGTTGGATATGTACCTCACATTCAAGACAAAAACCAACACAACATTTATCTCAATTCTCTCCAGAGATAGCCGCAGGGGCAATTTTGACTAGAGTTTTTCTAACTAGAGCAGGGATCTCTATTATTTATTTTTGTGTATTATTTTTTCTTCCCCAAATTTGGCAAGAAGCAGTAGGCACATTCCTTTGGGCTTTCTTAATTCAATTATGAAATTTATTTCTCATTATTCTATTTTGTTTTGGTATCTTCACACAAAAATCCTGTAGCTATTTGGAAATCTTTCTATTTGTTATTGAAACGAGAGAGCTCCCTGCTTCCCCTCAAAGGACATGTGACTAGGTGTCAAACCCCTAGGGGGAACAGGCCAACAGGCAGGTGCAGAGGCCGGGGTAAATACCTTGGGCTGTTGGCCCCATGGCAGTCTAGGAGTAGGAGTGGGTGCCTGCAACTCCCTAGTTACAAAGCTGTTTCAGCTTTGCTGTCTGCAGATGGCTTATGTGTTAGTCAACTCAATGGACTGTGCCTTATTGCAAGGCCAGAGGGCCAGTGTGACAGCCTTCTGCATCCCGAGAGGTTGCCAAGTGTCCTGAAATAATTGAATTCACACATGGGCTTAAAGAATGAGTACAAGGTTTTAACTGAGTAGTGGAGGTGACTTTCTCCAAGATAGATGGTGAGCCAGAAGAGGGGATGGAGTGGGAAGGTGATCTACCCGTGGAGTCAGGCTGCCTTGCAGCCAGATTCTTCTCTGACTGTCCCCAGCCAAACTTGACTTTGTCATCCAGACATCCTTCCTTTTCTCTCTTTCTCTGCCATGTCATTCCACTGTCACTCATCTTCTGGTCTGCTCTGGAGCTTAGGGTTCTGGGTTTATGTGGGGGCATCATAGGGGTTGCGATGGGCTAAAAGGCAAATTTTTGAGCATGAAAACGGAAATGCCAGTTTTCATTTAGGGCCGCAGGTATCCAGGCTTAAGGGTGGGGCCTTTGCTGGAGAGCCACCTTCTTCCACTCAGTATTTCCCTGTCTCCTGTCCATATTATTTCATCCTCTGAAGAGGTGCATCTTACTGCCATTAGAATATTGACAATGATTAATTTTAGCTACTTCCTGCTGATGGGGGGGGCGTTGTTTTGGGGAAACAGCAGTCAGGTTCCTCCTAGAGGTCTATCTAAGGGTCCTGAGCAAAGGGGAGCTATCATTCAAGGCTTCAGTTGCCTAACTGTTTGGAGTTTGATGGCCTCTAGGTGTAACATTAAAGAAAAATAACAAGTTTTATAAGGTTAAATATGCATGGGTTAAACATGTGTATTACACAAGGAAAGAATCTAGTGCCAAGGACTATAGAGATGATAAGTGAAATATACTAATATTCTGAAAACACTATTGTGTTCTCTGGTATGAAACAGATGTAAGAACAGCAAGCATAGACAAAACTATAAAGAGGATATCCATAAAAGCTCAATTACTAACACTTATCTTTTTTGATTTTTAGCTTGAGAGCCCTGATCTCTTCAAAATGGTACTTTAGGTGCACTTCTGGGTCAATGGGAGGTGAATACATTGGTTTCCCAGGTCGTTACTAGGGTATAATGAATTCAAGACTCTGTTTCAGTGACCTACTGTAAAATATCAGGCAGGCCACTTTCAGGAGGTTCTATGAAGTATTCTCTGGTCCAAGGAAATTTCTGCAGCTTCCTCCTGATATCGGGGGTACCCAAGTCATAAATTTATCCTTAGGATTAGTTGTCCCTTGACTAATTCAGGAGATAGAGAGGTGTGTTATATCAAGGCGTCTCTTAGCCTTTCCAATAAGGCAGTCAGATTTTCATCAAATCCCTGGTCGATCATGGATAACTTACTATAATTGAGAGGCTTGGTCTTAGCCCTATATAAGCCCTCCATTATGCACACCTAAAAACAACTCCTCTTTCAGTCTCCCATCTCATCACTGGGATCCCATTCAGGGTCATTCACTGGTACTATTTTTTTTTTCTGGTTGGATAATGTTTTCCACCTTCCCTGATGCTATATGAAATACAAAACTCATCCCCAAATCCCCTTGCCATTTGCAGAGTGGCTTGCTTCTTGGTGTACATTGGGGTCTGATTCAAAAGTAACATAACTCTCCAAAAGAGTTCAAATATTTGGATAAAATTCTGGAAAGCCTCTGTGTATCTGTCAGGTCATCTGAAAACTTGTCAAGATGCCCCTTAATTTGTCTTTAGTCTTGTAGAGAGAAGGGGATCTGCACCTTAATGGGGCCAAATTCACCAGGCATCTGTTGGAGGGGCAAGAGTGAAACTGGAGCTTGTCTAGGGCAAGGATTTCTAGGATGGGGCAAGTGAGAGGCTTCAGCTGGATAGGGAGATCAGGGTGAACCTGGAGGAGAAGGGTTGGAGAGAGCTGGCTCCTCTGCTGGGAGAACCTCTGCAATTTGTTTCTTCATTTCCTTGAGATCGTCCCTGGCAGCCTCTCCTAAGATGGTAAACAGGAGGAGTGAATCAATCCTACACTGTCAGCAAAGGTTGGAATTCCCTTCAATGTAGAGAAAGCCTGCACATATGGGGCCTCAGACCACTTGTCCTCATATTTACAGGAAAGGCCCAATTAACAGATGATATCTAAATGAATGGTTCCTTCCTGAGGCCAAACCAGTCCTAGCTGTAAATCATAAATTGGCTAAACCTTTGTGCAGATGGCTATGAGACATTTTCTCCGGATCCCGAGGGTCAAAACATTCCCAATGGATCGGGATACGCTCCAGAAGAGTATAAGCTGGGGACAGTGAAGAGAGCTAGTTACCCATTCTGAAAGACAGGGAACTAGTGTCAGCCCTCATTTCCCTTCCTTCTTTCAGTGAAAACTTGGGGTGTGATAGAGAGAGAAAGCAAGTATCCTCCCTTTCTCTTCCATCTTTTTATCCCTAAGTCTCAGAGATTTTAGGAGGTGCTGCCCATAAGAGCCAATGCACCATGCACCCATGAAGCAGGGGAGGCCTAGAGAATAGGAATTATCTGCCCTCATCTATGCCTCCAACTTCCCCTGCTGTCAATAACCTTTTCTTTAAAATGTATTTATTTTACTTTAAGTGCATACTATATCTGGCATTTCTCCCCTGGGCCTCATTTATGCCATGGAGCATGGCCTCCTTCCATGGAGTGGGGTTTTAGTCATCAGGGATTGGTCCTGACCATTTACATTGTGCCCGTTGCCTGGTTTTAGATCCCTCAGATCCCTTATTGTGAGGGCAGAGGGCCAGTGTAACAGCCTTATGTATCCCAAGATCTTTTCCAGTGTTCCAAAAGAATCAAATCACACATGGGCTTGAAAGATGAGTGCAAGGTTTTATTGAGTTTTGGAGGTGGCTCTCAGAAAGATGGATGAGGAGTAGGGGGAGAGTCGAAAGCTGATCTTCCCTTGGAGTTGGGCCACCCAGCAGCCAGACTCTTCTCCAACCACCCCTGCCTGAACTTCCCTCAGTGTCCAGATTTTCTTCCTCCTTTCTCTGCTGCATCATTCAGCCATCACTGGTCTCCTGGTCTGCTCTGGAGCTTGGGGTTCTGGGCTTATATGGGGACAAGATAAGGGAGGTGGCAGGCCAAAAGGCAACTTTATAGACATAAAAAGAGAAATGCCTGTTTTTATTTAGGGTCATGGGTATCTAGACTTGAGGATGGGGCCTTTGCCAGAGCATTGCTGTCTTTCACTCAGCATTTCCCTTTCTCTTATCTGTATCATTATAATCCCGTGAATGTACCAGATCACCATATTTGTTGAACAAGGATACTTTGATGTCTTACAAAACAATGAGGGAATTAACTTCTGGGAAATATTACAGATGACTGTGGCTTTGATATAAAAATCATCTCAACTTGGAAGTCACTCAGGCAGACTTATTTCAGTGAAGGTCCACTCTAGTAAGCAGGCCAGAAACAATGACAATAATTCACATTTGGTTGATCTGTGGTTACTTGACCTCCCTAACTTAAAGTCATTGATTGAGTCATTTTCTATAACAAGCAGTGGTCTATAATAGCTACTGCTTGTTATAGAAAATAGGCTTCATTACGTATTACTCTACCTTTACATGCTTAATTTAACCGAAAATTCTCATTATGACTGCCACAAGCCTGCCTGGGAGTGATACCAACAGTCTTGGTAACATGATTGTCTATTAACTGCCTCCAAATGTTCTTGCCACCTTCTTCACTAGCAGCATTTCTTTCTCCAATCTAAAGTATTGCCTAATCATCTCTTATTGGCATAAAATAATGCCAACACTCACCTGCTTTCATTCCTAATCAAGATCTTAATAATACAAAATCAATATGTACTTGCTTGAATAGCCATTGACTTCTCTAGACTCAATCAGACATGCCTAATTCTCTCTAGAAATAACACATCTGAAAATAATTTAGAGAAGAAAATGAGCTTTAACATAGCTCTAATATTTATTTTAGGTCTACTGAATCCACTACAAACTTCTGTTCATACTACATTACAAAATGGCAGACAACACTCTATATAAACTGTATGGCTTGTTGACTACTGCTACTGCTGCTATTATTAATGCTGAAGACCCAGACTTTTATGGAAAGTCTGTATCTCCTCCAAATTCCAGAGAAGAATTATGTGCAACTTCAGGGAATTTTAATATTCACAGTCTAATATCATCACAGAAGTCATTGAACTAGAGACCAAAACAGGAATATCTAGCTGTGTACCTCTTGGCCCTCTATCGCTGTCAGGCATAGACCTTCTGCTTGATATGTGACTGTAAGTTGGCAATCTCTGAAGCTGTGTTGGGCAACAGAGCTATATTTGGTGAGTCAATGGAGTGTAGTAAAACTAAATAAATAATTAAACTATAACTTCGACCTTTTTATATTGATTTTAATAGCTTTATTTATAATATCTAAAACTTGAAAACAGTCGAGATGTTCTTTAACATTTGGCAGATTAACCAAACTGTGGTACAATCATATCATGAAGTAGTATTCAACAATAAATAGAAACAAACTATTAAAACCCACAAAAACTGGTTTGAATGTCTAGAGTAATCATGTTGTCTAAAAAAAAAAATCCACAAAGGATATTGTTGGATTCAGTTCTTATAATATTGTTGAAATGATAAAATTATGGAAATAGCTAACAGTTTAGTGGCTTTCAGAACTTAAGGAGAGAGTGGGATATAAAAAAGAAGAGTTCTTGCAACAATGTAAACATTAGGCATCTTTCCTGTACCAATGTCAATATTCTAGTTGTGATATTGTCATATAGTTTTGCAAGATGTTGCTCTTAGGGGAAACAGGGTTGAGGGTACATAGGGTTTTCTGTATCATTGCCTACAATTATATGTGAATCTTTTAATTACCACAAATTTAAAATTGTGAGTTAAAAATTAATATATGTGCATTTGTTTTATTCTAGGCAATCCTTCAAAAATTTGATTTACAACTTTTATTTTCTCATATCTTTTACTATGGGAATAGTAAAAGAGGAGAAATGAGAAGGATAATTAGGCAGATAATGATCTTTGTAAAGGTCAACAATCCTGAAGGTATTTTCATCAGAACAGACAGAATAAACTTAAACAAAGATATAAAAGACTTATACATTGAAAAGTATAAAACATCGATTAAATAAATTAGAGAGGAGACAGATAAATGAAAATAAAGCCCATGTTCATGGAACAAAAGACATAATATTATTGGGTGTCTATATTATCCAAAGTGATCTATAGAATTAAGGTACTCACTACCAAATTTCCAATGGTATTTTTTACAAAAATTAACAAAAATCTAAAATTCATATAACATAAGTGGCCTCAACTAGCTGAATAGGTGAATCAATCTTGAGAAAAAATAATGAAGCTGTAGGCCTCATGTTGCTTAATTTCAAAACATATCATAAAGCTACAGTAATTAAAACAGTATAGTACCAGCATAAAGACAGGCATATAGATGAATGGAACAGAATAAAGAGTCCAAAAATGAACCAAGGCATATACTGTAAGCTTATCTTCCATAAGGGTGCCATTCATACAGTGGGGAAAGGACCATCTCTTCAAAAAATGATGTTGGAAAAAGTGAATTTTCACGTGCCAAAAAAAATAAGAAAGAAATTTAGGTCTTTGTCTTACATTATACATGAACTCAGATTTGATTAAAAACTTAAACACAGACCTGAATCTGTAAAACCCCTAGAAGAAAGCATAAATGGAAAGCCTCATAATATTGTTTTTGGCCATATATATATATATTTATTTATTTATTTATTTTACTATAACACCAAAGCAAAGGAAATAAAAGCAAAAATTTTTAAAATGCGATTATATTAAACTGAAAAGCTTCTGAACAGTAAAGGAACAATCAAGAGAATAAAAACAATCGATCTACAAAATAAAATATTTGCAAACTACATATCTGATAAAGGATTAATATCCAAAGTATACAAGGAATCACTACAACTCAATAGCAAAAAAGACAAATAATCTAATTTTAAAATAGGCAAAGGACTTGATTACACATTCCTCCAAAGAAGATGCAGACATGGCCAACATATAGATGAAAATATGCCGAACACCACTAATTATCAGGAAAATGCATATTAAAATCACCATGAGCTATTTCCTCAAAACTATTAGTATTATCATTGCTACGAATTGAATGTTCATGCCTCTCTGAACTTCTTGTGTTGAAGCCACAATATGCAATGTGAAGGTATTTGGAAGTTGAATCTTTGAGAGATAGATTTAGATGAGGTCACATAAGTGAAAACCCCATGATGTGATTCGTGCCTCTTAAGGAGAAACCAGAGAGTGTTCTTGCTATCCTCTCTCTCTCTCACTTTCTCTCTCTCTCTTTCTCTGTGAGGACAGAGCAAGAAGCCTTCCCTATGAAAACCAAGAAGGGGACCCTCACCAGGAACAGAATTGTCCTGCTCCTTGATCTTTGACTTCCCAGTCTTCAAAACTGTGAGGGAAAAAAGACTTTGTTGGGGGGAGACCAAGATGGCCAAAAGCAAGCTTCTCCAGAGTGCAGCTCCCACTGAGTGAGACACAGAACTAGAGCGATATCCATGTCTCTGAGCATGGTACCAGGTTTGTTCCAAAGGGACTGGTTGAACAGCAGGATTAACCAAAAAAAAGGCAGCAAAAGCAGCCCAAAGGGGGCAAGCTAAGGCAAGATGGGGCACTGCCCCACCTGGAAAGTATATCTGGCACTGAGGATGCGGGGGAGGGGGCATCACCTCCTTGGTATTCCAAATCAGATACAGTGCTACACTCTAAGACTTCAGCAGCACACAGCCCAGGAAAATGCTACCTGACTGAGAATTGCCCCAAGTTACAGACCCAGGTGACAGCCCAGGCCAGGAGCCCCAGTGAGACCTGTGCCTTATCAGCACAGACCAGGGCAGAGACTTGGTCTAACATCAAGAAAGCTTGAGAGAAGGAACTGCCCATCCCACAGAAGGGAGAATTGAAAACGGGGAGGGGGATATGCTCAGACAGGCCCCACCCCCACAAGATCAAGCAAACTCTCCTGGGAGAATTTTGCAGTTAGCACATCAGACGGAGCTCCATAGTGGAGCAGTGGGTTCGGCAGAGGGAAGGAAGCCTGCCATTAGGAAGGCGGGACTAATGCCACTGGCATAAGTGGAAACCAAGTGAAAAATAAACAGAAGCCTGGCTGAGACCGAGGCAGGCCAGTAGCACCTCCACAGGCAGACAATGGACAGACTGTCTCAACTGGCACACTGACATCTGTGTTAAAAAAAAAAAAAAAGAAAACCTCAAACAAGAGAAATAACCCCAACCTTAACAGAAAGGACGTCCACTCAGAGATCTCACCCGAAATCACCAACTTCAAAGATCAAAGATAGATATAGAAGATGGGAAGAAACCAGCACAAAAAGGACAAAAACGTCAAGGTCCAGAATGCCTCTCCTTCCCAGAAAGATCAAAATGACTCACCAGCAAGGCAACAAAAAAGGTCAGAAAAGGATTTTGATGAGCTGACAGAAGCAGGCTTAAGAAGATGGGTAATAATAAACTTCTCTGAGCTAAAAGAACATGTTCTAACCCAAAGCAAAAAAACTAACAACCTCGAACAAAGATTAGATAAAGTGCTAACTAGAATAACCAGCGTAGAGAAGAACATGAGTGACTTGATGGAACTGAAAAACATAGCATGAGGACTTCGTGAAGCATACACAAGTTTCAATAGCTGAATGGATCAAGCAGAAGAAAGTATATCAGAGATTGAAGATCAACTCAATGAAATAAAAAGAGAAGGCAAGAAAAGAGAAAAAAGTGTGAAAAGAAATGAACAAAGCCTCCAAGAATTCTGGGATTATATGAAAAGACCTAATCTATGCTTGATCAGTGTACCCGAAAAGGATGGGGAAAATCAATCCAAGCCAGAAAACACTCTTCAGGATATCATCCAGGAGAACTTCCCCAACCTAGCAAAGCAGGCCAACGTTCAAATACAGTAAATGCAAAGAACCCCACAGAGATACTCCTCAAGCAGAGCAAACCCAAGGCACATAATCATCAGATATACCAGGGTTGAAATGAAGGAAAAAATGCTAAGGGCAGCCAGAGAGAAAAGCCAGGCCACCCACAAAAGAAAGGCCATCAGACTCACAGTGGATCTCTCAGCAGAAATCCTACAAGCCAGAAGAGAGTGGGGGGCAATATTCAACATCCTTAAAGAAAATAACTTTCAATGCAGAATCTCATATCCAGCCAAACTAACCTTCATAAGTGAAGGAGAAATAAAATACTATACGGAAAGCAATTATTGAGAGATTTCATTGCCACCAGACCTGCCTTACAAGAGCTCCTGAAGGAAGCACTAAACAGAAAAAAGCCATCCAGTACCAGCCACTGCAAAAGTGAACCAAATGGTAAACACCGAAGACACAAAGAGAAACCTGTGTCAATCAACTGGCAAAACAAACAACCAGTAACAAAATGGCAGGATCAAATACACACATAACAATATTAATGTTAAATATAAATGGCCTAAATGCCCCATTCAAAAAACAAAGACTGGCAAACTGGATAAGAAGTCAAGACCCATCAGTGTGCTGTCTTCAGGAGACCCATCTCACACACAAAGACGCACATAGACTTAAAATGAAGGGATGGAAGAAGATCTACCAAGCAAATGGAGAGCAAAAAAAAAAAGCAGGGGGTGCAATTCTAGTCTCTGATAAAATGTGCTTTAAACCAACAAAGATCAAAAGAGGCAAAAAAAAAAGGCATTACATAATGGTAAAAGGATCAATACAGCAAGAAGAACTAACTATCCAAAATATATATGCACCCAATATAGGAGCACCCAAATACATAAAGCAACTTCTTAATAACCTACAAAGAGACTTAGACTCCTGCACAATGATAGTGGGAGACATTAACACTCCCCTGTCAACATTAGATCAATGAGACAGAAAATCAATGAGGATATCCAAGACTTGAACACAGAACTGGAACAAGCAGACCTAATAGACATCTACAGAACTCTCCACCCCAAAGCCACAGAATATACATTCTTCTCAGCACCACATCACACTTATTCTAAAATTGACCACATAATTGAAAGTAAATCACTCCTTAGCAAATGCAAGAGAACAGAAATCATAACAAACAATCTCTCAGACCACAGTGCAATCAAATTAGATCTCAGGATTAAGAAACTCACTCAAAATCGGACAATCTCATGGAAACTGAACAACTGGCTCCTGAATGTTGACTGGATAAATGATGAAATGAAGGCAGAAATAAAAATGTTCTTCAAAACCAATGAGAACAAGGACACAATGTACCAGAATCTCTGGGACACATTCAAAGCAGTGTCTAGAGGGAAATTTATAGCAATAAATGTCCATATGTGAAGGGAGGAAAGATCTAAAATCCACAACCTATGGTCAAAATTGAAAGAGCTAGAGGAGCAAGATCAAAAAACTCAAAAGCTAGCAGAAGATAAGAAATAGATAGGGGCTGAACTGGAGGATATAGAGACACAAAAAACCCTTCAAAAAATCAATAAATTCAGGAGCTGGTTTTTGGAAAGATCAACAAAATAGACCAGTAGACAGATTAATAAAAAAGAAAAGAGAGAAGAATCAAATAGATGCAATAAAAATGATTAAGGGGATATCACCACCGATCCCACAGAAATACAAACTGCCATCAGAGATTGCTACAAACAACTCTATGCACATAAACTAGTAAACCTGGAAGAAATGGATAAATTCCTGGACACTTGCACCCTCCCAAGACTAAACCAGGAAGAAGGTGAAACCCTGAATAGACCAATTACAAGGGCTGAAGTTGAGGCAGCAATTAATCGCCTACCAACCACAAAAAGTCCAGGTCCAGATGGGTTCACAGCTGAATTATACCAGAGGTAGAAAGAGGAGCTGGGGGCCGGGCGCGGTGGCTCAAGCCTGTAATCCCAGCACTTTGGGAGGCCGAGGCGGGTGGATCACGAGGTCAAGAGATCGAGACCATCCTGGTCAACATCGTGAAACCCCGTCTCTACTAAAAATACAAAAAATTAGCTGGGCATGGTGGTGCGTGCCTGTAATCCCAGCTACTCAGGAGGCTGAGGCAGGGGAATTGCCTGAACCCAGGAGGCGGAGGTTGCGGTGAGCCGAGATCGTGCCATTGCACTCCAGCCTGGGTAACGAGAGCGAAACTCCGTCTCAAAAAAAAAAAAAAAAAAAAAAAAAGAGGAGCTGGTACCATTCCCTCTGAAACTATTCCAAAAAATACAAGAAGAGGGAATCCTTTCCAAATCATTTTATGAGACCAATATCATCCTGATACCAAAACCTGGCAGAGACTCAACAAAAAAGAAAACTTCAGGCCAATCTCCATGATGAACACAGATGCAAAAATCTTCAATAAAATACTGGCAAACCGATTGCAACAGCACATCAAAAAGCATATCAATCACGATCAAGTAGGCGTCATCCCAGGGATGCAAGGCTGGTTCAACATATGCAAGTCCATAAATGTAATCCACCGCATAAATAGAACCAAAGAAAAAAACTACATGATTATCTCAATAGATGCAGAGAAGGGCTTCAACAAAATTCAACAGCTCTTTGTGCTAAAAACTCTCAATAAACTACGTATCTATTGGATGTATCACAAAATAATAAAAGCTATTTAGGACAAACCCACTGCCAATATCATACTGAATGGGGAAAAACTGGAAGCATTCCCTTTGAAATCCAGCATTAGACAAGGTTGCCCTCTCTGGCAACCTTATTCAATATAGTATTGGAATTTTTAGCTAGAGAAATCAGGCAAGAAAAAGAAACAAAGGGTATTCAATTAGGAAAGGAGAAGTCTAATTGTCTCTATTTGCAGACAACATAATTGTATATTTAGAAGACCCCATTGTCTCAGCCTGAGCTCTCCTTAAGCTGATAAGCAAGTTCAGCAGTCTCAGGATACAAAATCAATGTGCAGAAATCACAAACATTCCTATAAAATGACAGCCAATCAAGAGTGAACTCCCATTTACAATTGCTACAAGGAGAATAAAATATTTAGGAATACAACTAAGAAAGGAGGTAAAGGACCTCTTCGAGGAGAACTATGAACCACTGCTCAAGGACATAAGAGAAGACACAAAGAGGTGGAAAAATATTCCATGCTCATGGTTAGGAATAATCAGTATCTTTCAAATGGCCATACTGCCCAAAGTAATATATAGATTTAATGCTATCCCCATCAAACTCCCAATGACCTTCTTCAGAGAACTGGAAAAAAACCACTTTAAACTTCATATGGAACCAAAAGACAGCCCCCATAACCAAGACAATCCTAAGCAAAAAGAACAAAGCCAGCGGCATCACACAGCCAGACTTCAAGCTATACTACAAGGCAACAGTAAACAAAACAGCATGGTACTGGTATCAAAACAGAGACATAGAACAGTGGAACTGAACAGAGGCTTCAGGAGCAACACCAAACATCTACAACCATCTAATCTTTGACAGACCTGACAAAAACAGGCAATGGGGAAAGGATCCCCTGTTTAATAAATGGTGTTGGGAAAATTGGCTAGCAATGTGCAGAAAGCAGAAACTGGACCCATTCTTGACACCTTACACTAAAGTTAACTCCAGATAGATTAAGGGCTTAAATAAAAGACCTAACACCATAACAACCCTAGAAGAAAACCTAGGCAAAACCCTCGAGGACATAGGCATAGGTAAGGACTTCATGACTAAAACACTAAAAGCAATGGCAACAAAAGCCAAAATAGACATATGTGATCTAATTAAAGTCCAGACCTTCTGTACAGCAAAAGAAACAATATTACCCAACAAGTACACATCTCAGAGCAATGAATACATACTCATCCAAAAACTTGTGCACAAATGTTTGCAGTAACTTATTCTCAATAGCCAAAGCATTGAAACAACTTATGTGTCATGTCCTTCCATAGACAAATGGATAAACAAATTGTGGTACATAAATACTTTAAAATACTACTCAACAATAAAAAAGAGCAAACTATTGAAACATGTAAAGATTTGACTGACTCTCCAGAGAATATGCTGAGGAAAGAACAACCATTAAAAAAGTACATAGTGTAGGATTTAATTTATGTAATATTACTGCCATAATAAAACTATAGAAAACCAGTAAGAGCTAAATATGTTCCGTAGGGAACACATTGGTAGCTCTGAAGGATTAATGAGGAAACTGGGTAGGAGAGAAGTGAGCATGGCTATAAAAGGGCTACATAAGGAATTCTTATAGAGATGGAAATATGGAACATCCTTATTCTATCAATGTCAATATTCTGACTGTGATGTTGTATTACACTTTTGCAAGATGCTAGCATTATAGGAAATTATGTAAATGGTCATTGGATCTCTTTGCATTATTGCTTAAAGCTAAATGTGAATCTACGTTATCCAAAAATAAAAATTTAAACAATGCAACTCTAGCATAACATATAAGATTTTGTATCAGAAATGTGATTACATAATTGCAAATATCTCTCACTATTGTTTAAATAAATTAATTAAAGCATTCATATGCTTATATAGGATAGCAATTCAGAAAGTAACTGCTAATAAATATACTAACATAAAATGATAATAATGAGCAAAAAAGAGTCATAAACATAAAATAATAGATACGTGTTATTCTGAAAATTCTTCCATTAGGAGAAAAGAGATGTTTGCAGTAAAACAGAAAATATCTAGTTAATTAATATTATAACAAAATTGAACTATAATATTTAGATCCATAATCTCCTTTGAAAAATAGAAAAATTATCAAACTTTTTTTGGAATTGATGTTTCATATGTAGAACTCTGAATATTCCTGAAAATTAACTTCTATTTAAGTAAAGTAAAAACTGAAGGTAGAGAAGGCCAATGATGTTAATATTAAGCACATTGCTGTCTACCATGATGAAACTGAAAATGTATAATATTGTTCAATTTGATATCAGCATTTTTCAGTGCATGCAATATACTCAGGAGCTCACTATTCTAATAATAGATTACTGCAATGTGCTGGGCTACTGAAAAACATGCTATTATAATGAGTTCAAATCAGATTCATCTGAGTCATAAAAATATAATGATAATAATATAATGATAATGATGATAAAGTGACTTGCACTAGGTCACTGTAGTGAGTCAATAGTAAATGTAGTTGAAAACTTAGGTGTTCAGACTATCCACTAAATCATGCTGCCTCTTCAATTTTAAACACTCAATAATAATGCATATTCATTAAACATGTAACAGGAAAAATTAAAAAGCAATACTTTCTGGCTGCCTAGAGAGGAACAAATGGTTTTCACTTCTGGTCATTTTCTTTCTTCAACTATAGTATTACCTAAGATATTAATCTCCTTTATTATTTCTGGAAACTTTTGGCTTTAAGTGACTACCTGTTACCAGCTATATCTTTTGCTGTGCTTAGAGGAACAGAGAAAATCCAATGGCATGGTCAAATGAGGCCATTGTACTAATTTGCAAACCGGGTGACTATAACAACAGAAATTTATTTTCTCACATTCTGGATACTGGAAGTCCAATATCAGTGGGTCGGCAGAATTGATTCTTTCTGAGGGCTGCAAGAAAAGGGTCTGTTCCAGGCCTCTTTTCCTGGCATGTAGACAGCTGTCTTTTTCTCCTTGTGTTCTCATATCATCTTCCTTCTTTTGATGTCTGGGTACAAATTACCTCTTTTAAGAACACCAGTCCTATTAGATTGAGGCCCACCCAAGAGACCTCATTTTAATTAATTGCCTGTGTGAATATTCTGTCTCCAAATATGGTCACCTTATTATGTTCGAGGGGTTAGTACTTCAACATGTAAATTTTTGAGGGTGCACAATTCAGCCCATAAGAGACAATGCTTCAAATTTTGTTTTATTCAAGATATGGGAGTAATAAAAAGAAACTGAATAAAGAAATTTGGAACTATTCCTTAAAGCACCTTCAAATATTAGATATACATATCTAACTTTACAAAGGTAAGAAATTAGGGATGTCTTTAATTTTGATAATGATTTAGCTATGTTATAGAATTATAAATGAACATCAATAAAAGATTAGAATTATTCTCCATATAATACAAATCAATAATTGGAATATGTAATTTTAATAAGAATGGCTAGGTAAAAATTAACAACATTATGACAATTCTTCCACTTAGAATATAATTAAGATCTACTGTTGCCTCTACAGAATTGCAAAAGACAACAAATAGCCATGAATGTTTTTGATGTATCTCTTTTTGGGAGATGACTGTTTGAGTTAAATGTCATTTGAGTTAAATGCTTCCATTGTTAAATATTACTTTAAGAGTTATCAACATCAAAAGGGTATCTGTGATACCATATGTCAATAGTTCTTAATTACAACCAGTATCAATATGTTTTAAAATAACAATTTATTCGCTCTTCATTATGATTTTCTAGTGTCTTACCAGAAGGGCATGACACTCTTTTATAACCTAGCACCTTCTGCTTCCTTTTAAAAATGAATGGCTTATAAATTCTTATTATTTACATTGATTACACTGAGAGATTATTAGAATTAAGGGATTGGTTATAAAAGCAATATGTATAAGATACCTGTTGATTTGTCTGTTGTTGCCAGTAATGTAGATAGCTATTTCTGCAAGGAGTTTGTATTGGAGCATATTTATTAGAAGAGTGAAAGAGCTCAAAGGTGGAAAAGAAAAAAATAGTTTTTTTAAAAAAAGACTTAAAAAGGTCCACACCAAGGTGGAATAGAGAGAGACAGAGAGAGAGAGACAGAGAGAGAGAGAGAGAGACGGCGGGGTGGGGGTGGGGAGAGAGAGATATCTTACAGAAACCAAAATAAGCAGTTTCCAATATGATTAAACTTTTGTTTCAGCATTGCACACATAGTATTGCAAAATGTATGTACTTTATATACAAAATTCTTTAAAGGTCAGAAAATCAATCAGCTGTATTTTACTTGTCACGCCTGCTGAGTTTAACCAATATAATATAATGGATACTATTCTGTATTTTAGTTTTGTCCCACCCTGATTGATTCTCTATAAACTCATTATAAAGGTCACTATATTGTAGGTCAAAGAACTGTTTTGTAAGATGGAGAAAAAAGAAGGGGAGGGTAAGAATAAGCACATACAACCTGTGGAGGTATACATTTAATCAACCTACATTTTAAAAATTTAGTAGAAGTAGTTCCCAAGAGCCTTGTAAAATATTTATGTGGCATAGAATTTTATAATATAGAGAAAACTTTCCTCCATCAACATTTTTTGTAGCCTGAGGACTGAAACAGTCCTTTACAGGTTGAGTACTTGGACCATAAAAATACAGTAAGCTGAGCAAGTGAATAGAGAGAATTGTGATATAATGTGCCTGTGCCTATTGTAACCAACTTCTAATGTCATACTATATTAGACAATCTGAAGAAGCAAAATAGCTCTTGTAATATACAATATAAAAGGACAAGAGCTAATCACTGCTTATTGTCAATGTTTATACATATATAAAACAGACAACATGCATCATATACTATAGTGTTTCTTTTAGAATACACAGGAAATACATGAATGCAGTTTGTGCACTAATTTAGAGAATCCCACCTTGACATGTATTATGGTTTCTTGTCCTCCTTGAGGGCATAGATCCTAAATATGTGTATATATATATATATATATATACACACACACACACACACACACACACACACACACACACACATATATCCTTATTTACCACTAGACTGCACTTCTGAATAAATATAATGTTTATATTTATGAGAAAATGATATTTTGTATTGATTATAAATATAATCACTAACATTTATTATAAATAAATATAATTATTTATAATCAGTTAATATAAATATATGGTGATTATATTAGAGTAGCTATATTATATTATATTGGTAACAATATTATATTGGTAACAAAACTTCAACTGAAAGCTCATTTCATCTCACAATTAGTTTGAATTTCATTGGCACTTTAATACTTTGATGTGCTTGTAATTATTAACACAGTTGTTATTTCTGTTTCCTAGAGGAAAAGATTGTGTGTCTTACTACAAGCCCATAACTCCTTGCGTGCAATAACGAAATACAAAAAGAAAAATAAATTCAAAAAGAATTTTTGCAACTCTGTAGGCAGAAAAACTGACCTGAGTTGACAGGAGACAACTTACAGATTAGTTTGAAACTCCAGCCATTTCACTAAGAGAAGTATGTTGGCTGCCACAGATCATGCTGGGTCTATTTTATGGTAGGTAAACTTAACATGGAGAACAAAGCAAAATAAAATGGAATTCTAAAATATATTTAGCCCGAAAGGATTGGGATAAAAGACTGTCCATCTTTTTTCCATAGAAAGATGAGAACAGCAAGGCTGGTAAAATTTGAGTTGCTCAAAATCCTGTTATTTGCCTCAATTTAATAAAGTAGTTATTGACATTTACATTTATTCATTGTGAGAGAATTATAACCAAGGATTTAAGTAATGTTTCAAATATCACACACCTAAATATTGTGTGTAGTGGCAATAACATTTCTTTATGACAGTCAGCTCACATTCTTAGTAGTGTGCTATCTTGCCTTTTAGTGATTTTATTTCTTGGATTTCTATTTGTTTCTTGTTGGATATTTGTATAAATTATTATGCAGACCCCACGTAATTGATATACAAATGCTATTTCTGTTGTGGTTAAAATAGATTTTTACATCAGCTAAAGTAAATTTGCTAATCAGTTATCCACATTGGGTTCTGTAAATCAATATGTGCATCTTTAATATTGTATTTAACATTCCTCACTATCACCTCTATCATACTTTTCTGTCATACCCTTATATCTCCTCAGGTATTCCTCTTTACACCATTTCAGCCATATATGAATTCCTGTTCTTCCTAGAATTTTATTAACTGACTGTGCCACCTGATATTCTTTAAATTTGTCTTTTTGCTCAAATATGATCTCAACAGAGAAGACTCCCCTGTATATTCTCTGCAAAATAGCTTTCCTCCCATTAAAACACTTTATCCTCTCACTTTATTCTATTCAATGATAGTAATTCCTACCTTAAATTATATTTTCATGTCATTTATTTACTGGCTGATTATCATTTTCTTCTGCCTAGAATGTCACCCTGTTGAAAGACTTACTTCCATGAACTGCCTTATGTCCACCTATCATATACTAAAAGCATGATCTAGTAATAGTTGGCATTAAATAATGAATAATCTATTCTGTCACCAGGATAAGGGACTTTTCATCAAAAACTTGCCTACTGCAATTAACCTTCTAAGATATGTGTTTGCATTTCTTTGTGTGGACCTCCCTGTAGCCCGTTTTCTCCTCTATGGCCACATTAATAATTTTATTATAAAGTTGATTGTTTTTCATCGAATATTCCATCCATACCAAGAGCTGAAGCACTTCCGTGACTTTTTGTTGAGTCCTTAAGATGTTTCAGAGCTTTGTGCAGTGGCAGTATCATAGCCAATGAGGTTTATCTGAGGCCTGATTATTGCTACATGAAAACTTTTCCCAGTACCCCGCCATGACGACTTGAAATATAGTGGGCATTGGCAATTTTTGATTGTCTTTACAGAGACTTAAAAAAAAATGAAATAAAAAAAAATGTTTCAGAAGGCTCTACACTGACCTATTCCTGCCTAATTCTTCAACTTATTTACTTTCATCTGCTTATACTCTTTAATTTTTGTGTTCCAACCTCAGTAATCTTTCAGATTTTGTTATACTGTTTTCCATGCTTTCTCCATATAGGCCTCTGTCAAAGAGAATTCCTTACTCTAGAAAAACTCTTTTCTTCTTACTATACACTCCTTCCTCTTAGATAACTCTCTGCTTCAAATATAAATTTTTAAATCAGTTTCTTTAAGGCACATTTATTTTATTCCCTAGAAAATGTCATCTTTCTCAATATGCCTCCAGAGCATAAAAAGCTCCTCTTTGTGCAGTTATCACAGTTGTAGTTTTGCATGTGTGTGTATGTACATGTATGTGTGATTATTTGACAAATGACTGTCTCACCTATTAATTAGTAAACCTCATCACAATAGATGCTAAGTTTTCCCTTTAGCATAATTTCTTTAACTGTGTATAATAATTTTATGATAATTTTATAATTTTCCTTCACTGTTTCATAACATAATGCCCAACACATATAGAAACTTAAATAATATTTTTAGAGTGAAGGAATGATGTGTTAAATGAACAAATAATATCCTGTTCTGTAGGCATCCATTTTGCTACAAATAAAGAAACTGGTATGCTAATATATTGATTCTAACTTCTCATTTATGTATAAAAATCACAAATAGAAAAATGCACATGAAACACTAACTTTCTACACAACACTTTTTCTTTTTTCTGTTATATATTTTTCAATTCCTTCAATTTTTTTTGCTGAGTTTACAGATATACTTTATTGAAATAACATTTATCTAATGATTGGAGACACCTTGTGATTCTTTGGGTGGGTAGTCTTACTATTAACATAGAGTGTCTAACAATATAGCTTCAACATAAATCATAAACACAGGTAAGTATTTTAGGGAGCAGAAAAGCATAAACTATATAAATTCTAATTGATGTCATTGATATTTCAGTGTATATAATAATAGAATGATGTGCTCCAATAAAATACAAAGAGAAAGACTAATTAGCTTATCTCTTCAATGGACAAATCAGACAAATGACTTGTCAAAGACAAAGAAATAGTAGGATAAAAAGTATAAAGCCAATAATATATCAGAAGGTAGAACATATGTATGATTGAACTTTTTCACCTACACACACATATATATATACAAGCAACAATTTTAAGGAACAATTCAGTAATGAAAATATAAAATCAACAAAATAAACCATACACATAAACATGGATGCATATATATAGAATTAAAGTATGTATACATAATTTTTATTGTTGAAATATTTGTTTTAGCAATATTTATTTATATCCTGAGTTTCATGGCTGAGGAGATATTTGGGGAATTCATCAGGAATGTACCACATTTCATGAAAAGAGACTGCCAAAATCACTTGTCAATCACTCCTATAAATTTTATTTATTTTTATTTTTTACAGACAGTGTATTAAATTATTTAGTTTTTTTGGTCAATACTCATTCAATAATTATTATTTATAGGATTTCCTGCTTTTTAAGCAACAAATGGGAAATACAAGTAGGAAATAAAATAGGAACTACAGCAAAATGAACCAAATAATATGTATGTCCCCCCAGTCACCTGATTTTTAATACGAACTGTAGCAGATGAGAGATTACAACATGTTTAACACAATTACTGTATTAATGAATAATTTTTAAACACAAATGTGAGAGCCCTGTTATTCTTTCAGTAATGACAATTCAAGGTATTTAATTTAATGTAGTCTATTTAGCATCATATAGTATGAATTATAGATGTGAAAATACTAACAAATTTTTGGGGGTATCTAATGCTTTGAGTCATTAAAAAATACAGCCCTCATTTCTGTAAAATTATGCTAGTTTTCTCAATAATATGTTAAAGGCAGTGGTGTAAGTAGGTAACCTTGCTTTGTACCGAATGTTAGAAAAGAAGCTATTCATTTTTCTCCACCGATTATGATGTTAGCTGTGGGTTTTTCCTCAATGACCTTGATTGCATTGAGGAAACTTTCTTCCATGCCCAATATGTTTATTTTTAATTTTTTATGAAGAAAGTGCATTTAAATTTGGTTAAATGCTTTTCCTACATCAGTTAAAATGAACTTTTCTTTTAACTTTCAGTCTGTTAATGTGATATATCTCACTGATTTATTTGCATATGTTAAACCTATCTTGACTGTCAGAGGGAAATTTAATTTGGTTATAATGTAGAATCTTTTAAAATTCAGTTTGCTAATATCTCATTAAGAATTTGTGCATTAATATTAGAGATACTGGGGTGTGTGAGTGTGTGTGTGTGTGTGTGTGTGTGTGTGTATGTGTGTGTGTGTGTGTGTATGTGTTGTATTTCCCTTGTGGTATCCTTTGTCTGACTTGGGTGATGCTTGGCTCATAAAATATATTTGAAAATATTTCATCTAGTTCTATATTTTGAAAGAGTTTAAGAACTATTGGTATTTTTTTTTTTGAATATTTTGTAGAATTCAGCCATGAAGCTGTATGATCCTGTGCTTTAGTTTGTTGGGAGATTTTTAAATTACTACTTCAGTTTCTGTATTTGTTATTTGTCTGCTCATGCTATTTATCCTAATTCCGTCTTGGTAAATTTTTTTAAACACCTAACCTCAGGAAATTCTTCTAGATATTTATCAATTTTCCTTATATCATTCAATTTGTTGGCATATAATTCTTCACAATACTCCCATATAGTCCTTTTATATTTGTTAAACATCTGTTGTAATGTCTCTACCGTATCTCTGATTTTAGTTGAGTCTCTTCCCCATTTTCTTAGTCTAGCTAAGGATTTTTCAATTTAATTTATTTTTAAAGCAACTATTTTTTGTTTTTCTATTCTGTGTATTATCTATTCTGTGTATTACTGTGTTCTGATCTTTATTATTTCCTTCTTCTCCTAACTTTGAGTTTAGTTTGCCCTTCTTTCTATAGTTCCTTAAAGCATAATGTTAGGCTATTTATTGGGGATCTTTTTTCATAATATGGGCATTTATAACCATAACCTTCTTTTTTGGAACTTCTTTTGCTGCATCCAATAGGTTTTGGTGTATTGTATTTTCACTGTAAAACTACAAGAAACCAACTTTGACCCAGTGATTGACCCACTACTTGTTTCTCTTTGACACGTAGGTTATTATTCAGGAACATGTTTTTCAATATACATGTAAGTATAAATTTTCCAAAATGCCTTCTATTTTTGATTTCTAGTTTTATACCATTGTGGTCAGAAACAATACTAGATATGATTTCAATCATATTAAATTCTTATCTCTTATTTTGTGACCTATCATATGGTTTATCTTTGAGAATGTTTCATGCGTAGTAGAAAATAATGTGTATTTTGCTACTACTGCATAGAAAGTTTTGTATATAACTATTAAGTTTATGCTCTAAAGTGCAGTACAATTTTAGGATTTTCTTATTAATTTTCTATCTGATTGATCTATCATGGTTGAAAGTGACATATCGAAGTTCCCTAGTATTATTGTACTACTGTTTCTCTTTTCATTTCTTTATATATTTAGGTGTTCTGATATGGGTACATACGTATTTACAATTGTTATGTCCTCTTGATAGAGTGACATCTTTAGCTTTAAATAGCGACCATCTCTGAAATTTTTTGTGACAGTTTTGAAATTGAAATTCATATTGTCTGGTATAAATACAGCTAATCCTGCTATCTTTTAGTTATTGTTTACGTGGAATAACTTGTTTCTTTCCTTCATTTTAGTCTATGTGTATGTTTACAGCTAAACTGGATATCTTGTAGATAGCATATAGTGTTTTTTTTTTTAATTTTTAGTTTTTTCCCACTTATTCTATGTTTGTTGTTTGGCAAATTTAATGTCATTCAAGGTTATTATTGATAGGTAAATACTTACTACTGTCATTGTGATCATTATTTTCTCTTGGTTTTATAGATCATTTATTCCTTTTATCCTCTCTTGTCTACTTTTGTGATGCTGTGATTGTCTATAGGGCTAAGCTTTGATCATTTGTCTGCTACGTTTTTGCTTTGTCATTATCGTGAGGCTTATGTAAAACATCCTATAGTTATAAACGTACATTTTACATTGTTAGAAAGTTGACTTTAATTACATACAAAACTCCAGACTTTTACCCTCTCCCCCATAATTTATATTTTTGATATCACAATTTACATCTTATATGTATTGCATATTATTTAACAAATTATTGTAGTTGTAGTTTTTTAAACTTTTTTATCTGTTAATATATTTATATTTTCATCATTCATATTTGCAGTATATTTATCCATAAACTATCATTATAGAATTAGAGTGTTCTAATTTTGACTATGTATTTACCTTTATTAGTAAGTATAAACTCCCATATGTTGTCATGTTATTAGTGTCTTTTGTTGCCACTTAAGAATTCCCTTAAGCATTTGTGTGTGTGTGTGTATGTGAGTGTGTGTGTGAGGCAGGGGCAGGTCCTATATGATGAATTGTCTCAGCTTTTGCTTTTTCAGAAAATGCTTTATATTGTCTTCATTTCTGAAGGACACATTTACGAGGGTCATAATACTTGTTTGGCTGGTTTTATTTTTCAGCACTTTTGAATATATTACCTCATTCTCCTCTGGTCTGCAAAGTTTCTACAGAGAATTTCATTAATAGTCTAATGAAGAATCCCTTGTAGTACCATGTCGCTTTTCTGTTACTGATTTGAGAATTCTCTCTTTGATGTTGGCTTTTGACAATTTGACTATAACATTAATCTCTGAGGATCTTGGTTGATCCTTCTTGAGCACTTTTAAGCTTCATAGATCTGGTTGTCAATACCTCTCCCAAGACTTGAGAGATTTTCAGCAATTACTTTATTAAATAAGCTTTCTGATACTTTCTCTGTCTCTGTTCTTTCTGGAAGGGGTTATCTTTTAAATAGAATTTCTTTATTCTTTTTCATTCTTTTTTTTTTCCTCTGACTGGAAAATATCAAAAGACCTACCTTAAAATTTATAAATTCTTTCTTCTGCTTAGTCTGGTCTGTTTTTCACGCTCTCTATTTTACTTTTTAAATTTTATTTATTAAATTATTCTGCTCCAAGGTTTCCATTTGGTTCTTTGTTATAATTTGCAACTTTGTTAAATTTCTCATTCAGACTATGACTTTTCTAAGTATTTTATTAAAGTATCTATCTGTCTTCTCTTTTATCTTGCTCAGTTTTTAAAGATTATTACTTTGAATTCCTTTCAGGCAGGGATCAGTTGTTGATGAATTTTTGCATTTCTTTACCAATGCTATATTTTCTTGCTTTTCTGTGTTTATTTTCTCCTTGTATTTATATCTATGTGTCTAGTGGAACAGTCACCAACTTCAAACGTTAGAGATTGGCTTTCATGTGGAGACTTTCACTTGTACATGGGTTTGAGGATGCCTGTTGAACAGGTTGCAGAGGCTCTGGTTTTGGGTGGATACAGTGATATAACGTCCATGCACCTTTGTCAGCTATGACCAATCTCAGTGATCCCTGCAGGTGCCTTGGTGTCCAAGGCTGCAGAAGTGTGTTACAGTTGTGGCAGCAGCATGAGATATTCATTTCTTTGGTTGCAAGGATGTTTTGTGGGTTCCTGTTTTGCAGGTATACCCCAGCAGCTCAGGCCCAGATAGCCATGAAACAGATGTGCTGCTGATCCTGGGTTGCAGCACTGGCATATCGCTGGTGAAGAAGGGGTATTCTGGAGACTTGAATCCCTCAAAGTAGGGCACAGCTGCAATTAAATTCTCAGACCTAATGGGGCACAGTGACAACTCAGGTCCTGGGGAATGATACACTGTGTAGTGATAACTCTGGATCTTGAGATGTGAAACATGGCAATATACCAGTTTCTGCAAGGCTGAGTGCGTTAGCATCAAGGACCCAGGACTGGTGGGGTATAGCTATGTCTCAGGATCAAGGAGGTTGGGATCAGGATAGCAATAACCTCACTCTTTGGAGAGGCAAAGCACCGCCACAGCATAGGCTCTGGAGAGCTCGTCTAGTTTTGTGGAGGCAGTTTACTGTGATTGTTCAGCTCACAGGGCAGGGTGGGACAGCTCAGCCAGGGCTCTGTTTCCCTGGAATGTAAGGTACCATGTCAACTTGGACAATGGCTTTTCAGCTTGATAATGATCCTGTTTCTCAAGATGGTAGGGTATCATGTCAGCTGACAGAAATTATTTTTATCAGTAAGAAAAAATCCTATAACTAGATACAATGACAAAGTACTGAAGATTTATGTCTCTGGAATACAGCATATTTAATAAATATTTTTTGAGCTGATGCCTTGTTATTCCAACACATTGGTCTTATCTGAACCTATATCATTAGTTTCCCCTGAGAGCTTTTAGTAAATGTAGAATTTCAGATCTACCTCAGACTTATTAAATAAGAATCTGCATTTAACAATTTTCTGAGCTGATATGTATGCATATCAAAATTTGAGAAGCTAGTTCTTAAAGGTAAATGACAAAAAGTAAGCCCTTTACATAAAAACCACATTTATGAGAATAAGAAATAAGAGACAAGAATTTTTTTTTTAGTTATGAAGAAAAAAAAGGATGGGGCCCACAAATACAAACTAACTGGAAAATAAGCCAAAAAATAATACTGGATTTATATGACTTATAACATATTCATGCTGCATTTTTCTTCCTCTCAGGAAATATAAATACCATCTCAGATAATCAGACTACAAATCCAGGATTAACTGTTAATCATTCTCTATTCTGCACATCCTAAATCTAATCCTTCAATAAGTACTGCTAACTCTACCCCTAAACTTAAACATTTCTTTTCATTCTTCACTCTAACATTGAGTCCATATTGGTCAAGACGTGACATGAAGGTTGACATTTATACTCTATTTTATGCAGATTCAAAAAGTCTGAGTTACCTGTAAGACCCTGATACACAAATTTTCATCTTCAATATTCCAAATAAGAAAGGAAGATATATGCAAGTAGAATCCAGTTAATAAAACCATTCTGGAAATTTTCTGATAGAAGAAAAAGGTGAAAATTATTTTTATGCCAGCCTGCTAGTGGGGCAAGGGGGAAGTCAAAAAATAATTCATTGCAGATCTGATTCTTGAACTGTTAGAAAATTTGTAGGTATTTTGTAAATATTTGCAAAATGAATCCATACAGTTACCGGGGAGGGTTTTGGGGGCTTAGCACATCCTAAGCACAGAAAATTACATGGTTTTTTAAAGAAAAAGTTTTGAATGACAGCTCTGTAGACCATGCATATTAAATGTTTAAACTTTATCCTGGAAATATTTGGAAGCTATTACAGCTTTTTCTTATTAAATATACCCCTAGTTTCACACTATACAGATTCACTTTTGACTGGGCGTGGTGGCTCACGCCTGTAATCCCAGCACTTTGGGAGGCTGAGGCAGGTGGATCACCTGATGTCAGGAGTTTGAAATCAGCCTGGCCAATATGGTAAAACCCCGTCTCTACTAAAAATACAAAATTAACTGGGTGTGGTGGCATGTGTTTGTAATCCCAGCTCCTTGTGAGGCTGAGGCAGGAGAATTGCTTGAACATGGGAAGCAGAGGTTGCAGTGAGCCGAGATCTTGCCACTGTACTATAGTCTGTGTGACAGAGAGAGACTCTGTCTCAAAAAAAAAAAAAAAAAATCAGTTTGTAACCAATATGCTGGGTGATTCTCCAATAAGATTGGAGGAAAGGGGAATAATTGAGGTACTGTTTAGCAATTAGGTGAGTCTTGATGAAGACAAGCTAAATACTAGCAATGGGGATACAGAGAAGAGTAGTTAAATAAAATTAAGAAAATAAAATGTCCTGGACTGGTAAACTTGGATATTCTATTAGAAATTATTCTCAAATTTACAGCTTCTGAGGCTTGGCAAAATAATGTCACATTTTACTGAGGAGGAAAAAATACAAGATTATAAGGGTGGTTATAGACATCCTTAACAGTAAATGCATAAGAAAAAGTAAGTGTCCTTTGCTATCACCAGCATCATGTGAAACAACTTTCAAAACTAAGATTCAAAGTTCTTGTAAACACTAATGTTGTAGTCATGTGTATGTATTTAGTCTGAATTTTATTCTTAAAGTATGATAAATAAGCACAAACAATTCTAAATACATAATATGTGCTAGACACTATGCTAAACACTTTAAATGTATGACCTCTCTTAAATATTTTAACATTATGAGGTAGATTGTAAAATACTTTCCATTTTTATATGAGGAATTATAATTTCAGAATGGTTAAATAATTAATTCAGTTGTGTAGCTGGTCATTGAATAAGTCAATATTAGACTTAGCACCACCCAAGGTCTGTATTTTGGAAACATATGGTACAGTCAGATGTTTTAATTGTGGAAGTTTATGGAGGAATTGATAAAAGATATGTTGGAATGATAGAACAAATTAACAAAAGACAGTTTGGAAACATCCCAGGGCCAGCATAAACCCTGCTGTGAAGAAACAGTAAAAGGAAAAAGATGATTGGAATCCAGAGAAAAAGGAGCTTTACCATATGCTGTATTGGTAGGAGTATGTTTCTGTGAAGGTGCCTTGACCTTCAAGAGAAACATAGAACCTGTAGCCTATTATCACATGGGATAAAAGGGCAGATAAACATATGTTTCAAAAATGGGAATTATTCCAAAGTAATTAATAATTAGGGAACATTTATTTGTCTATAAAAATATTTAATGTTTGCTTAGAAGAGATTTTATTCTCAAGAGACACTAGAACTCAGAAAAGTATACCCAGCTCAACAGAGCTGCACAGGTATACACACATCCATATGTAGGTCTCCATTATCTACCAGCTAATTCAGTTCACAATACATGATTTGAGTCATGCCATCCACCTCTGGTGAATTCTCTTGTTGCAACTTTCTGTCCCGTTTCAGATGACCCTCCTTCCCTCACTTCACAATAACTCCTAATCTGCAATTATTTCATGCCCAATTATTATTTCATGACCTTTCTAGATAAAAGGCCATATTTACTGGAGTTTTCACACATTTCTTAACCATTTAATGTGTGGAAAGCTGTACTGTCATTTTTATAGATTTCTATTTTTTTGATATGTCACTGACAAAGCTTTCGTGTGCATACCCCAAACCCATATTTCCCACTAGACTATGGTTTATATTGCATCCCTTTGCATAGAACAATGGAAAATGAGAATTCATCCATAACATTTCAGCAGAACTGACTATAAATCCCTCCCCCAACCCAAATGGTGCTCATGGAACAAATAAACCAAATGCATGGTCCATAACATACAGATGTCTAGGGCACAAACATTAAAAGAGTGGAGAATGGACCTGGAGAAGCAAATGGAAAATATTCGTCATATAGCCACTGTGGATGCTGTTTTTCACATAAAAAATAAATATGTTCTTCAAGGTTTGTTTTACTGGAAATATAAAAAATATTAAAACCAAATAAAGAGGACATAAATATATCAGAAATCTAGGTTTAAGGAGGCATCACAATATAAACACACAAGTTATGAACACGTGATATAATAGTTAACATTAACTCCAGAAGAATAAAATAAGAAATATAAAGTATTAAAATATGAAAAAATATTATTAACATTAAAGATGTACTAGAGAATAAAATTTACAATTCCTCACTTATCTTTAGGGAAAATATTCTTTTAATAATTGTTAAATAATACTTATGGAAAACAATATAGAAGTGAATTACTTAAATCTATTAGATAAAAATAAAGTCATTACACAGTTTCACTTGCATATTATTAAGTGCCAGAAAACAATGTCAGAGTTTTCAGGAAAAGTATTATAAGCAAAAATCCTACAATAAGTAACAATTCTATACCATTGTCCATGGGTAGTGGTAACAGAATGATATTTCTACATATGAAGACACTCATATTCTTTATGACTGATAGAGTCTACTTTAAAATAATACTCAGAACAATATGGCATATAAGTGAGAATTAAACCAAGATATAATACCAAAAGGTAGTGGGCATTTCTCAAATATACAAGTAAGTGTAATAGCACAATTTTCCAGCCCACTTAGTGTTAATTTGCCACAAATTCATGGATGGCTAAATACAAAAACAAAACAATAAAATGTTTCTGAGACAATGTTGGAGAATTTTAGGTAGTAATTACACAAAATCCCCAGTAGATCTCCATTCTGTTTCAAAACATATTCACAAGTTCTTTCACACTTCCCCATCAAAAGATAAAATGCAAATCAAAACTACATTGAGATACCATCTCACACCATTCAGAATGGCGATCATTAAAAAATCTGGAGACAACAAATGCTGGAGAGAATGTGGAGAAATAGGAACAGTTTTACACTGTTGGTGGGAGTGTGAATTAGTTCAACCATTGTGGAAGACAGTGTGGCGATTCCTCAAGGACCTAGAAATAGAAATTCCATTTGACCTAGCAATCCTGTTACTGGGTATATATCCAAAGGATTCTAAATCGTTCTACTATAAGGACACGTGCACACGAATGTTCATTGCAGCACTGTTTACAATAGCGAAGACTTGGAAACAACCCAAATGCCCATCGATGATAGACTGGACAGGGAAAATGTGGCACATGCACACCATGGAATATTATGCAGCCATAAAAAACGATGAGTTCGTGTCCTTTGTAGTGACATGGATGAACCTGGAAACCATCATTCTCAGCAAACTGACACAAGAGCAGAAAATCAAACACCACATGCTCTCACTCATAGGCGGGTGTTGAACAATGAGAACACATGGACACAGGGAGGGGAGCACTACACACCGGGGTCTGTTGGAGGGAAATAGGGGAGGGACAGCGGTGGGAGGGGAGTTGGGGACAGATAGCATGGGGAGAAGTGCTAGATGTGGGTGATAGGGAGGAAGGCAGCAGATCACGCTGCCACGTGTGTGCCTATGCAACAATCTTGCATGTTCTTCACATGTACCCCAAAACCTAAAATGCAATAAAACAAAATAAAAAAAGAGAAAAAAAATTTTTATTTTCTTTCTTTTGAATATGATCCAGCTTTATTACACAGTTTCTGAAAAATAGAATATGGTGTGATTGATGTTGCATGATTTCAAGGGTAGGTTATAAAATATTACAAAGCCTACACATAGTTCTCTGTTTCTTGGCATGCCTACCCATGGACTGTATTTACCATGTTATGGGAAAGTCTAAGGCATATGAAGAAGGCATAAACAGACATTCCAACTGATATCCCTAGCTAAGCCAGCATCAATCAATAGACATGAGTTAACTAGAATTTGTATGATTCTAAGCTAGTCTTGGAGCCAACCCAGCTGATGCCAAATGGATCACTGATAAGCTGTCACTATGGAAATTTTTTTATTGTTCAAATTGTAGATCCATTAAAAAAAAAGAAACAGATTTTGTTTATGTTAAGTCACTAAGACTTGTGTAGCTTGTTAGAGAGTGCTTGATAAACAGTACACTGCCGTAATTGTAAAGGGAAGAACAAGTGGATAATGTTGGCGATTTAATAGATTTGTAACAGCAATTTTTCAAGGAAAAGTCACATGTATTCATAATAAATAACCGTTTAAAGAGAGCTCCGAATAAGGGCAGTCATACCTAACGATTTTGGAAGCATTGGGTTATCCCAGGAAAAGCTAAGCATTACCATAGTCTAGCGATAAATTGTTTCAGGAGGGAGGCCAAAATCAGCTACATCATATTCCATGAAATAAGACCAACTAAAAGTGAAAATTTTGATGACAATCTGCCACTATCACAGGTACTTCAACATTAGAAAGATACTCTTTTATAGGATGCTGGGTGAATATTGAATCACAAAACAGTATGTCTCAGGTTTTCAAACAGTTTTACTTAAGTTGGCAGCTGACTGGAACTTCATTCTGGGAAGAATTAAAAGTGTGCTCCTGCTTTATATATATGTCAGGGAAGATTCATTGATGATGTCTAGCCTGGTAGTTGATATAATAAACTGTTTACTTGGTGGTCTGGGCTCTATCCTTTGTTTTTCAACTTCCTGCACCTGGGCAAGCTACTTTTGTCTCAGTTTATTAATCTTGTAAAATATATATGATATAAACATTCTAGAATTATAAGGGTAAAATTAGTTCAACATTAAGTATTTGATAAAGTAGCACATAATAAGTTTGATGTAAGTTGTATCTATTATTTTTGTTTCTAGGACTAAACATTGAACCTGGAATGACCTCCCTTCAATTAAATGTGTAATGCTATAATATTTCATATTTGAATATTATCAAATTTTCAAAGAAGTAATACCCCTACTATGTAATTTTTTGAAAGTATAACATTATGGCAAATGCCCAGCATATTTTAGGAAGATAGTGGTAACATCTTATCAAATCAGATATATGAAAACAGAATGTTATAGGACATTTGCATGGATTATATATGTATACATATGTATGTATATATGCATGTATGTTTCCATATATAGTGTTAATCTAAGAATGTATCAAAGTTACACATCATGATGAAGTACATTTTATTTCAGAAAAAACATCTATCGGTGTAATGCAATAGACCAGAAAGAGAATACAATCTGAGATATATTTTTAAACTGTATAACTATGATACAAACTCTCTAAAAGGCAGGCATAGAAGGGAATTTACTTGTTAAGTTAAATGTTACAAAGCAACAATTTAGAAAAAACATAGTATTTATGGGATAAACTTCATATTCGTTACATTTTATAAACCTAAACACGTGACCTAGTTATCCATAAATAGTTATATATCCAATTATTGCTTTATATTCCATTGTATAGCTCATGGTATAAATAGGAAATTTTCTAGGTAGGTTTTTTGTAGAAAAATATGACTAAAATTGATGACCAGGACTGGAAATTCTAGAAAATATCATAAAACAATTAAAATACAAGAATTGTGAGGATTAGATGGGATTTGTCTGCAATGATTCTATTATATAATCAATGATTATAAAATATTAGAACTCACAAGAGAGTTCTACATTGATGACAAATATAGAGGTATTTCACAAAATTCAGTATTTTGTTCTACATGTGCGATGACTAAAAAGAAAATATTAAAGAAATCATTCCACTCAAAATAACTTAACATGTAGAGTTTATATGAACCATCCCCAACACACACACACAATTTCTAAGCAGAAAATGTTTAAATTCCATTGAATAACATAAGTGGTATCTGAATTATTGGAGATATATGTCTCAGATGGCTAAAACAAAATTAAAGTATAAATTGCTTGGCATGATAGTAAAAGGAAGTAAATGTTTATGTTCAACATTATAAAGTAAAGCATAGTTATTACTATCCTCAGGCACATTGAATTATGGACTAGGCTTACATCAGGTGGTTCTTAATATTAGAGGCCTACAAAACTACATTTTTTTTACTAAAACAAAAACTTTAAAAATTCAAATATCATCTAATTTTTAAGAATATTTTTCTTTAACCTTAAGTATCAACAGAAAACACACTTCTTAAGTTTGCTTTGACTTCCTAGGTTATAAATAATAATAATTTCTAGATACTTAGTGGGTAATTTGGAGTAGTTCAACAAGCTCGATAAACTGAAATTTATTTTACAAACAGCACTTGCTATAAATGATCAATAACATGGATATTGATACCACAGACTGGTATAATGTCATCATTATATTCCTGGTTCCTAGTAAATAAGAACATTTAAATGATATTATCCTGAACTTAAAGATAGTATATGTGGCACAAGTACAAAATTTGCTTACAAATATAATATGAACAATTGAAACTTTCTCTACGCTATAATTTGAGTCAATGAAATAAAAATACAAGCATAACTAAACAAACCATACAGACCAATTATATACAAATTCGTAGCAGTACCAAGATTAGAATAAGATTGGTGAGGTACTCACCTCAGACACAAAATTTAAGGGTTCCAAAAATTCAGTAATCAAGATCAATAATATTTCAATTCACAATTTAAAAATTAAAATTAATGTAAAAATATATGAGTAACAAATATGAAAAATTTAGATAGGATACAACCACTAAGAGTTGGGCAAGTGGGAGTGGGGCAGGCTCAAAGACAACATAGGAAAAAGAGAATTACTTCACTTTCTTCTGCTGGAGGTTATTCTCTCACTTTGCATATGATACAATATCAAAATTTTTTAAAATTCTTACTTTACAAGAAAAATAACAGAGTTATCAGGAAACAAATGCATATTATCCACTTAAAACAGTCATAATGATAATACTGTTGCTTTTTATACAGAGACATACTTTTTCCAATTTTTTTCACCAAATTTGTCTAGGAACCTGAACCTGAACTATAACTTTATGCTATCTATGGATAATTACTGATTTTAAAAAATTATACAAATGTTATGTATACTTCTTTGATTATTAATTTATAATTTATATTGAATTAAATTATATAAATTATTTACATACTTACATATTTGACCTATTTGAATATTGTATTAATTTAAAATAAATATATTCTGGAATGCCTACTAAAACTATTTAAGGTCAAAATAATAGTGAAAGTTATAAGATTGGCTAGTAAGTTACAGAATTTCAGCCTCTGAAATCTGTGGATCTGGAGTTCCCAACATTGGTAAGTTAATTAATAAAGCTTTACATTTTGAGCCAAAAAAAAGGAAAAAACATTGATAGTAGTTTCAGACAATTGTGAAAATGAATGCAAACAAAAAGTAAGAAGATGCTGTTTGAAATACGTTTTAATAATCCTCCTCCATTGACATGAGTTTCCAAAAAGACACAAATGATTTTAAAGAAATATAGATCCAATTAAGAAGATGTAGGTTTTAAAAAATCTAATTCACAGGATTTATACAGAGTTTCAAAAGATTGTTTTAAAATAATATTCTATCAGGTGGTCCACCATGACTAAACCATGTTTCAAAAGATTTCTTATGTTTATTTCCTTTTTCAGGCATTATTTTTAGCGTTGATACTGCAAAATTAAATATTTGTAATTCAAAATAAGTTTTCAAAGACTGAAAAAAAATAAAGAGAAGATAAAACCACAAAATTTTATTTTCATTATGATGCTTTTCCAAATTGAAGGTGGATTTTTTAAATATTCAAATTGATATTTTAGTCATGACACCTTGCAGAGGTTGATAATAGTAGAAAAACAAAAATGGTAGAATATCTTCAGAGTTACCTTAGTTTTTGTTATGCTTTGTTCCAAAAATAATTACCTCTTAGGAGATCACAAGGATTTATTTATGTCCAAATCCTGGAATTGGTTTTTTTTTTTTACTATTACACACATTTTTATTATAAAATAAAAATGGTGAGGGATGAGATGATATCTTACCATGGTTTTGACCTGTATTTCTCAGATGATTAGTGAGGTTGAACATTTTTTTTAAGATTTAATAAATTTACATTTTTTTTGTACTTTAGATTCTGGGGTACATGTGCAGATCATGCAAGATTGTTGCATGGGTAACATTCATGGCAAGGTGGTTTGCTGCCTCCATCCCCTAATCACCCATACCTGATATTTCTCCCCACATTATCCCTCCCCAAGCTCCCTCCTAATATCCCTCCCCTAACCCCCACCAATGGACTCTGGTGTGTGATGCTCCTCTCTCTGTGTCTACATGCTCTCATTGTTCAACACCCGCCTATGAGTGAGAACATGCGGTGTTTGATTTGCTGTCCTTGTGTCAGTTTCCTGAGTATGATGGTTTCTAGGTTCATCCATATCCCTAGAAAGGACACAAACTAATCATTTTTTATGGCTGCATAGAATTCCATGATGTATATGTGCCACATTTTCTTTGTCCAGTCTATCATTGATGGGCATTTGGGTTGGTTCCAGGGCTTTGCTAAACAGTGCCACGATGAATATGTGTGCATGTGTCCTTATAATACAAGGATTTATAATCCTTTGGGTATATGCCCAGTAATGGGATTGCTGGGTCAAATGGAATTTCTAGTTTTAGATCTTTGAGGAATCATCACACTGTCTTCCACTGTGGTTGAACTAATTTACACTGCCACCAACAGTGTAAAATTGTTCCCATTTCTCCACATCCTCTCCAGCATCTGTTGTCTCCAGATTTTTTAATGATCGACATTCTAACTGGCATGAGATGGTACATCAATGTGGCTTTAATTTGCATTTCTCTAATGACTAGTGATAATAGCATTTTTTCATATGTTTGGTGGCCTCATAGATCTCTTCTTTTGAAAAGTGTCTGTTCATGTCCTTTGCCCACTTTTGGATGGGTTCGTTTGTTTTTTTCTTGTGAATCTGTTTTAGTTCTTTGTAAATTCTGGATATTAGCCCTTTGTCAGATGGGTAGATTGCAAAAATTGTTTCCTATTCTGTTGGTTGCTGGGTTGCTCTACTGATTGTTTCTTTTGCTGTACAGAATTTCTGAAGTTTAATTAGATCTCAATTGTCTATTTTGGATTGTGTTGCCATTGCTTTTGGTGTTTTAGTCATGAAGTCTTTGCCCATGCCTATGTCCTCGACGGTTTTGCCTAGGTTTTCTTCTAGGGTTATTATGGTGTTAGGGCTTATATTTAAGTCTTTAATCCATCTGGAGTTAATTTTAGTGTGAGGTGTCAGGAAGGAGCCCTGCTTTCTGCACATTGCTAGCCAATTTTCCCAACACCATTTATTAAACAGGGGATCCTTTCCCTATTGCCTGTTTTGGTCAGGTCTGCCGAAGATTAGATGGTTGCAGATGTTTGGTGTTGCTCCTGAGGCTTCTGTTAAGTTCCATTGTTCAATATCTCTGTTTTGATACCAGTACCATGCTGTTTTGTTTACTGTTGTCTTGTAGTATAGCTTAAAATCCAGCAGCGTGATGCCACTGGCTTTGTTCTTTTTGTTTAGGATTGTCTTGGCTATGCAGGCACATTTTTGGTTCCATATGAAGTTTAAAGTAGTTTTTTTCCAGTTCTGTGAAGAAGGTCATTGGTAGTTTGATGGGGATAGCATTAAATCTATATATTACTTTGGGCAGTATGGCCATTTGCAAGATATTGATTATTACTAACCATGAGCATGAAATGTTTTTCCATCTCTTTGTGTTTTCTCTTATTTCCTTGAGCAGTGGTTCATAGTTCTCCTTTAAGAGGTCCTTTACCTCCTTTGTTAGTTGTTTCCCTAAGTATTTTATTCTCCTTGTAGCAATTGTGAATGGAGTTCACTCTCGATTGGCTCTCTGTTTGTCTGTTATTGTTGTATAGGAATGCTTGTGATTTCTGCACATTGACTTTGTATCCTGAGACTTTGCTGAACTTGCTTATCAGCTTAAAGAGAGTTTGCGCTGAGAGGATGGGGTCTTCTAAGTATACAATCATGTTGTCTGCAAATAGAGACAATTTGACTTTCTCGTTTCCTAATTGAATACCCTTTATTTCTTTTTCTTGCCTGATTTCTCTGGCTAAAACTTCCAATACTATATTGAATAAGAATGGCCAGAGAGGGCAACCTTGTCTAATGCTGGATTTCAAAGAGAATGTTTCCAGTTTTTCCCCATTCAGTATGATATTGGCAGTGGATTTGTCATAAATAGCTTTTATGATTTTGAAACATGTTCCATAGATACCTAGTTTATTGAGAGTTTTTAGCATAAAGAGCTGTTGAATTTTGTTGAAGCCCTTTTCTGCATCTATTGAGATAATCATGTAGTTTTTTTCTTTGGTTCTATTTATGCAGTGGATTACGTTTATGGACTTGCATATGTTGAACCAGCCTTGCATCCCTGGGATGAAGCCTACTTGATTGTGATGGATAAGCTTTATGATGTGCTGTTGCAATCGGTTTGCCAGTATTTTATTGAAGATTTTTGCATCTATGTTCATCATGGAGATTGGCCTGAAGTATTCTTTTCTTGTTGAGTCTCTGCCAGGTTTTGGTATTACTATGATGTTGGTCTCATAAAATGATTTGGGAAGGAATCCCTCTTTTTGGATTGTTTGGAATAGTTTCAGAGGGAATGGTACCAGCTCCTCTTTCTACCTCTGGTAGAATTTGGCTGTGAATCCGTCTGGACCTGGACTTCTTTTAGTTGG
This sequence comes from Sapajus apella, assembly GCF_009761245.1. Classification (NCBI taxonomy): domain Eukaryota; kingdom Metazoa; phylum Chordata; class Mammalia; order Primates; family Cebidae; genus Sapajus; species Sapajus apella. Next base: position 4,260,329 of record NW_022436949.1, on the reverse strand, counting down.
TAGGCTATTAATTGCTGCCTCAACTTCAGCCCTTGTAATTGGTCTATTCAGGGTTTCACCTTCTTCCTGGTTTAGTCTTGGGAGGGTACAAGTGTCCAGGAATTTATCCATTTCTTCCAGGTTTACTGGTTTATGTGCATAGAGTTGTTTGTAGTAATCACTGATGGTAGTTTGTATTTCTCTGGGATCATTGGTGATATCCCCTTAATTGCTTTTTTTGAATATTTGATTCTTCTCTATTTTCTTTTTTTATTAATCTGGCTAGCAGTCTGTCTATTTTGTTGATCTTTCCAAAAACCAGGTCCTGGATTTATTGATTTTTTTGAAGGGTTTTTTGTTTCTCTATCTCCTTCATTTCTTCTCTGATCTTAGTTATTTCTTGTCTTCTGCTAGCTTTTGAGTTTTTTTGATCTTGCTCCTCTAGCTCTTTCAATTCTGATGATAGGGTGTCGATTTTAGATCTTTCCTTGCTTCTTATGTGGACATTTATTGCTATAAATTTTCCTCTAGACACTGTTTTGAATGTTTCCCAGAGATTCTGTCATGTTGTGTCCTCATTCTCATGGTTTCGAAGAGCATCTTTATTTCTGCCTTCATTTCATTATTTATCCTATATTCATTTAGGAGCAGGTTGTTTAGTTTCCATGGGATTGTGTGGTTTTGAGTGAGTTTCTTTTTTTTTTTCCCATTTATTTATTTTATTGCATTTTAGGTTTTGGGGTACATGTGAAGAACATGCAAGATTGTTGCATAGGTACACACGTGGCAGTGTGATTTGCTGCCTTCCTCCCCATCACCTACATCTAGCATCTCTCCCCTTGTTATCTCTCCCCAGCTCCCCACCCCCCACCGTCCCTCCCCTATTTTAATCCTGAGATCTAATTTGGTTGCACTGTGGTCTGAGAGACTGTTATGATTTCTGTTCTTTTGCATTTGCTTTGGAGTGATTTACTTCCAATTATGTGGTCAATTTTAGAGTAAGTGCAATGTGGTGCTGAGAAGAATGTATATTCTGTGGCTTTGGGGTGGAGAATTCTGTAGATGTGTATTAGGTCCGCTTGTTCCAGTTCCTTCTGAAACTATTCCAAATGATACAAAAAGAGGGAATCCTCTCTAACTCATTTTATGAGATCAACATCATCCTGATACCAAAACCTGACAGAGACTAAACAAAAAAAGAAAATTCCAGGCCAATATCCATGATGAACATTGATGTGATATCTTCAATAAAATACTGACAAACTGAATCCAACAACACATCAAAAAGCTTATCCATCACGATCAAGATGGCTTCATCCCAGGGATGCAAGGCTAGTTCAACATCTGCAAATCTATAAAGGTAATCCATCACATAAACAGAACCAAAGACAAAAACCACAATGATTATCTCAATAGATGCAGAAAAGACTTTCGACAAAATTCAACAGCCTTTTATGCTAAAAACTCTCAATTAACTAGGTATTGATGGAATGTATCTCAAAATAATGAAAGCTATTTATGACCAACCCACAGCCAATATCATACTGAATGGGCAAAAACTGGAATGTTGTTAAAATAGGTGAATTTACAGGTAATTATAATGTTGATAATGCTTATCATAAAAAGTGATCTGTTTGTCTTATTGTCAAAATCAATCTCAAAATTAATTTATACTGGTAGTATTATATCTGGTAAGATATTAAATATTATGAAGTATAATAAAATAGGCAAAAACTATTTTTCTTACTTTTTGATTGTGTGCCAAATGTAGCCCATCCTGAACTAATGTGCCAGATTATAAAGTATTTTTACCAGAAAAGGTGTTGTCATCATAATAGAATAAAGCATAGTTGTTTTTTTGAAACAGCAATAACAAAACTGAACATGTTTTAACCTATATAGTAATAAACTGTAAATTTTTAACACTGACATTCAAAATTCTTGTGTCTATGGTAGTGTAGCAAATATGGCAGATGCTTAAAAGTGTTCACAGATAATTACCTCCCCCATCAAGGGATGAAAATAGTTAACCTGTGCCTAGCTCAGCTTATAATATTAATTTAATATATGAAATTGTTAAGTCTGTGATTGAAATGTGATGACAGTTTTGGATCATATATATATATATATGTGTGTGTGTGTGTGTGTGTGTATATATATATATATATATATACATTTTCTGTGAATTTAATAAGAAGATAGGGTATGTGTATGTCTGTTTTAAAACCTACATTAAAATACGTATGAATACACAGTGAGCATCAGGATCAAATGCAGTCAAAGAGCTTCACACACAAATACACATATTTAACAGATACAAAAAGATATAATAAGAAATAAAATACATTATGCTAGAACTGAAAGTATTAGGAGCAATGAGATTAGAAATTTGTGTGCCATGTAGCTGTGTAGGATGAGACTTTCAATCAAATAGGAGACATTATTAAAGCTGTACACTAGAAAATATGACTATATATAAAGCTACATGTGTAATAGAAGGTCTGTTGCTTTGCTTACAAGTGAGAGAAGGAAATGTTGAAAGTATATTTGATAACAATAAAAATTCATACTTCAGTAAGAAGTATGAATATACTTTCTGAATTTGAAAATCAACAAGAAAGAAAAGAAACTGGAAATGTAAAAATTACTCGATCATAGGCTTGCTATGAGTAAATTGCATATAAATATAAATTAAGAAGTGTACATACATACTAATTTGACACTTGAAATGGAAATATAAATTATTAAAGTCTCTTCAGATTTAAAATTTTTAAACAGAAAGTGGTTTTTTTTTTAATGAAACATCTGATTTACCAAAAGTAGCTATGAACTTGCTTCTTAAATATATTGATTTTATTTTTATAGGAATTTCATCCGAAATATTTTAAGTGGCATGAAATCTCAATATTTTGTAATAGAAAATTAGCATAGTGTTTTGATTTTCCAAAACACATTTAAAAAAATGTTCTTAATGGAATCTTACCAAAAATTTGAAGTGGCTTTGTTAATTGTTTTTATAACTTCAGCCTTAGTGGTATAATGTGAAAAAAGTTTCACTAAGCTGCACTTAAATTAAAAACATATGATTGTTGCTTGATCAAAGACTTGGTGTCAAATATAGCAAATTCTCAAGTGAAAATGAGTAAGTTAAGAAGTATATTTAGAAAATATCACTGATAAGTTTGTTCTCATTAAACCAAGAACGTGTAATTGTAATTATTTTTTGTATACATGACATATTTAAACTTAATGTGGTGAGTTTTAATATATCTACTTTTTAATTTTTAAACATTTTTTCAGTCACTAACATTATGGGAAAATTATTAAAATTCATTAAACAATATGTATAGGTCTTCATACTTTTCATTTTGCCTCATACTCCTATATACAGCATGGTGTTATTTATAAGCAATGTTGTTATTTATAAGCAATAGTTAATAAGTAATAGCAATAGTTCAACATGGTGTTATTTATAAGCATGCTGTTATTTATAGGCAATTTATAAGCAATTTGTAAGCAATGTAAGGAAACACTGAGATGCGTAAATGAATTATTATAGTTTACTAGGCCATCTAGTTATACTTCCCAATGGAAATAAATGCCACTATTTTATCATAAAATCAATGTTGGACCCAAACCACATTTAAGTGCCTTTGAACATATGATCACCAATGATGCTAATTTATATAAATTCCCATAGTATACTAATGAAAACAGGTTAGGTAGGTAACAGTCAGCAGACAGCAGCAAAATCCAGTAACCTAATAGAACAAGGTTTGTTTCTTGTGCACTAATGTCTAATGCTAGCCAGAAGGGAATTTTGCTCCATATTGACCTACTCAAGGACTCAAACATACAGAAACTGTTAAGTGTTTGAATGGCACAGAGGAAAAGGAAGAAGGAAAATCACATTATCTCTTAAATGTTTCTAACTAGAAGCAGCATATACTCCTGTCTCATTGACTAGAACACATTACATGGTCACATCTTCCTACTCTAATGGGTTAGAAAAGTGAGACCCTCTTTTTCTCCAGAAAAATATACAGAAACTTTTTTTTTTTTTTTTTTTTGGTGAGATGGAGTCTTGCTCTATCACCAGGCTGGAGAGCAGTGGCGCAATCTTGGCTCACTGCAACCTCCGCCTCCTGGGTTCAAGCGATTCTTCCGCCTCAGCCTCCTGAGTAGCTGAGACCACAGGCACGTGCCACTATGCCCGGCTATTTTTTGTATTTTTAGTAGAGACGGGGTTTCACCATTTTGGCCAGGCTGGTCTCTATCTCTTGACCTCGTGATCCGCCTGCCTTGGCCTCCCAAAGTGCTGGGATTTCAGGTGTGAGCCACCGCGCCCGGCCTACAGAACTTTATATTATCAATCAGTTGTAAGAACATGAGAATATTCTATGCAATCATTTAAAAATATTTCTAACACATGTTTACATATATTATCAACAAATAATTGCAAAATACATAAGGGAGCTGTTACCTTTATACATTTGTAAATGGCAGAATTAGTACCCTAATCTTAGTTTTCAGATTTTAAATCCTCTATTCTTTCTTGTAGAGCAAGAGTTTAGAATGTAACTTTAGTAAGTCATAAATTCTATGTCAGATATCTACTGGTAACCTGAAACAAATAATTATTGAACAATCATAACTGTATCTAGGGCAGAAAATATAAGCAAGAAAATTTTACCTTGATTCTACTCAGAATTAAATAGTTGTCAGCCACAAATACATAATTTAAAAATTAGTAAAGTGTTATCTTCCATATTTGTTTTAATGCCTGCATTTATGTAAACCTAACTATTGCTACACCATTAATGTCTTTAAATTATTGTGGTTAAATACAACACTAATCTGCTTTTTTTCCTAGTTCTGTCATTTGTCTACATGATTCTCCTACTGTTTTCTCAGGATTGATTCTATGATTGCATTTATCTGAGGTTCAGCTACCCAAGAAAGCCTCATTCTTTTCTGGCAGATAGTGCTGGCTGTTAAGTGCCTCACTTCTCTTTCATGTTGATTTCTTACTCTTGTTATTAGAAGCCTAATATTTATTTTATAGATATAACATATCTACAACACAAAGATATTAATATTGAATATCTTCATATTACAGTTTCAAGACAGCCTTCCAAGAAAAATAGAAGCTGCAAAACCTTTCTAGGCCCATTTTTATGTTTTATCCATCACTTTCATCAAATTCTTTTGGTAAAAACAAAAAGGCAACTCAGATTCAAAAAATATAGGAATAAAGAGGTATGAAAAAACTTGTGACCATATTTAATCTACTGGAGAGTTTATTCTTCTAATTTTGTAGGTAAGGAATTGGGAAATTATCTAGAGTAATAGTTATCACAAAATATTTTTAAACTATTGACAGCTAAAACTTCTTTGATGATAAGTAATTAATTATACAACATGGGGCTAGAAAAACATTAGAATTGAATGCCTGTGTATGAGTGGTATGCGTGCCTGTGTGTGCAGAAGGAGAGAGACAGAGAGCGAGAGAGAGAGATAGAGAGAGGAAGATTCTTTTTCTTTAATGTTTGAGACCATCTTTTCATTCCTGCTTTTAAACAACATATATCAATATAAAATCTTTTGAAATTGTTCTTTAATTCATGACTACAGGGCTTTCAGGGGTTGGTTTGCTTGCAATTAGATAATTTAGCAAAACTACACACCAGTTGTTGGAGTGTTCTATTCTCTTCTCTGAAATATACCCTATTAAGGCCAAATGAGGCATGTAAATGTAAAAGTTTCTACTATCAGTAAATGGTACGATGCATTTATGAATGCTAGGTGATCTGAAATATATTAGGGTTTTTTTTTTCACAAACTGTTCTACATTTCATTTTCTGGAGCAATGGCCACAAGTTGAATTAACATAAAAGAAAAGATGAAATGCTGATTGTGAATTAGTAGACAAGTATCTCAAATTGCTTATATCCAAGTGTCCTAGCAGATGATTTAGATCGACAGAGATTTTGGAGAGTTGCTAAAGTGGGACCATATGGCTGATAATTTCAGGGTGATGACAGTTGAGAAAAGTGAACATTGCCTTGATTGGGTAATAGAACTTGTGAATATCGGAATCTCTGTCAGAAATTTAAAAGGCACAGACACATACTCCTCCACACCAGCCAGAGGCATATTACAGGATTCAATTGAGCATCTCATGTGACAACTCCATGACATCGTCAACCTTTGTTATGTCTTTTTGTTTTTTAACTAGACAGAATCACCCGCTCCACCATCTGATCATGAGAAATGAACTTTCTTGTTATAATCACTTTGGATTGACATACCTAAAACCAGAATTTTAACAGTACAATTTGAAAATGGGAAAAATAATTTATTTTGTAATATTTTAAAGCTTGAAGTAGACTTATTATCAAATACTTCTAACATAAAAATGTTAATAATAAAAATATTACAAAAATCATTTTTTAAAAACTTGTGTAATGTTACAAATGCAGGTAAAAACTACCAGATGTTATACTTATACCTTTATGTGCATTTATGGAAATAAAGGGACAAATTTTAAACTGTCTTTATCTCCATTAAAGTCCTAACACAGATAAATCTTTAAATTCAAGATTCACATTAAAAATGTACTAGATTTACTTGAAGAGAAATCTTTTCTATGGATGTAGGAGTCAGTAAGGATATGGCTCATCTGCTCCTCTTTATAAAACCCAAAAGCTACTAAGCTATCAAAACTTTGAGCAAGAAGAATATTAATAAGACTACCTTCAACAGGGAATATATGAAGATCATATTTGGAATTGGATGAGCTTTACTTTAAACATACTTAAGATTGCTTTTTGCCCTTGAAGTGGAAGTTAGAAATGTGATCCTGGAACTCACTAAAAGGTAGAATTAAAGACATAGTTTTAGAAAGTACAGTTTCATGAAGCCACTAGAATAAATGATATTAGAAAGAAAGAGTATGCAGAATGAAAGAAACTCTGATTTAGGCTGAGTGTTTAAAAAAGACTTAAAGATTAATTTAAAATATTATATAGTAATACTGATAATATGAGAGAGATGAAAACACTTTTTAGCAAATTTTAAAAAGTATTTACATCTTCTTATAAGAAACTGATAAAGTTTCTTCTAGTTTATTTCAATAACAGGCTCTGGTTTAAGCACATCTCTCATACAGGTGACAGTTTCATAATCTTAGTCACTACATGGCTGCTTATTGTTCAAGTCTGTAGGAGACCTAGAGCTTACATAAAAAATTGTGCAGCAAAGCAAAGTAAGCCTTGGAAAAAAAAAAGAGTGAAGCATGGTGACTTTCAATGTTTTTATGAATGGCCAATCTAACAAAAATATTAGATTATCTACTATATACATAAACATTTCTCTCATGTTATAATTCATAAAGTGTTTTAAAAATAGGCTTATTGTTATTAATTATAGAAGTTATTAATGCACATTGTAGAGTATATAGGTGGGACATGGTACTTAATTCTTTCCAACCTACGTTTTATCCTCTGAAATAAATTGACTCTATAAATTATCTCAAAGTATTGTTTTGAGGATATATATGTATGTGTGTGTATATATATAATTTTGAAATGTCAAAATTATAGAAATGAAGAATAGACTAATGGTTGCCAGAGGTTATGTATTTTGGATGAATGTGTCTATAAAAGGATAATATGAGACCTTTACTTATTTTATACATATATTTAGACATGCATACACATAACTTGCATATGTGTATACACAAACACACACCCATCAAAATTCTTAACTTAGATCCTGACATATTAAATGATTAATATATAATAGGCATTATTGCTTTCATGAATTCAGTAATATTTTTGAAATGAATAATGACAACATTAGTAGTAGAATATGGGGAGAACAAAGGAGTAATGCTAACACAGCCATGCCTTGAACAATAAGCATCATTTTCCCAAGCAGAAAAAAGGGTAAGAAATAAATTCAATCCAGATCAATTTACTGTCATCTTGTACAGTTCCATAAACGTTAGCAACATCCAGGAAACAGAACAAAAGAACTAGTGATCATAAAGAGCAGCACAGAGGATTGCTGGAGCAGAGTTTCAGCATGGCATCAACACACAGCTCTTTATCACTAGTATTGAATTTGTTTCATATTGAAAAAGTCATCCATGAGATCCTCAATCAAATCACATTGATTCAGAAAAAGATAGTAAACAGATATTTAACTAAAATAACTTATTATCCTAAATTGTCAGCCTTGAACATCACTAAAAACAGAAGCAGAAAGGAAATGAGACATGTTAGAGATATGAGCAAATAATATAGTATGATTCATTTTTAAAATAAAGAAGCTCTTATACCCAGTGACAGAGTATCTATGATAGATATATTTAATATAAAGGGAAATCTTAAAAACAAAGCTGAAAAAAATATTGAAATATCCAAAAGCTGCAAATTAGATTTAAATTTGCAGTACAGTAATGAAAGGTTGAAAGGTCATCACAATGTCAGTTTGAAAATTCAAGGTTACATGTCAAAGGATTATCTGCATTTTTTTATGTGTGCCAAATTCTTTAACAAAATAAGAAAAATAATAATCCCAGTCATTATATTCAACTATGCCTCCCCTTTAAGCCATTAATTGAGGATTTTTACGTTAATAAAATCTTCTAATCTCAGCCTTCAAATTTTTACAGTTCTATATCCATTCTACAATCAAAGAGAATGTCTATAGGAGAGGTTAATAATTTTACTCAAGATAAGGTGGCTTTTGTTTCATTATAGGAGGAATTGATAAATAAAGAAAAAGCATGTTATATACTTTCAGACAAAGATAAGGTGTATTTAGATATTGGAATGCAAATTTACACCTGCTTACTCCTCCCTAATGCAAATTTATGTATCCCTATACATATTCCTTTACTCATTTATTCACATGTAAATTTTCTGTATGATTCACATATACTAGATATTTCACTAGATAGCATTATCTGTTTCAGTTCAAAGATTGAAGTTATTAACCACTCAGGAATTCATTTATATATAAAATAAGAGTCATATTACAAATCATACACTTTGCTTTTTGATCAAGGAAATAATGTGTTACAAACTATCTAGCATGGGACATACTAAGAAAATATATGCTCTTTGTAAAATATTATTTTAATAAAATGCATGTAGTAAAATGAAAATTTGAAAAATATGGTATAATATTAAAGGAAAAATATTTTTTATCTCTGTATACTCTTTTCAAATCTCATATGTACTTATTTTTACTACATCACCATTTAGTTCTTAGTATTATAAAACTGTCCTGTCCAACACTGTAGTCACTATTTAAATAATACAATAAACATGAAACTTCAGCTCCTAATTCTGGATGTTCTACCATTTATTTATACATTCACCTACTAAAGGACATTGCGGTTACTTCCAAATTTTAGGCAGTGTACTATCTCGTGGTTATACTAATGGCGTATGTGGTATCTTCATGTTTTGTTTTAATATTTCTTTGATGACATATGATATGGAGTATCTTTTCATACCTATTTGCCATTTATATATTTTATTTGTGGAGGTGTCTCTTAAGGTCTTTGGCCCAATGTATATTTGGTTGGTTGTTGTCCTTTTGTTGAGTTTTATAATTTCTTTGTATAATTTGGATCACAGTCCTTTATGCAATATTTCCTTTGCAAATATTTTCCCCAGCATGTTACTTTTAATCCTGTTGACAATGTTTTTTGTTTTTTTTAATATATACTTTAAGTTCTGGGATACACATGTAGAACATGCAGGTTTGTTACATAGGTATACATGTGCCATGGTGGTTTTGCTGCACCCATCAACCCATCATCATCTGAATTAGGTATTTCTCCTAATGCTATCCCTCCCCTAACCCCTCATCCCTCAACAGACTCCAGGTGTGTGATGTTCCTCTCCTTGTGTTAATGTGTTCTCATTGTTTGACTCTCACTTATGAATGAGAACATGCAGTATTTGGTTTTCTGTTTCTGTGTTAGTTTGCTGAGAATGATGGTTTTCAGATTCATCCATGTCCCTGCAAAGGACATGAGGCCATCCTTTTTTATGGCTGCATAGTATTCCATGGTGTACATGTGCCACATTTTCTTCATCCAGTCTATCATTAATGGGCATTTTGGTTGGTTTCAAGTCTTTCTATTGTGAATAGTGCTGCAATAAACATGTAAGTGTCTTTATAATAGAATGATATAATCCTTTAGATGTATACCCAGTAACGGAATTGCTGTATCAAATGGTATTTCTAGTTCTAGATCCTTGAGAAATTGCCGCACTGTCTTCCACAATGGTTGAACTAATTTCTACTTCCACCAACAGTCAAAACCATTCCTGTTTCTCCACATCCTCTTCAGTATCTGTTGTTTCCTGACTTTTTAATGATTGCCATTCTAACTGACATGAGACAATATCTCATTGAGGTTTTGATTTGTATTTCTCTAGTGACCAATGATGATAAACTTTTTTTCATATGTTTCTTGGCCACAGAATGTCTTCTTTTGAGAAATGTCTGTTCATATCCTTCACCCACTTTTTGATGGTGTTGTTTGTTTTCTTCTTGTAAGTTTGTTTAAATTCCTCTTAGATTCTAAATATTAGCCCTTTGTCAGATGGACAGATTGCAAAAATTTTCTCTCACTCTGTGGGTTGCTTTTCACTCTGATGATATTTTCTTTTGCTATGCAGAAGCTCTTTAGTTTGATTAAATCCCATTTCTCAATTTTGGCTTTCGTTGCCATGGTTTTTGGTGTTTTAGTCATGAAGCCTTTGCCCATGCCTATGCCCTGAATGTTAGAGCCTAGATTTTCCTCTAGGGTTTTAATGGTTTTGGGTCTTATGTGTAAGTCTTTAATCTATTTTGACTTAATTTTTGTATAATGTGTAAGGAAGGGGTCCAGTTACAGTTTTCTGCATATAGCTAGCCAGTTTTTTCAGCACCATTTATTAAATAGGAAATCCTTTCCCCATTGCTTTTGTTAGGCTTGTCAAAGATCGGATTTTTGTAGATGTGTGGCATTATATCTGAGGTCTCTGTTCTGTTCCATTGGTTATATCCCTGTTTTGGTACCAGTACCATGCTGTTTTTTTGGTACTAGTACCAACAAAGCATGATGAATCCAGCTTCATTATTTTTGCTTAGGATTGTCTTGGCTATTTAGGCTCTTTTTTGGTTCCATATGAAACTTAAGGTATTTTTTTCTAATTCTGGGAGGAAAGTCAATGGTAGTTTGAAGGGGATAGCATTGAATCTATAAATTACTTTGTGCAATATGGCCATTTTTACAATATTGAGTCTTCCTATTCATGAGCATGGAATGTTTTTCCATTTGTTTCTGTCCTCTCTTATTTCCTTGATTCAGGATGAGTCTCCTGAATATAGCATACCAATGGGTCTTGATGCTTTATCCAATTTTTCAGTCTATGTCTTTTAATTGGGTCATTTAACATATTTACATTTAAGGTTAATATTATGTGTGAATCTGATCCTGTCATTATGATGCTAGCTGGTTATTTTGCCCATTATTTGATGTAGTTTCCTCATAGTGTCGATGGTCTTTACAATTTGGTATGTTTTTGCAGTGGCTGGTACCAGTTTTTCCTTTTCATATTTAGTGTTTCCTTCAGGAGCTCCTATAAGGCAGGCCTGGTAGTAATAAAATCTCTCAGCATTTGCTTGTCTGTAAAGGATTTTATTTCTCCTCCGCTTACGAAGTTTAGTTCAGCTAGATATAAAATTCTGGAGTAAATATTTTCTTTAAAAATGTTGAATATTGGTTCCCACTCTCTTCTGGTTTGTAGGGTTTCTGCAAAGAGATCAGCTGTTAGTCCAATGGGCTTCTGCTTGTGAGTAACCTGACCTTTCTGTCTGGCTGCCCTTGACATTTTTTCCTTTATTCTTCAACCTTGGTGAATCTGACGATTATGTGTCTTGGGGTTGCTTTTCTCTAGGAGTATCTTTGTGGTGATCTCTGTATTTCCTGAATTTGAATGTTGGCCTGTCTTGCTAGGTTGGGAAAGTGCTTCTGAATAATATCCTGATGAGTGTTTTCCAACTTGGTTCCATTCTCCCCTTCACGTTTAGGTACACCAATCAAATGTAGATTTGTTCTTTTCACATAGTCTCATATTTATTGAAGGCTTTGTTCATTCCTTTTTCTCTAATCTTGTCTTAATGCTTTATTTCATTTAGTTGATATTCAATCTCTGATATTCTTTCTTTTGCTTGACCAATTTGACTATTGATACTTTTGTATGCTTCACAAAGTTCTCATGCTGTGTTTTTCAGCTCCATCAGTTCATTTATGTTCTTCTCTAAACTGGTTATTCTGGTTAACAATTCCTCTAACCTTCTTTCAATGTTCTTAGCTTCCTTGCATTTGCTTAGAACATTTCCTTTAGGTTGGAGGAGTTTGTTATTACCCACCTTCCGAAGCCTACTTCTGTCAATTCGTCAAACTCATTCTCCATCCAGTTTTGTTTCCTTGCTGGTGAGAAGTTGTGATCCTATGGAGGAGAAGAGGTTCTCTGGTTTTGGGAAATTTTAGCCATTTTACACTGAGTTTTCATCATCTTCATGGATTTATCTACCTTTGGTCTTTGATGTTGGTGACCTTCAGATGGGGTTTTTGCATGGATGTTCTTTTTCTTGATGTTGATACTATTCCTTTCTGTTTGTTAGTTTTGCTTCTAACCTCTTTCTGGGTCTGCTGGAGTTTGTTAGAGGTCCAATCCATATCCTGTTTATCTGAGTATCACCAGCAGAGGCTGCAGAACAACAAAGATTGCTGCCTGTTCCTTCCTCTGGAAGCTTCATCCTAGAGGAGTACCCACAAGATGCTGGCCAGATCTCCCCTTATGAGGTGTCTGTCAGTCCCTTCTGGTAAGTGTACCCTAGTCAGGAGGCACTGGAGTCAGGGACTCACTTGAAGAGGCAGTCTGTCCCTTAGCAGAGCCCAAGCACTGTGCTGAGAGATCCACTGCTGTCTTCAGAGCTGGCAGGCAGGAATGTTTAAGTCTGCTGAAGCTGCACCCACAGTCTCCCCTTTCCCCAGGAGCTCTGTCCCAGGGCGATGGGAGTTTTATCTGTAAGACCCTGATTGCAGCTGCTGCCTTTCTTTCAGAGATGCCCTGCCCAGAGAGGAGGAATATAAAGAAGCAGACTGGCTACAGTGGATTTGCAGTGCTGCAGAGGGCTCTGCCTTCCAAGTGGTTTTGTTTACACTGTGCGGGGAAAATTGCCTACTCAAGCCTCAATAATGGTGGACATCCCTCCCGCCACCAAGCTTGAACATCCCAGGTTGACATCAGAGTGCTATATCGCAGCAAGAATTTCAGGCCAGTGGATCTTAGCTTGCTGGACTCTGTGAGTGTGTGATCTGCTGAGCTAGACCGCTTGGCTCCTTGGCTTCAGCCCCCTTTCAAGGGGAGTAAACAGTTCTGTCTTGCTGGTGTTCCAGGCACCACTGGGGTATGAAAGAAAACTCCTGCAACTAGCTCGGTGTCTGCCCAAACATCCACTCAACTTTGTGCTTGAAACTCAGGGCCCAGGTGGTATGGGCACCTGAGGGAATCTCCTGGTCTGTCGGTTGTGAAGACCATAGGAAAAGCATGGCATCTGGGCCAGCATGCACCATTCCTCATGGCTTCCCTTGGCTAGGGAAAGGAGTTCCTGGCCCTTTGGGCTTCCTGGGTGAGGTGACACCCCACCCTGCTTCAGCTCACCCTCTATGAGCTACACCCACTGTCTAACCAGTCCCAGTGAGCTGAGCTGGGGACCTCAGTTGGAAATGAAGAAATCACCTGCCTTCTGTGTTGATCTTACTGGGAGCTACAGACCGGAGCTGTTCCTATTCAGTCATCTGGCCAGACACTGTCAAAGTCTTTCACAGAGCAGGTTTTTTTTATATGTTAATGAAGTCCAAGTTGAAAATTCTTTCAGCAATTGTACTTGTGGTATTGCATCTAGAAAGTCATCACCAAACCCAAGGTAATCCAGATTTTCTCCTATGTCATCTTCTAGGCATGTTATAGCTTTGCTTTCTACAGTCAGATATATTGTCCATATTGAGTTAATTTGTGAAGGATGTGAAGCCTGTACCTAGATTTATTTTATGCATGTGTATATTCAGTTGGTCCAGCACCATATGTTAGAAAGCCCATATTTTCTTTACTGTTTTGCCTTTTCTCCTTTGTCAAAGATCAGTTGACTGTATTTAGCAGATCTGCCTTTTGGCTAGCAATTCTTTTCCATTAATCTATTTTTCTGTCCTTTCACCAATACCACACTGTATTAACTACTGTAGCTTCACAGTCTGTCTAAAAGTCGAGTTGTGTCAATCCTCTCATTTTGTTCTTCAATAGCATGTTGGCTATTCTGGGACTTCAGCCTCTCCATATAAACTTTAGAATAACTTTGCTGATAGCCACAAAATAAATTCCTAGTTATGATTGTGATTGCACTGAATCTATAGGTTAGGTTATTTAAGTTAGAAAAAACTGACATCTTGACAATATTGATTTTTCCTATCTATGGGCATGGGCTATCTCTCTATTTCTTTAGTTCTTCTTAGAATTATTTTATCAGATTTTTAAATTTTCCTCATATAAATATTCCATATTTACCTAAGTATCTTATTTTAAGTGTTTCTAATGTAAATTGTATTGCATGCTTAATTTCAAATTTCACCTATTTATTGCTGGTATTTAGAAAAGTGATTGACTTTTGTTAATTTATCTTATATTCTATAACCCTGCTATAATTGATTACTGGTTCCAGGAAGCCTTTTGGTTGATTATTTCTGATTTTCTATATAGACAATTACATCATCTATTAACAGAAATTTTGTTTCTTCCCAATCTGAATACCTTCCCTTTTCTTTTCTTGTCATATTACATGAGTTGAACTTGATATGAATTCTAGAACATTTTTATTTCTTTAAAAAAATGCCATTGGGATTTTGATAGGGATTGCATTAAATTAGTAGATCACTTTGAGTATGGGCATTAAATCAATATTACACTCCCAACCCATGAATACAAGATGCTTTCCATTTATTTGTGTTTCCTATCTACGACTTGTTTGTGTCATCAATGTTTTCTAGTTTACAGTGTATAGGATTTTCACCACCTTGATTAAACTTATTCCTAAGTATTTAAAATTATTTGATGCTATTGCAATTGAGATTGGTTTATTAATTTACTTGTTTGTATTGCTAAACTACCACATGAAGAAAGAGGTTTGTGCCTGGGTTTTATTTCTTTTAATTAAAAATAAATCATCTGTAAATTCAAGATGAACAAAGGGCAGGAAGATGCTCATACTAGGAAAGGCACAAAAAAGCTAATGTTGACAAAGAAGGGTTCTGCCTTCCTTTAAATTCTTAGCTGAAGGAAACTCTTTAGCAGTATGCACTATTTATGAATTTATAGTAGGTTTGTTTTCTTTCAATCTATTTTTCTCTCTTCCTCTTTGTCTTTCCCCCCTCCATCTTTCTAATTATTTATAGATTATTTTCATTCAGTTAAATATGTTTCTGACATGATTTCACCTCTAATTCTTGGTTTAGCCTACTTTTTGTTCATATATTATACATATGTATAATATATGAACAAAAAGTAGTTCATATGTACAATATAAACTGCCTAATAAAGATATTTGAAAAAGTAGTTCATATGTACAATATAAACTACCTAAAAAAGCTATTTGAAAATTTGAAATATAAGTCATGTATAGACACATGTACTTCATTTTGTTGTTGTTGTTGTTGTTGTTGTTGTTGTTGTTGTTGCTGTTGAGATGGAATCTCACTCTGTCACCCAGGCTGGAGTACATTGGCGCGATCTTGGCTCACTGCGACCTCTGCCTCCTAGGTACAAGTGATTCTCCCACTTCAGCCTACCAAGTAGCAGGGACCACAGGTGCATGCTACCACACCCAGATAATTTTTTTGTATTTTCAGTTGAGATGATGTTTCACCTTATTAGCCAAGATGGTCTTGATCTCCTGATCTCGTGATCCACTCCCCGTGGCCTCCCAAAGTGCTGGGATTACAGGCGTGAACCACCGCATGCAGCCATTTTTTTTTTTTAAACATTTACTACCAAACTGATGGATCTAGCACTCCCGAAACAAATCACAGAATGTCTTCAGGAAGAATCTTTCTTGTGTTCCCTCCCTCTCTCTCTCTCTATGCCTAAGTGTAGATAATTTTGTAAATTTTCTTTGTCTTCTGGTATGCCTGTGATGAGGGTAGACATCTGGGGGTGATGCTAAGTGGGATCAGTGTTTTTATGAATAGTTTTTGATTAATAATTCTTTTGAAACTGACCTTTCAAAGTCTAAGCTTGAAGAATTCCCACTTTTTCACCTGGTGAATAAGTCACACCTTCTTTGTTTTCTTGTTCAGTACATATTAGGAGTTCATTTCAAGTGTATACTTTCTGATATTTCAGAGAACCACTCTTCATGTTTGAGATTCTTTCCTCAGCTTGGTTTATTCTGCTATTAATACTTGTGATTGCATTGTGAAATTATATTATGTATTCAACTCTGTCAGGCCCATTAAGTCCTTTTTTTATACTGACTATTTCATCCTTCAGCTCCTCATTGCTTTATTATGATTCTTATTTTCCTTGGGTCCAGTTTTTCTGTCCTCCTGAAGCTCAATGATCTCCGTTTGATGTATCGTTTACCCAAAAAATTGTAAAAAATTCTGCTTAACTCATAGACCTTCCTCTTTTATGTCATCATATATTTTAAATATTTTATTTCTCTCACATTTATCTTTTTACTGTCATGGCAATAGAAACTTTGGAGGGAAAGTACAAATATGCATGCTCACTCTGCTATCTGGTTGTAGAAGCCAAACATAACATTAAAGTATTTTATTATTATATGAAATTATATTCTATTATATCAATATAGAGCCTGGGCCAGCAACTTGTATCTAGTGCAAGGTTTTCCATAAAATGGTGTTCAATCTCTTATGAAGAGAAATAAAATTGCTAGGAGTGGCTGGGCACAGCAGCTCACACCTACAATCCCAGCACTTTGAGAGGCAGAGCGGATGGATCACCTGAGGTGAGGAGTTCAAGACCAGCCTGGACAACATGGTGAAACCCAGTCTCTACAAAGATACAAAAATTAGCTGGGCATGATGGTGGGTGCCTGTAATTCCAGCTCTTCCAGAGGCTGAGGAGGGAGACAGAGGTTGCAGTGAGCCGAGATCACACCACTGCACTACAGCCTATGTGACAAAGTGAGACTCAGTGTCAAAAAGAAAGAAAAGAAAATGCTAAGAGTTTTGTGTTAACCAATTTCCCTGGAGAGGAGAAGTTTGGAAAAAAAAATTTTTACTGTTTTATTTTGTTTTATTTTACCATTTCAGCTACTTATCATGACAATAATAAATATTATACTCTGTTTTATTTCTTTCTCTCATGCTTCTCTTATTGTATTTTTGCTAAGCTATTGACCATTAAAGAGCCCTCTGTCACGAGACTCAAGTGAAATAAATGAAACTTTTACTGTATTTCCATGATTTAAAAACTGTAAAAAATTAATACTTTTTAATCATGTAAGATATATATATATATATACACACACACACACACACACACACACATACACACACACACACACTCGTACATATCTTATTTGGATCTTAAATGAATTATGCCTACTTTTATGTCCAGGTTAGTATTGGCCTTAGATAAATAATTCTCAATATGTCATATTCAGTCATATTTGAGAGCTGTCTATATATCTGAGAGCTTACAGGTTTTTCTTGTCCATCTGCTCAAGATTTCTCAGCCTCCTCAGTATTACAATCCTTAAAACTAAAAAATCCATGGGTTAACTATTGACGGAATATAACTTTTTATATTACTTTTACTGAGACTATTACAGAAAAACTCAAGCTTGCCTCAGAATTGAGAATTCACGCTCAGTAATTCAACAACATATTGAACTCCATATAATATAGCTAATAACTGGTAATTGTAATAAAAGTAACCTTTAAGGTTTACAAAGTCTTAAAACTGACCTCTGATATAAAACTAACTGCCAAAGACTCCCAAGGTTGGATCCTCCTCAACCCCCTTCTAAGGGATATGTTCAGTTATCTTCAGTTCTTAAAGTACAGGTCTAACTAAAGTTTTCCCCACATTGAGATACACTTTCTTCTCCTAGTTCTAGTCTTTGTTAAAATTGGATCATGAAGAAAGGGTTAGATGACATTATATTTTTTATCTTTATCTTTGGCTGGGCTATACTCTCTGGTGAACAAAAAGTTACAAAAATACATATCTACATTTGCCAATTTTTTTAAGTTATTTTTAAATATAAAATTATTTCAGATTAAAAAATATTCTCTGTACCTGTATATCAGATTTAATTTATAAAATGACTTTTAACATGTAATCTGGGCTAGGCATAGTGGCTCACATCTGTAATCTCAGCACTTTGGGAGTCCAAGGCAGGCACATCACATGAGCCCAGAAGTTTGAGATCAGTTTGGGCAATATGGCAAGACCCTGTCTCTAAAAAACAGAAAAATAAAAATTATCCGGGTGTAGTGGCACATGCCTGTGGTCCCAGAAACTTGAGAGGCTAAGGTTGCAGGCTTGCTTGAGCCCAGGAGTTATATATTAGCCTGGATAACAAAAGGAGACCCCACATCAAAAAATAATAATAATAATAATAATAAAACAAAATAACATGTGATCTGAAATCTTATTTTTTTTTTAATTTTATTTTTCTAAAGTAACGGGTTGGTATTTACCTTTTTGTGTTTGTTTGTTTGTTTGTTTTGATATGGAGTCTTATTCTTTCACCTCGACTGGAGTGCAGTGATGTAATCTCAGCTCACTGCAACCTCTGCCTCCCTGGTTCAAGCAATTCTCCTGCCTAGCCTCCTGAGTAGCTGGGATTACAGGCACGCACCGCCATGCCCAGCTAATTTTTGTATTTTAATAAAGACGGGGTTTCACGATGTTGGTCAGGCTGGTCTCGAACTCCTGACTTCATGATCTGCCAGCCTCAGACTCCTAAACTGCTGGGATTACAGGCATGATCCACTGCACCTGGCCAGTATTTACTTTCATCTGGTGACTAGAGAGCTCACTACTCAGATCTCTCCCAGAATAGAGAAAAATGTAGTCTCAGGACTGATTATGTTTTCCTGTACAGAACACAGAATGTCTTAATATCCCACTGGCAGAATATCAACTTTAGGAAGTATGAGATCATACCTTCATTGAGCACTTTATTACATTTTTCTGCCTGCCTGCCTTACTTATGACACCTCTGTGTCCTAGAATGCCATAAACTGTTACCCTTTTCTTTCTGTCACAATCTGTTAAAGCCCACCAGCAAGGTCACAGATACTCTTTAATCTCCCTTACCAGGAGCGCCCACATCATTCTTAACTTCTACGGTTTTATTGAAAGTTCATGCTATAAAGTGCCAAATCACTTGATCTTTAAGGCTCTGAATAAACAAGATACTACCTAATTTTCTGGCCTCATCTCAAGGCAGGCTTCTTGCTTATGTTTCCCAACCTTTAATTTCCCTAGCCTCTTTTCCCTCAAGACTTCTGCTCAGCTCTTTGCTTACCAAGTGTCTGAACTCTAGCACCCGCTTCGGGGTTGAGAAGCCCTTCGTGGTTGGAGTATAAAGTTACTTTAGCTATACAGTCTTGTATCAGGCTCTATTTTAATTTTTTCACTTATATCATAGTTCTAATTTAATAATTTTGCATCTATCATAAGTACTGTTTCAGTCTCAACAAATAACACAGTTTGGGGGCTTCTTATATGTTCAACAAATATTTATAGAATAAATGCATGAGTGAATAAACATCTCATTATATTTAATATATGCTGTTTTCATCATAATTCTAATTGTAATACATATATGTATATTATTTAGTTGAAGTGTTTAAATTCCAGGGTAGAAATCTTTTCAAGAAAAAGAAGAGGTTTTGCTATTGAAATACTTCAGAAGAGTTAAGTTCAGAAACAAGACAATTATAAGAATAAAGTTAGCTATGTGGTTGATAATATTGTTTGTAGAGCCTTGGTCTATTAGCAGAGATAGAAGTTCCACTGAAGTGGATTGAGCAATAAATGAGAAGTGAAAAGGAGGATCAAATGTGCTCTCTCAGAAAGTATCTAAAGAAGTATCCTGTATGTGTGTTTTCTGTATATGTATACATATGTGTGGACATTTATTTTTATGCAGAAAAGATGTGAGTATATTTAATTCTATGAAACTAAGTCAATAGAGAAATTGGAGCTATAGATGATAGGCAAAATAAATAGATTCACATCCTGTGAAAGAGGACATAGTTGAAATTCATTATTTGAAGAATTATTCCTAGTTGATGATACATTCCTTCATTGCAATAAGACGGGAAAAGAAATGTATAGGTAGGATTGCAACTTCAGTGATAAGACATTGGGATATTTTCATTCTTATAAAAGATATAACAGAGGTAATAAAGTTGGGTTAGAAGATTAGTGGAGAAGTATTTCAGTCTCTGCTGCATTAAAGTAAAGCATGGGCTGTCTATATTCATATGGAATTTCTGGGTAAAACTGATGGTTCAATTAAGAGATAAAATTTTGAATGTTCACAGTCTCTATGGTTACATATTTTTCTCTAATAGTGTTTATGAGCTCAAAAATATGGTCAGTCAGGATGGGACCAGAAAGATGATATCGATCATTGAGTGCTTGAAGTTATAAGCTATGTAGATGCAATGAAGAAGGAAGCAGACAGCAAAGAACTAAAAATTTTAGATCAAGTAGAGACAAAATAGGTCAAATGAGTGTTTTATATCAGATTTTTAATGCATTCACTAAGGAGCTTCCAAAATAAGTGTAGTTATTAGGGTGATATTTATTATGATTCCTTAACATGACACCCCTATTTTTGACTATTGAGTAGTTTTACATTTATGGGATTTATTTTATTTATTGATTTTTAGAAAAGAAAAATACAGAAAAGTAAGGAGGACTGTTTTATTTCCACATTTAAATATTTAAGCACATACAAAAGAAAAAATCTATCCCAGGTAATTTTATTGCTCTAAAGTTTTATATTTGACACCCTTGCGGAGAATAGGGAGGATATTATGTGGTGAGAAATTTTATTGGTTTGTATGTTTTTATTTACCTGATGCTTCATGTGTGGGTACTAGTGGATGCAATTCTTTCAGTCAACTTTCCTTCCTGCTGTGAAAAACTGCAAGGGTTTTATGTAAGGACAGAGCTGTAAGTAATACTTAAAAGAAAATGAAAACTAATTCCTATTAAAATTGTTAATTGGGAAATTCTGAGAAGTATGTTTATTTTTCTTGTTTATTCAATGGCCTGAGATTCACTGAATTATTGTATTGTAAATTATGTAGCCACAATTAATAATAAAAGTAACTATTTTTTTTTTTGAGATGGAGTCTCCTTCTGTTGTCCGTTCTGGAGTGCAGTGGTGCAATTCCGGCTCACTGCAGCAACTGCCACCTAGGTTCAAGCAGTTCTCCTGCCTCAGCCTCCTGAGTAGCTGGGACTACAGGCACGTAACACCATGCCTAGCTAGTTTTTGCATTTTTAGTAGAGATGGGGTTTCCCCATATTGACCAGTCTGGTCTCGAACTCCTGATCCCACACAATCCACCCACTTCAGCCTTCCAAAGTGCTGGGACTACAGACCTGAGATACTGTGCCCAGCCAATATTTTTTGAATACTTAATATTTTTTGAATACTTATTTTAATCTGGCCACTGTGCTAAGAGCTTCATGTATATTACTTCAATTATTATTATAGCCTTAGTGGTAGGGAGTAATTTTATCAAAACTTTGTAGATAAAGACAGTAAACCTTGAGAATTAAGTAACTTTCCAGAAGTCACAGTTAGTAAATATCAGGGACGGGGAAGGATTCAAATCCCCACAGAAATCTATTCCATTGTTTTCATTTTCTTGTTTGAAGTCTGCAGCAGCCACATACATCTCCGCATTCAGATGGCCCCTTCATCAGATGAAGCCAACATTACTGCTAGCTCCTATGTTGGCGTAAGAAATGGCTCCCTAAGGTGGTTTCCAGACCAGCAGCAGCCGCTTCACCTGGGAATTTGTTAGGAATGCAAGCTCTCAAGCTACCACCCCAAAGCAACTGAATCAAGAGCTCTGATTCCTGGCTGAGCTAATCTAGCATGATTCAGAAACACAGTACCTAAGAAATTCTGGTATAGTTTATAGTCACAGTTCTTGAAGTCATTTGATTTGTTCCACTGATCATCTAGGACAGGGTTACTCAACATGTAAGAGCTTTGGATTCTGTGATTGGACATTTAATTCCCACATAGAAAAGCCCTATTACAGTACTGTTACACATGGAGATCAACACTTAAACAAACCTAATCTCATTTTCAAGGAATCATTTAGATATTTTTAAAATTTCCTGAACTGTTACTACTGTCCTAGTCTGCTATCTGATGCTGATAGTAAAAATTACCTGGCTTAAAAAATATCTTTTGTCATTTCATGAAAGAAGATATCAAGTCATAATTATAAGTTCTCTGATAAATTTAAACACTCTTTGTCCCTCTCCCTTTTCCGTGACACTGTAATCATTCTGCAACATTCCCCTGGTGCTCCTCATCCAACTTTACTTTTTAAGAAAGCTCTTCTATAGAATTTTATGCTCTATTTTCTCTAAACATAATTTACAGCCCAGATAGTACTCTAAGCTTTGTGAACAACTCAAGTCAATATCTAATACACAGTGATTACTATTTTAAAAGAGTTATGAGAAAGTTTGAAATCTGTACTGTATGGTTACTGCTGGTATCTTTCAGACAGTTCTGTGGGCTTGTTAAACTGGCAAAGTTTTAAGATAGACTTAGATTCTTACCTATTCAGAGTATTTCCATTTTAAAAGACTAAGTTTTCAAGATGTGATCATTTTCCATTCCCAGGAAATAACTTTTCCTTGAAAAATCTGCATATTACTTATAATAATTTGAAAGAAACTAGGAACAAATACCATTAAAATACTATTCTCTGTTATAATGTACCCATTCTTCTCATATTCTAATTTTTGTATGATGTGTTCTTTTATCTCTCTTTACCAATATTTCTCTTTAAAAAAAATCAGTAGTTCTATTTAGAAAATATGTGTCAATGAAAAATGTTTCAAAATAGCTTCTTTTGTGCTTGACCAGGAATATAGTAAATATTTTTGTTCCTTTGCATAGCAAGCTTTTCTTTGTTTGTAATGTTTACACAGGTATGCCTACAATGCCTACAGTGGACTGCAACCCAGTTATTAACAAACTGATACAAGTCAAATTTATATGTAGCTTCTGTCAGCATTATATCTCAGTGTAAATTTACATGGTTCATGTCCACCCTACTAGTACACTAGAATGTTTTAAAGCAAAAATGAGACTATATAATACATGCCACTTGCTTCTTATGTCTTAAAAATGTTTATAAAGATAGATTTAACATTGTTAGTAGGGAAATCTTTTCTCAGTGAGTAAATCACAGGCATCAATAACAGGCTGACTTGGATTTGGTATGCTGAGAAATTCAGTCTCAGAGCACTCTTCACACTGTAAATAACTGATTAAAAAAATTTCACTTAAGACTGTTACATACTTAGAAAAATAACTGTTGGTTTAAATAAAGTGTGCAAATTTTTGTTTCTGCTATGGCAAATACCAAAAGAACTTCTGTCATGTGCTGTGATTAACATAAAACAGGAATGCACTGGGGTTTTACATAATGAGAAAGACCCATAGGTGTGAATTAAAACCTTTCAGTGATACAACAGCATGGTCCAATGAAGTATTGACTATATTAAAAATAAAAACATTATTAAGGTACATTTTCAGTGATTATTTTAGGATATGCCTCATAAAGTTTGTAGTTACTATCATATCAATTACAGGTTTTATTTAATACATCAAAACATCTCTAGACTTTGATAAAACCTAATGGAATTCATAACAAATATTAGATTTATGGAAGCACCAAATGTGGATAAAAGAACAGACCTGTTGGCCCTAAGAATATCAGAAACTAAAATAACTTAATATTTGTGTATTTGTTCGTTTGTTCTTAGGTCATCTAGTGCTAAACAGGCCTGATAATTTTCTCCCTGCTTAAGATTTTTAGGATTATATAACTATATATTATACAAATATAAGGATGCTTTCTTAACAAAGTAGTATGTTACTGTTGGAAATCACTTTGCTGACTTATCTATAAATGCAATTGATATGCCAAAACAGAAAGAACCTAAATTTTCAACAATTGGTTTTAAGGTTAATTAGGTCACAGAAAAAATAATTTGCATAAATGATGCATTTAAATTTGTTCATTGATATCTTCATCATGATAACCTACCGTTAATGGAAATAAATAATATTACTTTCATCCACACTAGAGGTTACTTCAACAATATTTGGTTTTATGGTTTAAAAAGTAAACTGAATATAAAGAAAGTCAAGGTACACTTATTACTATTGTCTGTAACAGTGCTACAGCATCAACTGGTACTTTTCTTTTTTTTTTTTTTTTTTTGAGACAGAGTTTCACTCATGTTACCCAGGCTGGAGTGCAATGGCGAGATCTCAGCTCACCGCAACCTCCGCCTCCTGGGTTCAGGCAATTCTCCTGCCTCAACCTCCTCAGTAGCTGGGATTACAGGCACGCACCACCATGCCCAGCTAATTTTTTGTATTTTTAGTAGAGACGGGGTTTCAACATGTTGACCAGGATGGTCTCGATCTCTTGACCTCGTGATCCACCCGCCTCGGCCTCCCAAAGTGCTGGGATTACCGGCTTGAGCCACCGCGCCCAGCCCAACTGGTACTTTTCTATTCTTCATTTTTGCTTTTATGTCAGTTACCAATTAGTAAGCACTTTTATATAAAATAATATTTTATCATTTAATTTATATCTTATCTTTCCAAATAGATGTGTATTTATAATACATATATTTATTACATGTATCTCTAAATATATGAAACACATATATAAACATTAAATTAAATTCATTCGATTTAAATAGATAAGTGCTAGCTAATTTCAAAATTTCTGAAAATGAACACATTAAACAAGGATGATTTTATTGAGAAGGCCTGTTGTTTAAAATATCACATTCATTTATTTAAGCAGGAATAATTGGGGTTAGAGACAAGTTTTGCATATATACTATTATTGTTTTTAATGAAATAATTTTAGTTCTACTTGTATTAAATACCTGATTATTTTTCGGAATATGCTGTAACAACATTTCTAGATCCTCTTTAGCTGGCTCCTAATTTTAAGAATCATTCATTCCTAAGAAAAAAATGCAAAATAATCTCTGAGTCTGTGGTGCAGTTTGAATGATCTTTCATGCTTCCAACATTCTAAATGCACCTGATTGACTTATATGTATTTGACTATCCCTTTGGGGTTGAATGTCATGATAATCATATAACTCTTACTGTCTTAAGCATCTGTATTAGGATTCTCCAGAGATACAGAAGAAATAGGATAGATATTTAGATAGCTGATAGTCAGATACATAGATGACAGATAGGTGATAGATAAATAGATGATAGATAGATGATAGATAGATAGATAGATAGATAGATAGATAGATAGATAGATACATAAATAGATACATAGATAGATACATAGATAGAAGGGATTTATTTATTAGGGAAGTTGGCTCCTGTGATTATGGAGGAAAGAAGTCCCACAGCAGGCCATCTGCAAGTTGAAGACCTGAAGATGTCGGTAGCATGGCTAAGCCCACATCCAAAAGCTTCAGAATCAGGAAGGCTAATGGTGTAATTCTCAGGTAGATTCTGAAGGCCAGGGAAGCCAGGGTGGGTACTGGTGTAAGTCCTGGACTGGAGTCCCAGAGCCAGTGAGCGTAGAATTCTGATGTTCAAGGGCAGGAGAAGAAGAATGCTCCAGCTCCAGGAGAAAGAAAGGAAAGCCTTTTCTCTCCAGCTTTGTTCTACCCAGGTACCCAGTTGATTTGATGGATAAATCTTCCATACTCAGTTCTACAACTCACATGGCAGTCCCTTCTGGAACAGCCTCACAAACACACCCAGAAGTAATCCTTTATCAATTCTCCAGGCATTCCTTAAGTCTATCACATTGACACCTAAAATGAACCATCACAGGATCTTACTCATAACAGTCTCAATTCTTGTCTATTTCTTTCTCCTTCAGTAATAAAAGGATAGAGTTGGAGAAATAATACTCTAAAAAACTGTGTTAGAGATGTTGGAGCAAAATGGCAGAATAAAAGCCTCCACTGATTGTCCCCCAATCCTTCAGGAATACCAACTTTTAACAACTGACTGCACACAGAAAAGCACTTTCAAAAAACCAAATATGAAGTGAATAATCCCAGTACCTAATTTTAACTTTTTATCACTAAGAAGCACAGCAGAGGATAAAAAAGACAGTCTTAAATCACTAACTCCTTGCCTCTTCCCTTCTCCTGGCAACGTCTGTGTGGCACAGAGAAATAATCTATGCACTTGGGGAAGCGAAAACATAATGAATGGAGGAATTTGCATTGAACAGACTGCTGAATGCCACAGTGGAGAGAAAAACCATGTTGAACTCAACCAGCACCTGCTCCTGGAGAAAAGATTTAGGCCAGTTCCAGCCAGAGGGGAAGTTCCCATTCCAGTTGCATGAGTTTCAGTTCCATCAAGCCTTGCCATCCTGGGCTAAAGTACTTTGGAGTCCTAGGTAAACTTGAAAAGCAGTATTAAACACAAGGACTACGTGCTATGTAACCAACAGCAATACCCAGGCATTACACCATGGGCATTGAGTGAGATCCTGAGATGTACTGGCTTTAGGTGCCAGCTCAGCTACAGTGAAGTAGAACAGCAAGTAGGCTCTGGGTTTCATAAATTCCACACCTAGGCTCTTGGGCAGCATTTCTGGACCTGCCCTGGGCCAGAAGGGAACCCACTGCCCTGAAGAATGAGCCCCAGGCCTGACAACATTCACCACAGGCTGACTGAAGAGCCCCTGGGCCTAAAGTGAAGATTGGCCATGAAATGGCAGAACTCTCCATGGGCTGATAATGGTGGTGGCCGTGAAGAGAGGCTCCTCTACTTGTAGAAAGTGTAGGGAAGAGCAGGAAGGATTTGTCCTGTGATTTGAGTGCCAGCTTTGCCACAATAGAATATGAAAAGAAAATTGTTCAACATCACTAATGATGAGGGGAATGCAAATCAAAACCACAGTGCAATACCACCTTACTCCTGCAAGAAAGGCCACAATCAAAAAATAAAAAAAATAGTAGATGTTAGTGTGGATGCAGTGAACAGGGAACACTTCTACACTACTGGTGGGAATGTAAACTAGTACAACCACTGTGGTAAATAGTGTGGAGATTCCTTAAAGAACTAAAAGTAAAACTACCATTCGATTCAGCAATCCCACTACTGGGTATCTACCCAGAGGAAAAGAAGTCATTATACAAAAAAGATACTTTCATAAACATGTTTATAGCAGCACAATTTGCAATTGTGAAAACCTGGAACCAACCCAAATGCCCATCAATCAATGAGTGGATAAAGAAACTGTGGCGCATATATATATATATATATATATATATATATATATATATATATGTGTGTGTGTGTGTGTGTGTGTGTGTGTGTGTGTGTTATATATATATATATATATACACACAATGGAAAACTACTCAGTCCTAAAAAAATTAATTAATAACATTTGCAGTGGCCTGGATGAGATTGGATTCTATTATTCTAAGTGACGTTACTCCAGAATGCAAAAGCAAACATCATGTGTTCTCACTCACAAGTTGGAGCTAAGCTGTGAGGATGCAAAGGCATAAGAATGACACAGTGGACTTTGGGGACTCAGGGGGAAAGGGTGGGAAGTGGGGGATGATAAACTACAAATAGGACACACTGTATACCCCTCAACTAATGGGTGTACCAGCATCTCATAAGCCACTAAAGAACTTATTCGTGTAACCAAATACCACCTGTTCCCCAATAACCTATGGAAATAAAAAAATATTAAAAATAAATGAATATATTATGATGAAAAAAGTTAAGGGATTTCACCATGGAGCCATGGAGAACTTCAACATTTGGGAGTTGAGCAGAGTAGAAGTTGCTGACATAAGAGATATTCTGCCTAATGTCCAGTGATGTGGGGGGAAAATTAGGAGGTCATGGTATTATGGCCAAAGAAGACTGCTTCTAGAATGGGAGTGGTAAACAACCAAATATGGTTGAGCTATTGAACAAGATGAGATCAGATAAACTCTATTGGGTTTGATACCATGGAGGCAATTGACAAATAGTACTTCAAAAAAGAGAACGAAAAGTGATGAAGGCTGCAAATGTAGACAACTCATTCCAAAATTTGTAACAAGGCTGGGCACAGTGGCTCAAGCCTGTAATCCCAACACTTTCGGAGGTCAAGGCAGGCAAATCACAAGGTCAGGAGTTCAAGAGCATCCTGACCAACACGGTGAAACCTCATCTCTACTAAAAATACAAAAATTAGCCGGGTGTGGTGGTACACACCTGTAATTCCAGTACTCAGGAGGCTGAGGCAGGAGAACTGCTTGAACCCAGGAGGTGGAGGTTGCAGTGAGCTAAGATCATGCCACCACACTTCAGCCTGGGCAACAAAGCGAGACTCTGTCTCAAAAAAAATTGTAACAAAATATAAAGTGTTCTAGGGAATATGGACTCAAAAGAGAGTTTCTGAGATGGCAGATACTATAGTATTTTGTATAGTGTGTGATGATGAAAATAGTTCAGTGGAGAGGGAAAATGAGGATATAGAAGCATGGGAAAATTGTATGAATGATGATTGTGAGAAGTTGAAAGAGGATGAAATCCAAAGTATAAATGAAAAGACTCATCCATATTAGGAGTAGACATACTTCAATCTGAACAGGATGAAAGACATTAACTGTGGAATAGATGCAGGTACTCTGATGGATTTGACGATAGATAAGAATTCTCATCTTTTATGAATGCCTCTTTTTCCACCCACTCCCCTTCTATCACTGTTATAGTCAATCTTACTGATCTTTTAGAAAGAAAATTGAAAACTTATATCTCCATTTAATTTACATATATATATATATATACACATATAATATGATTTTTAGGGAGGTAGAAACATTTTGCCTATGTTTATTGGCCATCTGAATTTTTAAGGCTTGCTAATTAATCTATTTTTGTTGCTTTTTATTCAAAAATAGTTTTCTGGAGTATAATTGTATTGTTTGTACCACAAAGGATAAATGCTTGAGGGTATGAATACTCCATTCTCGGTAATGTGATTATTATGCTTTGTATGCCTGTATCAGAACATCTCATGTATCTAAAAATATATACACATACAATATAACCTCGAAAAATATTAATTAAAAATTAAGTTAAAAAAACAATTTATCTTGTATTCAGAGATAAGTTGTAATGGTGGGATGTACAAAGTCCTGTACTATCATGAATTGAGAATTGAATGGTTTTTGTTAGGCTAACTATAGATGGTGTTACAAAATAAATAAAACTAACCATAACAATGGGAAAAAAATCAAGAAGTTACACAAAACAAATTAGTTGGAGCAATGGTAAGAAGCTGTGAATTTGGTTAAGTACAACAATAACTGGTTTGTATGATTTAATCATAAGATTGGAATAATACTTCAAATAGATTGTAGGAAAGTGAAACTTTTAGAGACTGGGATAAATGGCCTGATCATATGGGGCATTTTTGCCATGTAAGACTTTGGGATTTTATTAGTTTGAAATACTGGCCAATGTAAGAAAAAAAGTAAACAATGACTTTAAGTATTGTCTTTATATCTGTGGAGCATATTTGGAATCAGAAAAAAAAATGCATTCTTTTTAGCTTATTAAGCAGATGAGCTAAAAAAAAAAATCTTGTCTGCAACTCCACTGAATTTAGAAATCCAGTGACTATTGAATATAAATCTTTCACCCAAACGTCTATTAACTTCATTAATTGAAAATCCATTTACAGATAGCAGTACTTCATAAGCAAATTTATTTGGGAAATTTATCATATTATAATTACCTCTTAGAAATACATAATAAATATTTGTATAATAAGTTAACCTTGTGTTTCCCAAAGCTATTTGACAAAACAATGTAGGTATTCTATACATCTATTAACACAATGAAACACAATTTTAGAAATGTGGACACAGGAGAAATGCCTTGGGAGTCCTTAGGAACAGTTTTAGATTAAGACATGTGAAAGGAATTCTATTTAAGAATGAAGCTTCCGTTTCTGGTACATTTTCTAATGTTCTTCCATGTCCTGGAAAGTCTAACAGGAAAACAAGAAGTGAAATAAGTGTCCAATATTCATTGTGTGTGTTTATCTTCTGAGATGCACTTTGTTTTTGTTTTTCCATCAGAGAAATAACTGTAACCAAAACATGACATACACTACAGAGATGTTGATAAGATAAAAATCATTTCTAAGGTCTGAGACCCTTGTCAATACTATTAGGTTGGTTTAAAAGTAATTGTTAAAAGTAAAAGTAATGGCAAAAACTGCAATTACTTTTGCATCAACCTAATAGAAGATACCATCTTTTTTAATGTCCTCAAATAACAAGAAACACAATTTTTTTTTGTACACGGTTACCTCCAGAAGAGCTGAACCACAGGTTTATGGCTTTGTATACAAAGTCACAGGAAGAGAATATTTTGTAGAGAGCTCTTAGGATAATACTTAGGTCAGGGATTTGCACATTATCGACTTTAGAATGTCTCTCAGGAGCCAGTTTCTCTATATAGAAATGAAAATAGTTGAAGTAGACCCTGCATAAAAAATAATACAAGATTTAACATATTCCCTCCTAGATCATACATAGAATATATAGTCAAGTGTCTTTCCAAACTCCAAACTAGCACTATTTCAATCTAATTCATGAAAATGTGCTTTAAAACAGGTATTTTACTTTTTCTGTTCTTATTCCTTACTTTCCTCATTTTCAATGGCATAAACATATTTTCTCATCAGTAATACCCCAAATAGCTACCTGCTTCTCAGCTTTCATGAAAACTTGCCTAATTGTCACTTCCTATTTTTTCCTTATGATTCCAAAATATACAAATCTGAAATTTTTCTGGGATTC
This sequence comes from Sapajus apella, assembly GCF_009761245.1. Taxonomy (NCBI): domain Eukaryota; kingdom Metazoa; phylum Chordata; class Mammalia; order Primates; family Cebidae; genus Sapajus; species Sapajus apella. The sequence continues at coordinate 4,229,130 of NW_022436949.1, read as the reverse complement.
TATATACTTTTATAGGTAGAAACTTGCCTCTCAATATTTTTAAAAGTATAATAATGTTCACATAGTTCTATTATATTTAGTGTCATTCATTCCATTTCTAATCAACATAGTCTATATTCCCCTTTTCTTTACTATTAATATAGTTTTCTTCCAAAGCTCTACCTCCTAGGGCATACACTGCTTTTTGATAGCTACATTTACAATTTGTCTAAAAGATAATTTATTTTTCCCTCAGGTTAGGACAATATAAAGATTTTAAGACAGATGAATAACATGACTTACAATAGTTACCTAAATTTACATTCCATCCTTACTCATTTTATAAACCTATTTGTAAAAGAAAAAGTAAAGATTGAATATCACTTTGGATAAATTATTCTCTTCCATGTTGCCTCTCTCTTCTGCTTTCCTACTATCTATCACCTCCAACAGCCTCATTCTTACTTTGCTCTAAAGTTTTAGACATTGTAAAGCAAATAACTCACATCAAGTCAAATGAGGCAGACACATTCATGATAAACAAGAAAAGAAAGCACCAGTGTAGCACTCCACTTGTATACTCATTCCTTCTCAATAAAATATCTTTAAGAAAACCACCATTCCTATAGTAACTTCGATAAATGCAACCTTTACTCGCCTCCCTAAACCAATTTCATTTTAAAATGATGATATATCAAAACAATTTTTCATTGTAATGAAACCACTATGAGGTAAACAGCATTTGAAAAACTATGATACTAAGTCCTTTCTCCACTATTTCTATTGAAACACAAAGAAAAACACATAAAATTGAAGATGAGAGACTAAAATAAAACAACCTGCTGGTTTTCATTCACTCTAAGATTTTGCTGATCATCAGATACACTCTGATTTCAGATGTGCTAAAATGTGAAAAAAAAATGACAAATTCCTTTGAAAGATGTCATCAATTTTAACATTCATCCTGTAAGAAAAGGGGAAAAATTAAGTACATCTTAGAATTTCTTTTGAGTAGTCAAAGTTGGTCTTTCAGGAAATGGCATATTATTTTCACATCTTAGGTATATTAATTCATCAAATGGTCCTCTTGACTCTTATTATTATTCTTATTATTATTTTAAATGGAGTCTTGCCCTGTTGCCCAGGCTGGAGTGCAATGGATCACTGCAACCTCCACCTTTGAGGTTCAAGTGATTCTTCTGCCTCAGCCTCCCAAGTAGCTAGGATTACAGGTGTGTGCCACCACACCCAGCTAACTTTTTGTATCTTTAGTAGAGATGGGGTTTCACCACGTTGACCAGGATGGTCTCAAATTCCTGACCTCATGATCTGCCTGCCTTGGCCTCCCAAAGTGCTGGGATTACAGGCATGAGCACCGTGCCCGGCCCCTCTTGTCTCTTCTAATGCTACCATGAAACTGCCTTTTCTAGGCCCCTCCATTGGAATTATATGCTTTTTGTTTCCTTTTTCACCAGTGTGCCAACCAATAACAACCAAACTGCCATCCTGTCCATCTTTATTACACAGGCACATTTCCAAACATTGTAATATCTTTAGTCCTTCCAGACACTGAACTTTCCCACACTCTTCTGCCATGTCACTATGTGGTTGTTCTTCATTCTACAGCCAATGGACTACTTAAAGCATTCAATGTAATCTTGAATTCTATATATATATATATATGGAAGTAGTTTTAGTCAAATGGAGTTAGACTAATATAGATACAACACATTAGATTTCAAAGCATAGAACTCATAAAAATAAAAATAACTTACCTTTTTTTTTTTTTGAAACAGAGTATCACTGTGTTGCTGAGGCCAGGGTGCAGTGGCATGATCTCAGTTCACTGCCACCTCCTCCTCCTGGGTGCAAGCAATTTTCCTACCTCAGCACCCCAAGTAGCTGGGACTACAGGCATGCGTCCTCATGCCCAGCTAATTTTTGTAATTTAGTAGAAATGGGATTCCTCCATGTTGCTCAGGCTGGTCTTGAACTCCTGACCTCAGGTTACCAACCCGTCTTGGCCTCCCAAAGTGCTAAGATTACAAGTGTCAGCTACCACACCTGGCCGAAAGTAACATACTTTTAAAAAGGAGGATATCAGGAAATCTCTTTCCGGTATTGATCTGGTTATAGAATATACTAGTTTGTGGCTTTTTCCTAAAGTATGGTTTTATGAAGTTTTGACAAGGTTAATTGCACCATGCCACAGGAGATGTTTCATATTTCAATGTATAAATTGAGATTAAGATAGTGTGTTAGATTTATTAAAAACTACTCTGCTAATATGGTTAAAATTGCACACAGATTTATACCTAATTATTTTATATTTTTGTGTTATTGAAATGGCCTCTTGGAATTTATATTTCTAATGTCCGTTGCCAGTGTAAGGAAATACTAGCCTCACCTTGCTCATTCTGCTGGATCAGCATAAAATCATCACTATAATAGGTCCATGTATTGATATGTAAGATAAATTTATGATTTTGACTCCTTCTAATTATATTATGACACAGGTTGAGAGAATTAGCATAACCTGGGGCAAAATTATATATAAATATTTTGGACAGTTCAAGTCAATGTAAACTCTATCTGATATATTGATAAGAATAGAAAACAATTAAACCCATAGCTATACAACTTGTACCTGAAACCTTATCCTCTAGTATTGATACTACATACAGCATAGCAATCAAGGCTACTAGTTGTTAAGCTTTTGGTAGTATACATTCTCTCTCTGTTTTTTTAAAAGGACTGACCATATTGCCATTTTAAATAGACTGATGAAAGGAAAAGCCATCAACCTTACTTTCTTCTGATTGTACATTAAGGATGACTCCTATTGTCTATCTGTTAATTTGGGTCTTACTGATGCCATGCTCTGGTAACAATACTACTAAGGTGGGTGAAGACCTTTGGTTGGTGCTATGTTTTTTCCCAGTTGTCTCTATAATTGTGGTCTGCTGCTTCTGTCAGATAAATATCAGTACGTGGCCTCTGTTATTTTGAGACCTCACTATTTCCAGAGCTATTAACAAGCTTAACTTTATGACTGCTACCTCTGCCATAATTCTTGACCTGGAGAAAATAGCCACAACTGACCTTTTTAGGGATGTTGGGGCTCTATTCACCATTATATTTCCAATAGACTCCTTGATAAAGCACCCTTAAATCCAATTTCAGGTGTCTTCTACTGACACCTGAAAGTGCATACTAGCTACCTTTTTTTCCAGCTCCCTCAAGGTGGAATTTCTCTCCTCCTTTCTCAGGTCCCAGCCAGACTATACTTGGAATTAACCCTACTTTTCAGATTGGTGTCCAAGAGAGGAGGAGACTGTTTTCTTGAAAGATAGTGATCTCTGAAGTATCTTCACTCATGAGAAAAGTGCTAGTTCCTAATAGGGAGGATGGCTCAGGAGATATCTGCAGAGGCAAGATCTTGGTGAAATCTACCTAGATGTCTCCATCTCATGTATCAGTGTCCCAGATCTTCCCAACAGAAACCTTGAGCTTCCCATAATAAAGCTACCTTGGCTGGTCATTTAAGCTTCTCAAGAACAAAGACTGTAAGGAGTCAGACTGTTCCTCAGTTCGTTTGCTCTCCTGTTGAAAAATATAAGGATGTGTTTATAATGTACAAAAAATAAAAAGCCTTCCAGGTCTTGTATTTGGCCTTTATTTATTAAATAGTTTACATCTGTTTGTTGCCTTCAATTTCTTGTTATCAGTTGTTACCACTCTCCAGGGTAATTAGTAATGATGAGCCAGCTTTGCTGACCTCACAGGTATCTTTAGTACCATGTGGCTTTCAGGTGTGAATCATTGCATTGGCAATCAGGGTGTTTTGCCAGATCACCTCTGGTGAAATTCAGCAATTAGGCTTTCGCTTTGAGCCAGAGAGTATTTATGTCTTATACTCTACTCAGGATGCATTCTTCCTTGCAGTACAGTGCAGTCAGAGCTGGCAGTATGCGATCTAGTCCCTGAGCACCATTTTACTAATTGTTTTTATTCACCCTCTCCTGGTTACTACTATGATCAATCCTGGTCATTTGAGAAACAGACAACCTAATGAAATATGATGTGCAGGAGAACTGTTGTAGGGAAATACTTGTGAAAAATAAAGGGAGGAGACTACAGGACAAGGCAAAGAGAGCCTTCAGCTTCTGATCCAGATGACACAGCAATGAGAGGAGAATGGAAAGAAAAGAGATTTTGTAGAAAATTTCAGACAGTAGTGTGGGACAGAAATGTTAGCCAAGCTCATGGTGAGTCCCAGTGTCAATGTGGTTCACTGATAGAGTCCCACATAAGATAGCAAAAGCATGGGTCTAGTACCACCATTATCATGATCACTATCTTAGGTAAGCCCAGGGAAGTATGGTCTCATTGGGAATGCCGCCGTGAATATAAAGGTGTGCCAGATAGGCCTAGTAACTCATTGGTACACTCTGTGGCATTATCTCTTTAGAAGTGGATATGAGCAGCGTTCTAGGGCTGTATGTCGAAGGATAGTGGGAGTGAATGGTCCACCTCTATGTAGGCAACATGAGTCAGTTTTTACTATCTCTATATATAAATGATTCTAAACAATATCAAAAACATAGTAGTCATATTTCTGCCTCAATAGCCTCTCCCAATGGTATGCTACTATTGTGTAGAATTCTTTTTTCATTTTTACATATTTTAATTGACTACATGCTCTGAACTGTTGGGACATAGAAATTATGAAAGAAAACCCCAACTGTGTTTGCTGGCATTTCTTAAGAAAATGACCTGAACTTGTCATAAAGGAGTGACTAATACAAAATTCTTTACAACAAAAGCATTTCAATTCCTCATGATATTTATTATAATAGGAATTTTCCTGAATTAGAACATAGTCTCAAAATGTTTTCTCTCTAGTAAATTTTAAATACATATTTACAGTTTTAAAAGTTTTATTTTTCCTCTAAATGCATCTCTTTATTATTTTTGAGTACTAGGTGTCGGCAATATCTTCAAAAGGCACATTTGAAAATATTTTGCATTTAATAATAGAAAACATGAATTGATATAGTATGTATTTATTAACCATGAACTTAAAACTATTTCTCATGAAGTGCAAGGAACAGAAAAATTTATTTGAGGACACAAATAAATAATTTGACCTACAAGGAAAGTTTGTATATTATTTACCTAATGCATAATATTTTACAGTTTGATGCATTTAAGTAGTTTAATACATACTAAGCATTTACACTTGACATAAATCTGCTACTTTAAAGGAAAAACTTCTAGCCATTCTATGATGTGTTAAGATAATCACACATTATTAGAGCACCATAATAACTAGAAGCAAATTAAAATTACTACTTTAACAAAGCAAGGTATGCAAATATTTCTATAAATAGCTACCACAAAGTCATTTTCTACTCTGGTAAAGGAGAACAATATTATTAGTGGGAAAATTAATATCATTCTACCTATTAATTTATACAGTCATTAATGTTAAAATACTGGGAAATTATAAGAAAGGTAATTCAAAGTTATATTGCAGATTAGACAGCATAAATAAATGTTATAGCTAGTTGAACAAAAATTTTCTACATATAGTGCACTTTTGCTTGTTTTAACTACTTATATTATTTTTTGCCTTACATATGTATGTTTGTAAATATATATATATATATATACATATATATGACCTATATATGTGTGTGTGTGTGTGTGTGTATGTATATATATATGAGTTTGTAAATTTTAGTAAGACATCCTATTGGAAATAAGATCATTTCCCAAGGATGCTTTTGCTATACATCTCTTAATATTATATGACATGTAGATGCTAAGTTTTTGAAAAGGGAGGAAGCCATTTATATATAGACAGACATAGAGATAGCTAGCTAGCTAGAGAGATGGATAGGTAGATACATAGATGCATAGACAGGTATAGAGATAAAGAAAATACAGACATATATAGAGATATAAATGTAGATACACACACATGTGTTTATATTGAGGGTTCATACTTCTTTTGGAGTAGGAATATACTCTACTGATATATTACCAAGTATGCAATAGCTAGGTTGGAGGTTCTAAAGAGATTTTAACAATCGGGAAGAGACATAACACTGGTAAATTGGCTTAGAGTCCATATAAAAGGGCCCTAACAACAAACAAAACTATCCATATTATTTTAACTGTGGGTTAGGTTTTCTAGACGTACTCTTTGAGTTGGTGTTTGGGCTGCAAGATATATTTTAGAGAAAGAGGTCTGTGAAAGGGAAGGCAAAGAAGCAGGATTAGGCAGATGGAAATGTGGAACTGAGATGCAGTCCCCAAATTTCAGGCCTTTATATTCTCACCATGCTCAGTCACAGAATATGAGTTTTTTCCAGAAGGGTGTCATCTTGGGCAGGTGAGGTAAATCCTGAAGGAACTGAGAGGTGGTGGCCGTCTGCCATCCACACACTCTACAAAAGAACAAATCCTCCCCTGAAGGGGGATTAGGGCAGCCTATCTTTTTGTCCACTAGTATTTGAAAACATTTTGGGAGCTTCACTTACCTTCATCTGGGTTTTATTTAAATAAAAGATTAGCAATTGCACTATTCTATACTCTGGCATAGGCTAACCAGGTAAAATTACTATGATAGCCCAAAGTATTTATCTTAGAAACATCAAGTTAAAGAAGACTACTATTTTATGATTCTCGTAACTTAAATGAAAATACAGACATAAACTCTTTCCTTGATACCACTTATTTATAATTATTTCCTTAGAAACTAGTGGTGTTCATTTAAATTTTATTATAGGAACTAAAGTTACCTTTTATCTCAGGCTGTTATGTAAAAAGTAGAAGGCTTATTATAAAATTTCAAATTCTGCAAGCAAAAATAAATAAATGAATAATCAAATGAATATAAATGAAATAATCCTGTGGTTTAAAAGCAGGTTTATTACTTTATTTTAAACCAAAGAAAATGTGTTTTTAAAATAGAAACATCAACAAACCTTATACCAAAACAATTAACAGCAATTATAATTGATTTTCTATGGATTGTTGAGAAGCTCTGTCTCATAATCTCCTATTTTTCATTTATGATTCATTTGAATTTGGAATCAACCGCTGAATTCAGATAATAAATATTTTACTGGAAACAGCATCCTTCCCTCTTTTGATCATTTCCAAATATACATTAAACTGATTGTTTTATTTGAAAAAGAATGAGTACTAGTGTACTCCCTTGGGTCCTTCTTCATTCAAGCTCTGATCAGCTGCCCAATATACTTGGCATGTTGCTTTAAGGGTTTTTTGTTTTACAAGACCTTGATTTAGCTAACTTTATGTCTTTGAAGTATAATTTTAAATTCATTTCTTGTAATAATGATTTCTCACAATGATGATGGATAATTTAATTATAGTTGAGAGTTGATTTTGGATGAAAAAATCAATCAAAAGCCCATTAAATTTTAATTGAATGGAGGTAAAGGGAGAAGCAACAGAAATGACAAACACCAAAGAAGCCTTAAAACAAAATATTCAATACAACAAATTCAACAAATCTTATTTGATGAGCAATGTAAATATAGCGAGCACCATTGTTATTATATCCTTCTCCAACACAAAGGTACTTTATGGACAATATAAAGTAAGTAATGTATGACCTTTAGATGACTACTGGTCTCAAGGGTTAATTTCAAATGGAACATAAGCTATTAAATACATTATATATTTCTGGATAGTTCATAAATATGCTTAACTGATTTTTATTTTGATTCAAAGGCAATAAGTCTTTCAAGAATCACTGGTTTTGTGTCTAAGATCACTCTTCTTCTGCTGGAGCATGAGAGTTATTCTATTTAAATTCTCTTCCAATCACTTCATCTGTGTTTTGACTGTGTTTTGGGCAGTGGCAAATGTTCTTGATTGCAACTTGAAGAATTAGCTAACAAAGGGGGCTTGAGTACTTTCCAGTGAGCAATTTCCATCAGAAATTGTTACTTGTAACCTTGGAAATATAGCTCACCAGCTTCAAATTTCTGCTCAGAATTCTATTTTTCTTAACATTAGAGTAGTTTATATTTTAACTATGATGTCAGATGATGATATTTCGAGAATTTAGAGTGGATAAAATTTTTGAGTAGCATGTGTTCATGGTTGTGTGCATATAAATTTTGATAACCTAAAATGTATGATATTGATACAAAGAAAATATGAATATTTATTAAAATAAATTGATATTTGTAATCAATCACACATTAGGCTAAACCAAAAACATATTGAGAATGCTTTTTTTTTTTAATTTGTTTTTTTGAGGCAGTTTTGCTCTATTGCCCAGGCTGGAGTGCAATGGCACAATCTCTGCTCACTGCAATCTCTACCTCCCAGTTCAAGCAATTCTCCTGCCTCAACCTCAGCTAGAATTACAGGCACGTACCACCATGCCCAGCAAATTTTTGTATTTTTAGCTATGGGGGTTTCACCAAGTAGTCCAGTCTGGTCTCATATTCCTGGGCTCAATTTATCCACCCACCTCGGACTCTCACAAAGTGTTGGGATTACAGGCCTGAGCCACCATATCCAGCCAACAATGCTTTTTCAATAAAATTTCATAAGGGTTTGTCTAAGGATAAGAAGATGATTTATTCTAGTTTTGTGATCATTTGAATAACTAATCCTCCTTAATCTTAAAATTTTAATTAATATAAATATGTAATATGTGAGTAATAATACAAGTTGGAGAGAATCTTAAAGAAATTTTGTACATCCAAATATAAAACAACTACTACTTAATAAAAACAACTACTATATCATAAAAATACTGTCTCATAAAATGATTTAAAGCTAGTAACTGTGATTACACTAGTGCATTTACGTAATTTTTAATGTTAGAGATTAAGTAAAAGGACTCTGATACTGGCTCTCTTTGAAGACATTTGATCAGTTACTCCACTTGAGTAAATTGCTACCTCTGTGTGTCCTACACATTTCCAAAATTTGTAGGCCTTTGGAATTATCATTTCCTTTAAGATCCAAATGACATGTTGACCCCAAATCCCTTGTTACCTTTGGAAATATGTCTATTTCATAGGATTTCTTCTGAGTCTTGTGGGTGGGTAAATGAAGGGGTGTTTATGCTCTCCTTGTGGTTTTCTATCTCTCCTTGTTTGCTGATAAAGAGATGTAGCCTGTACTTTAAAAAGTGAGTGCTTGGGAGCAGGAATTACATTATGGCAGAGGAGGAGCTTGGCAAAAATCTCATCTAAAAATAATTTTAACTGTATGGAAATTTGAAAAGTGTCCATTTCAGGGCTTTGAAAATCAACCAAAGATTCCAGCAAAATAAGAAGAATGTATTCATAGACACAAACCTTGTGTAATAACAGTGGAAGTCAGTGAATTTATGTCCTGGGGCTGCCCCTATTCTCTCTCAACAGCTCAGTCTACACAGTAGTTGTACCAGGGCCAGACAAGCTGTGAAAACCAGAAGCTTGATTACTGATTGGGCTCATGTGATTTCAGATGGAGCCCAAACAACTCTACACCCTGCTGCATTTTCAGTGACAGTAGTGGTTTTAGTGGAAAATGAATGGAGAAGGCCAGATGCTCAGTTGCTAGTCAGGATGGTAAAGGTCTAGTAGAACATGCAGAAATATAACACAGATCTCCGCAATGAAACAGGTATGTGGGCATCAAAAAACTCCTGCAAATATCTATCTGACTAAAAGGCTACGTGTATGTACCAAACTTAACTGAAATATAACAATTAACCATAATAATGGCGTTGATATTTAGAGCTAAAATTAATGAAATAGAACACATGTTTACAATGAGTTTTAATAAATGTTATTTGAAAAGCATATTTATATTTATAAACCTAAGCAAGAAAAATTAAAACAAAAAGAACCACCAATATCATTAAAGAAAAAAAGAAAACTCATTGCAAATCATATGAAAAGATAAAAAGAACTATATAAAGTTTATGTAAACAAACTTAATTATCTAAATGAAATTGCAAAAATTCTTTTAAAAACACTACTTTTCTATTGCTACAAAAAGCAACAGAAAAGCCTAAAAGCTATATGTCTATTTTAGAAATTGAATCCTTAAGTAAAAACCTTTCTAGCAAGGAACTCCAGGCATAGATAGGTTTAATATTTAGTTTTACAAATATATAAAGATATGAATATAAACTAAATTGTGTTGAGTCCCAAAATATAATGTTCTGAAGACACATTTGCATTAGTCCATTCTCCCACTGATAGGAAGACATATCAGAGACTGAGTATATGAAAGAAAGATGTTTAATTTACTCACAGTTCTGCATGGCTGATGAGGCCTCAGGAAATTTACAATCATGGCCGAAGGCCAATGGGAAGCAAAGACCTTCTTCACATAGTGGCAGGAAAGAGAAGTACAAACAGGAGTTGCCAGATGCTTTTAAAGCCATCAGGTCTTGTGGGACCTCACTATCACAAGGACAACATGAAGAAAATTACCCTGCCATGATCCAATCACCTCCTACAGGTCTCTCTCTCAACACCTGGGGATAACAATTCAAGATGAAATTTGGGTGAGAACACAAAGTTTGTCGTTTTAATTATATCACAAGATAGAAACAAAATTTATTGTTTTTAAAACTGAGTTTGCCATCTGTCATTTTATATAATACAAGATGTTTCTATGGTAGGAAAGAGAGTATTTTTTTTAAATCACTTGTAGGTGGCTGTTTGAGTTTCTTTGCAGAAATAATTATTTTTGATACATATATATATATCAAATACATATATATGCATACTATTAGACAAACAAAATATTTTACAACTTTTGCCAATTTTTCTTCAGTCTATGTTTCAATATATTAGAGAATTATATTCTGAATTTCTAATTTATTTTTATATCCTTATACCATGAACAATGCTCTCATCTAGTTTACTGGTGATAGCCAGGTACTTAGATGCAATGGCCAAGTTCGATGCTATATCTTCCTTGTCCTATTAGCAGCATTTGACATATGTGATCATTCCTTCATTTTTGATGCATTTGCTATACATGGCCTCATAGCTTACTTTTAATTCTACCTCACCAAAAAATTCTTCTCTGGTTGTGCTACAAGTCCTATTTCTTCTCATTAATTTCTCAATGTAGGAACAGCCTTAAGGCTTCAGTCTTGGTACATTTTATTCTCTATCTTTACTCTTTGCCTTTGTAGCTTCTTCAAGACTTCTGGATTTAAATAACATCTATATGACAATGACTTTCAAACAGGTTCTTCTCTAACATTTAGTATACTACAAAAGTACATCTGAAAGTTCAAATATCATTTGCCTATTTTAAATTATACCATTATAGAATTAAGATATTATACTTTTTCCAGCCTTAAAATAATTCATTCTTAAATAAAATTTATTGTAATGGCATACTGTGGCATATTTGACTCCACAAAATATAAATGGTCAAATTTGAGTTTATGATCAATTTACATCTTGCAATGATTTATAATAGCAACATGGGAATTTGGAGCATAGCCACTAGCCTGTGACATACCATCATATCACTCCACTACATGTTTCTTCCCATGCTGACAAAGGCTTCACATAATGTATCTGAATACACCTGTGTGGAAATCTAAACTCCATCTATCACCTTGAAAACAAGCATCACTTGGTTGTTCTCTGAAGTTTAGACTCAGCAAAATACCCACACAAGTCTTGCAAGAATGCCTGGGACTTTAAACAGAATATTCTGGCATGCTAAAAAACAAACAAGGTTTAAAAATAGCTTTAGGGATTCCTGGTAACCATGCACCCTTGACTGCACAAAATACATGCAATAAGGGAAATTGAATAATCAGAGAAGCAAGATATGTGGCCCTCTAAGCCTTGAAGCCTAGGACAAAAGTCCCTTTTGTAGTATCTAAGAAGATCATTGCTTCGAATTGACATTTTCTTACCAGGTTTGACTACCTTGCATCTACATCTGAGTGCCACATAGTTACTTCAAACTGAAAACTCTCCAAATCATCCCACAATTTTTAGGATAATAAAAATCAAGTTCCTGAAAATGACCTTCAAAATTCCAAATAACCTGGCTACTATGACATCTCTGAATCCTATTGTTTTTTCTCCTTCTCTCTGTCATCCTATGTATATGATCCTTCTATATGCTACAAATGCACCAGGAATATTCTTGCCATAGTGTTCTTGCTCTACCTTGTTAATTGCCTCAGTGTCACACATTCAATATTAAATAAAATATATACAAAACAAGAAAACATAACCAATTTTCATGAAATATAGCAATTAACAAAATCCAATTCAGAAGTGCCCAGGTTAGTGTTAGTTATCACATAGGGGCTTTAAATTTACTATGTTCCATATGTTAGGAAACATGTGGGCACTGTGCTTGAACAGGTGAGAGATTTCATCAGAAATGCAATTTAAAAAATCAAATTGATAGAAATTTAAAAACACATTGAATATGATAAATTATTTCTTTGGATATAATAGAAACTTGAAAACAGCTGAAAAAGATAATAGGAAAATTGGGAGACAGGTCCATAAAAAGTATTCAAGCCAAAATGCAACAAGGAAAAGAGATTGAACAAAGTTTTTGTATGGCATACAAGAGCTAATTGGATGATATCTAATAATAAAGCATGCATATAGTTGAAAGTTGAAAAGAAAGGATGGGCAAAATATAGACAGGATGGGCAAAAATTTTATTTTAATAAAAATAAAATAATCAAAATTATTGAAAGACAAAATATACATGCTCAAAAAGCTCTGAGATTCCTAAGCATGATAAAACACACACTCATTGATATCATATTCAAAATTAATTTTGAAAATCTGAGCTAGTTTTTTAAATTTCTCATTTGACACTAATCTAACAAAATTTAGTTATTCTATTTGTTCCAGGATGTATTTATTGGCCAAGGAAGGTAAAATAAACAGACGTGTTAAAATTATATCATTGTATTTAATTATTTACTAGATAAAAGACAAATGTAGATTGCCAGAGTAATATTTGTATAATCACTCTTCTAATAAATTATTTTTCAATATTCATAATGCTAATGGAATCAAAATTCACAAGAAAGACAAAGCTATGTCGAGCAAGATGAAAAAAAAATGAACTAAATTGTGGCCCAGTTATTTGGTGAGAACTTTGGTATCTAATTTTAATGTACTATTTTATAAATCACAATTACTTTCTTCCATACACTCAACTAATGAAAGGAAAAATGCATGCAAAAGTTACCATCAAAAATGAATCTTCATATTGACTATATTTTAAAATAATATATGTCATTCATTTTTCTTTCAATATGTAGTAATTGGTAGGTGACATAATATTGATACTGAGTGCTTTCAAATTATCTGCCATATTTAGATCTTCAGTACTAACACGATGGGCAGTATAATATTAAATACTTTCTCAAAACAAAATTAGACACCAAAGTAGCAGTTTTCTGTCAATGTGCACTTCTAGATATGACAGTTTTAATCTTTTTAGAGTCTGTTTATAATGATTGTTTAGCAATCTTGTCACAAAACATGACCGCCACAATTCCATTTTTTGTATCTAGTAAAGACATTAAAAAAGGAACACTTGTCAAAAATTAGATAAGGAAGAAAATGAAATAATTAGGTCAATCAAAGTTTTAAGAATAAGCATTTTCCCTTGCCTTCAATGCAACTATTATGCTTAAATATAGTTATTGAAATTAAATGTTAATAACTTAAAATTGCTTATTAAATTAGATTTTAATGAATGAGATTTAGAGTAATTTTATGTCAATATTGAACATTTGAGACAAATAACTCCCTGGATATAAAATGAATATGCTTCAATTCCTAATAAAATATTAATATTATTGATTTTAAAGTTGGTTTATTTTATAATAATATTTTAAATGCCTGAAAAGAGAGCCAAATTATTTTAGTGCCTAAGCCATATTTGCTTTAGTTTTCACTTAGCCTTTTGTTAAATATTTACGTTTTAGAAAGCCTTACTAATTTATCAATTACTCCTGAAACATTAAAAAATACACATCTTTAAAACCTTTAAATAGAATATCTTATTTATGGCTAAAAAGCAACTTAATTTTTTGTAAACTGTAGGTTAACTATAGTTAACTGTAATAATCATAGTCTTATTTTTAATTAGAATTTATTTCTAAAGAGATTCTTATGATAATGAAAAAAGGGAATATTAAAAAACAACAGTAGTCTTTCATACATGGGGCATACTTTCCAAGACTCTCAGTGGCTGCCTGAAATCCTAGAAAGCACCAAGTCTTTATATATATATATATATATATATGTATATATACACACACACACACACACACACACACACACACACACACACTGTTTTTCCTATACATGTATAGATAGATATCTATAATAAATTTTACTTTATAAATTAAACATAGTAAGATTAAAATAATAATAATAAAAAGGAACAATTTTAACAATCTACTATAATAAAAGGTTTGTTAATGTGATCTCTTCTTCTCTCTTAAAAATAACTTATTGTATTGAAATTTTTACACAACATTGTCTTTGACCAACAACTTGGGAATGACAATCCAATGACCACAACCAAGAAGTATTTAGCAAGAGGATTTTATTACTTGTATCATGTAAGGAGGACACTGGGATAGTTCCCCAAGCAGTTCCTCCCTGAACAACAGTTAAAACAAGGCTATTTAGGGCTGATTAGCTGAGTCCTTGTATTTAGAGGTGGAGTAAAGGCAGTGCAGCTGCAGTCACCCATCATTCTTCTTCATATATTATATTATATATACATATGTTATATGTAATTATATAATGATATAATGAAATAATGAAATATAATGCATTTCATTTTTAAAATTATATATATATAAAGCAAACTGCAGTGATTAATATAATTTGAAGAGTTTTGACAAAAGCATTACAATGCTCCAGTCAAAATATATAGAACATATTGTATTCCATCACCTCATAAATTTATTTTTTTTATTTCTTATTTTTAAATTTTACTTTAAGTTCTAAGATACATGTGCAGAACTTGCAGGATTGTTACATAGGTATACACATGCCATGGTGGTTTGCTGCCTCAACCCCCATCACCTACATTAGGTATTTATCCTAATGTTATTCCTCCCCAATTTCCCCATCCCCTGCTATCCCTCCCCTAGCCCCCGACCCCCAACAGACCTCAGTGTATGATGTTCCCCTCCCTGTGTCCATGTGTTCTCATTGTTCAATACCCAATTATTAGTGAGAACATGTAGTGTTTGGTTTTCTGTTCTTGTGTCAGTTTGCTGAGAATGATGGTTTCCAGATTCATCCATATCCCTGCAAAGGACATGAACTCATCCTTTTTTATGGCTGCATAGTATTCCATGGTGTATATGTGCCACATTTTTTTTTAATCCAGTCTATCTTTGATGGGCATTTGGGTTGATTCCAAGCCTTTGCTATCATAAACAGTGCCTCAATGAACATGTGTATGCATATGTCTTTATTTCTCTACATGCTCTCCAACACAGGTTATCTCCAGACTTAACGATTGCCTTTCTAACTAGTGGGAGATGGTGTCTCAATGTGGTTTTGATTTGCATTTCTCTAATGACAAGTGATGATGAGCTTTTCTTTATATGTTTGTTGGTCACATAAATGTCTTCTTTAGAAAAGTGTCTGTTCATATCTTTTGCCCACTTTTTGATGGCGTTGTTTGTTTTTTTCTTGTGTATTTGTTTTAGTTCTAGCAGATTCTGGATACTAGCTCTTAGTCAGATGGATAGATTGCAAAAACTTTTCCCATTCTGTTGGTTGCTGGTTCACTCTAATGATTGTTTCTTTTGCTGTGCAGAAGCTCTTAAATTTAATTAGATCCCATTTGTCTATTTTGGCTTTTGTTGCTGTTGCTTTTGGTATTTTAGCCATGAAGTCATTGCCTATGCCTATGTCCTGAATGGTATTACCTAGGTTTTCTTCTAGGGTTTTTATGGTGTTAGGACTTATGCTGAAATCTTTAATCCATCTGGAGTTAATTTTTGTATAAGATATACGGAAGGGGTCCAGTTTAAGCTTTCTGCACATGCCTGGTCAGTTTTCCCAACACCATTTATTAAACAAGGAATCCTTTCCCCATTGCTTGTTTTTGTCCAATTTGTCCAAGATCACATGATTGTAGATGTGTGGCATTACTTCCAAGGCCTCCATTCTGTTCCATTGGTCTGTATCTCTTTTTTGGTACCAGTACCATGCTGTTTTTTTTTACTGTAGCCTTGTAGC
The DNA here is from genome assembly GCF_009761245.1 of Sapajus apella. Taxonomy (NCBI): domain Eukaryota; kingdom Metazoa; phylum Chordata; class Mammalia; order Primates; family Cebidae; genus Sapajus; species Sapajus apella. Next base: position 4,212,874 of record NW_022436949.1, on the reverse strand, counting down.
ATAGTTTGAAGTCAGGTAGCATAAGGCCTCCAGCTTTGTTCTTTTTGCTTAGGATTGTCTTGGCTATGTGGGCTCTCTTTTGGTTCCATATGAAGTTTAATGAGTTTTTTTCCAGTTCTGTGAAGAAGATCAGTGGTAGTTTGATGGAGATAGCATTGAATCTATAAATTACTTTGGGCAGTGTGGCCATTTTCGCGATATTAATTCTTCCTAACCAGCAGCATGGAATGTTTTTCCATCTGTTTGTGTCCTCTATTATTTCCTTGAGCAGTGATTTGTAGTTCTCCTTGAAGAGGTCCTTCACATCCTTTTTCAGTTATATTCCTAGGTATTTTATTCTCTTTGTAGCAAGTGTGAATGGGAGTTTGCCCATGATTTGGCTCTCTGCCTGTTGTTGGTGTAAGGAATACTTGTAATTTTTGCACATTGATTTTTTTATCCTGAGACTTTGCTAAAGTTGCTTATCATCTTGAGGAGATTTTGGGTTGAGACGATGGATGGAGTCTTCTAAATATACAATCAGGTTGTCTGTCAATAGAGACAGTTTGACTTCCTCTTTTCCCAATTGAATACACTTTATTTCTTTTTCTTGCCTTATTACTGTAGCTAGAGCTTCCAAAATTATGTTGAATGGGAATGGTGAGAGAGGGAACACTTGTCTAGTGCCAGTTTTCAAAGGGAATGCTTCCAGTTTTTCCCATTCAGTATGATATTGGCTGTGGGTTTGTCATAAATGGCTTTTATTATTTTGAGATACATTCCATAGATACCTAGTTTATTGAGAGTTTTTAGCATACAGGGCTGTTGAACTTTTTCGAAGGACTTCTCCATCTGTTGAGATAATCAAGTGGTTTTTGTTTTTGATTCTGTTTATGTGATGGATTACATTTATAGATTTGTGTATGTTGAACCAGCCTTGCATCCACAGGACGAAGCCTACTAGATCGTGATGGAGAAGCTTTTTGATGTGCTGTTGTATTCAGTTTACCAGAATTTTATTGAAGATTTTTGCATCAGTGTTCATCATGGATATTGGCCTGAAATATTCTTTTTTAGTTGTATCTCTGCTAAGTTTTGGTATCCGGATGATGTTGGTCTCATAAAGTGAGTTAGGGAGGATTCCCTCTTTTTGTATTCTTTCAAAAAATTTCACCTGGAAAAAAGGTTAGAGGAAATGCTAACTAGAATAACCAACTTAGAGAAGAACATATATGACGTGATGAAGCTGAAAAACATGGCATGAGAACTTCGCAAAGCATACACAAGTTTCAATAGCTGAATAGATCAAGCAGAAGAAAGGATATCAGAGATTGAAGACCAACTCAATGAAATAAAATAAGAAAGCAAGATTAGAGATAAAAAGAGTAAAAAGAAATGAACAAAGCCGCCAGGAAATATGAGATTATGTGAAAAACCTAATCTACATTTGAGCAGTGTACCTGAATGTGATGAGGAGAAAAAATCCAAGCTGGAAAACACTCTTCAGGATATTATCCAGGAGAACTTCCCCTACCTAGCAAAGCAGGCCAACATTCAAATCCAGGAAATACAGAGAACACCACGGAGATATTTCTCAGGAAGAACAACCCCAAGGCACATAATCATCAGATTCATCAGGGTTAAAATGAAGGAGAAAATGCTAAGGACAGCCAGAGAGAAAGGTTGGGTTTCCCAGAAAGGGAAGCCCATCAGACTCACAGCAGATCTCTCAGCTGAAACCTTACAAGCTAGAAGAAAGTGGGGCCAACATTCAACATCCTTAAAGAAAAGAACTTTCAACCCAGAATTTTATATCCAGCCAAACTAAGCTTCATAAGTGAAGGAGAAATAAAATCCTTTACAGAAAAGCAATTGCTGAGATATGTTGTCAAAATCAGATCTGTCTTGCAAGAGCTCCTGAAGGACGTGCTAAAAATGGAAAGGAACAACCAGTACCAGTCACTGCAAAATGTACCAAATGGTAAAGACCATCGACACAATGAAGAAACTGCAGCAACTAACTTGCAAAACAACCAGCTAGTATCAAAATGACAGGAACAAATTTACATATAACAATATTAACCTTAAATATAAACAGGCTAAATGCCCCAATCAAAAGACACAGATTGACAAATGATAAAATGTGAAGACCCATCAGTGTGCTGTATTCAGGAGACAGATCTCATGTGCAAAGACACAAATAGACTCAAAATAATAGCTATTATAAATAATGCTCAAGTGACAGCAAGAAACTGGTAGTTAGTCAGGGACTTTAACCTTCCTTTCAGGGAAAACTCTGGTATATTTTTTGAAACTTACCACAATTATGACTTTCTCTTTCAAATATTTCCTGGAGATCCAAATAGTCATGCAATGAGACAAAAATCCATGTTTTGCAAACTTAAAACACTTTTCACATTTATTTATTATAGAACTCACTGTATTTTTTTAAAAGGCCAACATGTCTTATATCCTCCCAGACAGACACAAAACAGCAAATCAATTATTAATGTATAACCTGCATCCTCAAGAGCAAGTGCAGAATCTTATAGAGAATTGCTGCAAAAAAAAATGTTTCAGAAAAATGACTAGCCATGAAAGATACCGCATTGATGTATAACACATTTTAAGAATTCTGTGTTTACTGGTGTTAAAAGGATAAAGTAAATTCTGATAATTGAAAATTTTATAAGCCCTGATGTCATGAGCAAAATACAGAAACATCTGGCAACAAGTAGGTTGGAGTCAAATAAAGATAAGAATCAGGTATTTTTGGTGGATTTCAGCAAATGGAAACTATTGTATAGGTAAAACAAATTGCCTCTTGGCTTTTAGTGTCTAATCTTACAATATTTGAGATTTGAGAGATCATTTATTCAGCAAATTTTAAAAATTCATTCTAAACAATCTCCTAAATTGAAACCCAGGTTATAACACAATCCCACAATCCTAGGAAGCTATTCCAGTTTAAGATAAATGAGGAAATTGGAACACGAATTGCCTAATATCTAAAATCTCACCTTGTTTTGAAGAAAGCTTCCTAGAGAAAGGAAGCTTAGCATCCTAAAGAAAGGAGATTAAAAATCATTGAACCTCCAAAATCCTACTATTAAAGATTATAGATGTGAAATTAAGACACCAATAATTTTAGTGATTTATTCCAATTATAATTATGTAGAGGAAGAGCTGATATATATATAAATAAATTCAGATTCTAAGCTTTAGTCATTATTATTTGAGAATGAAACATAAGCCCTGCTCAAACATAAAATGCTTCATATTCTAGCTTATTACACATTCATTCTATGGAATTAGAAATAGATTTAGCAATAGAAACGATTCAAATTAAAACATAGAGAGAAAAGATAATTAAAAACACTCAGAGCATCAGTGAGTTATAGGACATTTTAAAGAGGCTTGATATGCGTAAAAAAAAGAGGAAATGGGAGAAGTGTCACATCAAAATTTTGCAACAGATAATATCTAAACTTTCCAAATTTGATAAACATCATAAATTCAAAGATCTAAAGTGTTCCACTAATCCCCAAGATAAGAAATGTGAAGAAAACTAAATTAATCCAAGGTATGTCATAACTAAATTGTTCAAGACAAGTGATATAAAGGAAATCTTGAGAGCAGCCAGGTTTGGGTGGGTAGAGAGTCAGTACATTTTACAGAGGAACAAAGAAAAAGTTGATGCCAGATTCCAGCCAGAAACAATGAACACAAGAAGATAGTGGAGCAACAAAACAAAATAAAAAACACAGCAACATGAACTGTTATATTCATTAAAATTGTCTTTCAAAACTGAGAAAAATGTAGATTTTTTTCAGACATATAAAAATCAAAGTATAAGTTATCACCACCAATCATATACTATATAAAATGTTAAATGAGTTCTTCAGGCAGAAGGAAAATTATTCCAGATGGGCATATAACTCTACACAAAAGAATAAACAGCAAGGAAAATGAAGGTGATTGTTATTGGTATTGAACATAAATTATGAAGCAAACCTTGGAATAAATAAAACAGCTACAGTTTTTCTCATCAATGCAATTTTAAAGAATTCTATAGTAGGTATGAAAGATAAATATTGAATCTTGGGTTATAAACAATTGGCAAAGCCAAACAAAACTATTGGTGGCTATGTTGTGAGTGGTATATTCACCAGAAAAAATATATAGGTAATAGTAGATATTTTGTAGCACATAAATGTCTTCGACTTTTATCTATAAACAGATGCTTTATGTGTTTCTTTGTGTGTAAAATTCTATCAAGTTGTATGTTTAAATGTATGTAAATTACGTCTTAATAAAGTAACTAAAAACTAAACATGAAGCATAAGCCCACATTATCAAAGTAAATCATTGCTCAACTGAGAAATGATAATCCAATGCAAACTATTTAAAAAATAACCTGTACCAGGAAATATATCTTCAATAAATTTTATTGGAACAAGATTGTGAAAAATCATATGTTGAATATGGAATGTTTCCTGTGGACAGTGAGGATATTTCCATGAATGACAGGCATTTAAAACATTCAAGGAAAAATACAATGTATAAGGTATTGTGTTATGACTAAATTTCAGTTTAATCTGTATTATTTTTACATGGCTTAATGCCATTACACAGCTTTTTTTTAATCTCTAAACCCAATAAAGGGAAATACCAAAGTTGTAACTCTGAGAAAACCATTGTAAAAGTTAGTTTTGTCCATTTGTCAGCATGTTATATTAAAATTAATACTTTTATTCCACTGAGTTATTTGGAATCAATGATATTTCTCAACTTATCCATATCATCACAAGGCCTATCATCCTGCCTCATGAGAAAATCTTATCACTCAGGCTAAGGTAAACAAGTTGTCTGTATGAGACAAAAAAGATCACAATATTGTAGTAACTTTCAAAATTACATGTGTTTCATGCAAATAAAGGTAATATAGCTATTAATTACTTTATTGCAGGTGCAAACTTCATGCAGGCCAATGACTGCTTGCCTTTCCAATAGTGTTGTACAAATCAGTTTCTCTACAATAATTTTAGTAATAATATTGAAAGAGAATAACAGTTTTGTTCAATTTTCCTAACTAGATTTCTTGAATTTTAATTTCTAGAATTGTATAACTAAGGATCATCACTTCAAAATCATGTGCCACAAAAAGAATAGGGTGCAATGCAAGAAATAAGGATACTTTCTCAGTTTTATTCCTAAATATTTGCATGAAAATTTGAATAAGATAAATGAGCAAGTTCTCTATTGACTCATCGTAGAACAAGGGCATCAAGCAGGGTAGCTTCTAAAACAGTGGTCCCTAGCCTCTGGCATTAGCGACTGGTTTCATGAAAGACAATTTTCCATGAACCTAGAGATGGGGAGATGATTTTGGGATGATTCAAGTGCATTACTTTTATTGTATACATTATTTCTATTATTATTACATTGTAATATATAATAAAATAAGTATACAACTCGCAATAGTGTGGAATCAATGAGAGTCCTGAGCTTGTTCTCCTGCAGCCAGATGGTCCTATCTGGGGGTGATAGGAGAAAGTGACAGATCATCAGTCATTAGATTCTCACAAGGAGCTCACAACCATGATCCCTCTTATGTGTAGTTCACAGTAGAGTTTGTCCTTATATGAGAATCGAATGCCACATGAAATGCATATTTGTTTTGTTTTGGATTTTATTTTCAAGGATAATTAATAGAATACCTATTTAAAAAGAAAAATGTTATTTTAAATCTTATAAATATTATGCTATTTTCATCACACTTTTTCTAGTGGAAGTACTTACTAAATTTAATATTGTAAATGAAAACACACTGAAAGTTTAAAAAATTTCTAAATTACCTAATGTTCTAGTGTATTATTATTGTTTATTTACCTGGAAAAAAATGTCAAATAAAATTGAGAACATATGAGCAGTTTTCAATGTAAAAACCATTAAATTTTAATAAATGGGATTCAGTCTTTTGATTGACACATAAACTTGTAAAACTACAGTTAAATCTCACAATTTTGTTTGTTTTTTGTTAGTTTGTTTTTTGTTATTTTTTGGGGGGTGGGGTGGGGACAGAATCTTGTTGCATTCCCCATGCTGGCTTCAAACTTTTAAACTCCTGGACTTAAGCAATCCTTTCACCTCAGCTTCCTGAGTAACTGGTTTACAAGCATGTGCCACCTCATCCACCTTAAATTTTACTTTTTTAGAATGTGTGATCATAAAGTAATTTACTAAATATTTGTACTTTAGATTACATTCATATATATATATATATATATATATAAACACATACACAAGCGTATATATATACATATATATATATATATATATATGAGCTCATTTAATCTTATTGAATAAAATGTAACCTTCCTTCATCAGGAAAGCTACTGATGGAAATATATGTTCAATAATGAGTTAGTGCTGCAAAAAATAAATGGTAAAACAAGTTAAAAGAATGGTAAAATATAGGATAAATAGACTTATTTAGAGAAATATAAACTCATGAACTCTCTGCAGCCTCAAGCAGGGGCAGCCAAAAAGCTTTGTTTTACCTGTGGCACAGACAAAGATCAGCCTTCCCAGCTTCCCTTTCACTTATGTCATGGCCACCTGACTGAGTTTTGACCTTTTTACCTTTGCAAGGTGCAAGTTCCTAGAACATAACATTTTTCATGAGTTATCCTCTCTCTTCCAACTTTAGCGACCTGTCTATTGATTCCAAAACTGATTTTGGATGTAGGTGTTGAACATCTACACCACACAACACTGTTGTAAACTGAAACCTAGTTGGCAGTATTTCACTGTTAATCTGTTGTATTTAGAATTACCTTAACACATAAGAAAATTATACTTTGAAACATGGTGCTGCCAAACAAGCACAAAATCATAAAATGCTTGCTAACAATTTAGTAGTCACATAGCAAAAGAACTGATATCAGAGAGAAGTTCCTACCTATGCATTGCCAAAACATTTGAGAAAACTGTTTCCTGTGATATCCTGAAAGGCAGACAATGTGTCTACAGATACTGTAGCTTTCTGAACAGTGGCCTGAAAACAGATTGTTAGTTATGGGTGTGTGTTGTGATCAGATTGCTTATGATGTTAACAAATAAAAGAGATTATTTCAGGTAAGAAATGATTGGTCTCAAGGAGAAATAAAAAGGAATATATGGTGTCTTGCCCTTAATGAGTTAGAAAAACCTATTGTAGCAGCACAAAATAATTATGAAAAGAACTATTAAGACCCAGCTTTTAGCAATGATTAAATAAGGAATGAGTTCTTAAAGAACAATCCTAATAGCATCAAGGCACTTCAATATGTAAGCAAAGGAATACGTTAAACTTTACAATTATGTTTTGTTAAGAACTCTGCTACTGGTACAAATAAATGACTAGAAGCACACATCATAGGGTTAAGAAGTCAGATTGCCTCATTGCTTATGTTACATATTCCACATTCATGTAAGAAGATTATGCATTCCAATTCATTGCCTTGTAAATTTTAGTGGCCTGGTATTTTATATACCTCCCTGGTTCCATAGTATTGAGTTTACTTTGGGCAGTGGAATGTGAGTGGACAGAACACATGCCATATGAGGGCAAAAGCTTTCAAAGCCATTGTCCATTCCAGTCAACACTCTGATTATTCTGCCATTAAAATGGTATGTTCCAAATACAGATTGCTTCATAGACTGGGCCCAGAATTTAAAAAAAAAAAAAAAAAGGTGAAGCTTATTTGTAACCTGGAGGCAGATCAGAGCTGCTGCTGACGGCTAGTCAAAATGTGATGTGATCAAGAAATAAACCTTTGTTTATGTCAGACATCAAAAGTCATTAAGTTTTTGAGGTTTATATTGAATCACAGCAAAATTAAGAAAAAATAACTAATGTAACTTCTAATATAATTAGCTAAAAAATTTTTTTCCCATTATGAGCCCTAAAATGACAGTAAACTAATATGACAGTAAACAAGATGGGAAGGGTATAATTGCCAAAGGACAGCAAGCTACAAATCACCCTGATTAGGTATGCCTAATAGCCTGATAAGCAAAGAAGGACCTCCCAGAGCGCCACCTGTGTGAGTGGAGAACAATGAATGAAAACTTCTTTCAAGCTCAAAGCCAAAAATTCTCTTTACTGCCAAAGTAGATTATTTCCAAAATGCCTGCCTGTGACAAATAAACCATTGTATATTGGACAGACAAATATTCTTTTATTAAATAGTCATCGATAAGCTTTTTTTATAAGGTTAGTCGGTATTTTAGGCTTCTGGGCCATACAGTGTGTCACAACTACTGAACTGTACTCAACTTTACTACTGTAGCACCAAAATGGATATAGGCAGTATGTAAACAAAAGTAGTGAGTTTTCAATAAATCATTACATTAAAAAATAGACAACTGGACTGCAGGCCATTTTGAAGACTCCTTCTTTAAAACAGTGTCATGTGGTAGCTATGAAGGAAATTGATGGAAAGAAAGTTATGTGGAAATACTGGTCAAACAGCAAATGTTGGTGTATTAGTTTGTTGGGCAAGGAGAGTAGACTGCATTTTTTGTTTTTTGTTTTTTTAACGGGAAGGATGAACAGAATAAAATTTGGTGAAGATTTTCTAAATAGCTACAAGCCTTAAAAAAATATATAGGTCATACAGGTGGAATTTCTTCCTTATTATTTCTGCATTTTGATATGGCCTTGGAACTGTCTTTGGCTGTGGAATATAGGCAACAGTAAAGTATATTTTTGTAACATTTTCCCATAAAGATATTTCTTAGGTTTTTCTTATTTTTCTTATCTTTTTGAAGATATTGACCCCTACGTCAACATCAATAATGTGCCAATAAAAAGTGAAATTTAGTCATCCTATCTAAGTTTCTGAATGACAGTGTGGATTATTGATTGAGAAAGCCTGTTTTTGACTTATTTAAGTTTATAGGTTAATACGTTGGTTTTACCTTATATAATTTAAGAAAATTTCTATTATATATGGCTTGTACTGAAATATCCTCCAAGTTATTTTAGTAGTACCAGACATAGTTTTTGAGAACATTTTGTTTGGCAAATGTGTTATTGAGATAACTTGGGCCAGTTCTCCAGGAAACAAAGGTATATTGTGTAAGAAGACAAAGGCAATTATGAAAAACTCATAATCCTATTTTTCCCATGTTCGTGTTGGTTTTGAGCCAAGAGTGAGCCAAATATCTTTCAATGTTTCCTTGTGTCTTTAATTTTGTATTTGCATTTATTTATTTATTTTTGGGTAGGAACACTTAACATGGGATCTATTCTCTTAACAAATTTTGAAGTACACTTATATCATTCGATAGGCACTTTATTGTACAGCAGATATACAGAGCGTATTTATTTGGCATAAATGAAACTTTGACCAACACTTCCTCCTCTCCCTCCAGCACCTTGAAACCATGATTATATTATTTACTTCTTATGAATTTGTCTAAGTACCTTATATAATTGAAATGAATCATGCAGTTTTTATCCTTTTGTGATTGACTTATTTCACATATCATAACCCTCAAGTTTCATCCCTAATGATGCAAATGTCAGAATTTCCTTCTTTTAAGAATAAATGATATTTCACTGGATGTATATACCACGTTTTCTTTATTCATTCATCTTGGTACGGACACTTGGTTTGTTTCCATATACTGGCTATTGTGAATAATGCTGCAATGAACAAGAATGTGAAGATATCTCTTCAAGCTATTAATTTCAATTATTTTAAATATATATCCAGAAGCTAGAATGTAGAATCTTATGTTAGTTTCATTTTTTTTTTTTGAAAACTTCGTACTGTTTTTCAAAATGGCTGTACAAATTTACATTCCCATCAACAGTGTATAAAGGTCCCAATTTTCATAGACATCTGAAAAGTAGTCGATTTTTGATTTGCCTGCATTTCTAGAAACTATAAAGTTCCTAAGGACAAAGGTTATTGTAAGTAATTTTCTCCATTTTTTAATATTCCTGGAGGCTGATATATACTGGTACATAATAATCATGCTTTAGCTAAATAGTAATTAAACTTAAAAAATAAGTAGATGATAAAAATGTGTACTTTGTCACCTAGAGAATATTTTTAAAATTTAAATTATATATTATATAGTGTTGTCATATAATGTTGTTACACATATTTTTATTTAAAATGTTAAAAAATATATGTAATATAAACAATAATATATGGCATAATCAACTTTTATTAAAAATAAGGTTTTCTAATTTATTTTGATCAAGATAAATGCTGTCATATTGATCTAGGATAATTTGCATAATGTTGCTGATATTTTGCAATATACCAAAAGAAGTTTCTATAGGGATGGGGTTTTTTAAAGAATCTAATTTTATTATATATTTTTTACTCCTATTGTGTTGATCTATTATAAAACTTGAATATCTTCTTTCATCTGTTTCCTCTGTGAATACTGTCATTAGAAGTATTGATTATTCATTCTATAAAACGTTATTGAAGAGGTTGGCTAATTAGAGGCTATTCTATTTATAATTTGACAATTCATAATGCAGTTAGTATTTGAGGCAGCTTGGTGTCTGAAAGAGCAACAGGAAATCACTTTTCTTGATATTTTTTTATGTCAGCAAGGAAAAAATTCATGACGTTGCCAAATTTGCTTTTAAGATATTTTTTAAATGGGAAATTATGATATATATTGTATATGTCTATGATATTGTAGTTAACACAAAGCAAATCATGATGCAGTCATAAAGACCAGATGATCAAAAAATATAAACTTAAGAAAAGAAATATTTAGTGTGGAATTGATTTATATGTGCATGCAGCAATTTCCTAATCAAATATTTGAAATTGGAAGGAGTGTTAAACCAATTAATATATAATCAGTCAAATATTTATACAGTAATATTAATTTAAAATAGAATAAATAACTTTAAAATCATGTGCTACTTTTATAACAACAAAACTATATATATATATGTATCATCATTGATACACACTTGTATTTGTGTACATACATACACACACATGCATTATACATATATAAGGCTTTGTTAGATTTTATATTCTAGGATAATAGTTAAATCATCTCAAAATATCCTTCTATTTTTCTGCCTCATTTTTTATATTTTATTTAATTATACATTCTTGATTCAAGAATATTCTATTAGTCCTCACCTTTTTATCACCTTTAACATTCTGACTTCCCTTCCCACTCTATCAGTAACAAAGAATCCAATTTTCTAAGTTTTTCCTGACTAATTTCCCCTTGCTGTGTACTCTTCTGTTTTCTTTCATTACAATCATTTTCTAAATGATGTTTTATGTCATTCATGTCTTTTCTTAAAAGTTTATTCCAGATTAATTTTACTTTAGAAATCCTTAGTGAATTGAAAGTGTACTGTTTGCCAAATATGCCTTTTATTAATTGAAGCTATTTCTACTTGAATTGTATGAGAAAAAAAATGGGTTTAATATATAGTCAGAAGGGTTAGGTGCAGAGAGGAAATTTCTGATTAAAAGTTTTTTTGACATTAAGGAAACTTGTGATACCTACTTCCCAGAAGAATTTTAAGAATTGAAAAGACTCATCTCTCTGATAGATTAGGTGCAATTTTGCCTGGAGGTAGGTGACAGAACAGATAGCCTGTGTACTATGATACAAAATAAGGAATAATAGGTTTTGAGTACTTTATAACAGCAGTTCATCTCTTTTTTCTTCTCCTGAAATTTTATAAGTTGTCTAGACTTTGGATACAAATTGTGTCATCAAGCAACTTTTGGATTTAACTAAAATTTCTACATATCTGGCTTTATCAGGATCGGTGAAATATTATACCATTTGCTATAGGTACTGAAAGTAATTTCCAAAATTTAGGAAAAAGTAAGTTTTTAAAATATTGTATTTGGTATCTATAATTAAAGGTAAATGAAACTAATATTTTTACAGTAAAAAATATCCAAGTTAAGAAAATATAGTAAATCAGTCATTCATAGGAACAATTTCTAACTTGATGACTATTTTGTCATTAAAGTTACATAAAGGCATGTTTTTCTTATTTTATCTTCATTATAATTCTTACACATATTTCTCATCATCTTAAATATTCAGGCCCCTTCACTGTATTTCTTGCTATAATAAGCCATATAATCTTTAAGATTCAAAGGATTAGTAATAAACTTTTAGGGAAAATAAGAAGCTAGGGTATAAAATCACCAGGTTTATATATCTAAAGTAATATAAAGCCATAACTGTTTAAAACTCAGGAATACATTCACCAGTAACAGCTTAAGAAAGCATCAAACGCAACTGAGATGATCTGTAATTTTATGAAAATGGCATCCAGGTAAAGTAAAAATATAAAAGAAATCTCCATGAGTTAAAATGCCCCTCCCCTCCAAAAAAAACCAGTAAGTAAATATAAAATAAGTTGCACAGTCCTTAGACTTCTTATTAATGATTTCCTGTTGGAGGACAAGGGGCTTAGGAGGAAACATGTTTGCAACAGAATGAAAAATGTATGGAGAGAAAATAGTAATACATACTCCTTGAGTTCTAAGCAATAATGAAAATGTAAGAAGTTTAACATTTTTCTTTCTCCAGGCTGGAAGTGCAGTGGTAAAGCAAGCAAAACAAATTATAATTATTCAGAAATGATATCTCTAGCATTGCGCATAGATCAGTATAAACATCTTTGGGACAATTGAAGAAGTTCAAATATTGACACTACGTAAAATATTAGTCTTTATTTAAATCAACATTAAATTTTCTAACTGTGATTAGTGTATATTGAATTTATGTGAGACAATGTGTTTGCTTTTAAGAAATATACGCAGAAATGTTTAGGAATGGAAGACATTATCATGTCTAAAACTAATTTTGAAAGCTTCTGAAAATATGTGTGTGGCAGGGAGATAGAGAAAATGAGTGAGGGGGCATTGATATAAGAATTGTTTTTTTTTTTTAGACAGAGTCTCACATGGTTGCCCAGGCTGGAGTGCAGTGGCATGATCTGGGCTCACTGCAATCTTTGCTTCCTGGTTCACTGATTCTCCTGCCTCAGCTTCCCGAGTACCTGAGATTACAGGTGCCCACCACCATGCCAATCTGATTATTTTGTATTTTTAGTAGAGACAGGGTTTTACCATGTTGGCCAGGATGATCTCAAACACCTGACCTTGTGATTCACCCACTTCAGCCTCCCAAAGTGCTGGGATTACAGGCGTGAGCAGCCACGCCCGGCCAAGAATTTTCTAAATCTAGGTGAATGATATATAAGAGCTTATTTTACTAGTCTTAACAATGCTTCATTAGGATTACATTGTAATTAAAAATAAATAATAAAACATAAAATGACAAAAATAATTAGGCAGGCTACATATTGTATGACTGCAGAATTTCATTTGAAAGCTGTCTAGAGTGTTTGGAAGGTCTTGGTAACAGAATTACATAAACTGATTTTCTGATTTTAAAATATCTCTCAATTTTGTGAAAAACATATTTTTGGGGAATGTTATAAAGAACCAATGCTGAGGCTATTGTAGTAGTCCAGTAAGGAAATATATAGACTAGAATAAAAAGTCAGAATGATAAAGTATTAAAAAAGCAGTAACATATTTTGGAAATAGATCCATCAGAATTTACAGATAGATGTGTTTAGCTTTACAAAGTAGGGGAAAAATAAATATTTGGTTCTTGCCCAGGGAAATGGCAGATGTGTAATTTCATTAAGTGAGATAAATTTGAAAGGGCAGTCTTATAAGGTGAGTGCAAGAGTTATGTTTGGATATACATACAATATTAATTTTAATGTGTCCTTTAGAATTTTGAGGGAGTTGCATGTTTGTAAGTTCAAAAGTGAAGAAGAAAGAAAATTAGAGAGACATGTATTTGGGATTACTCAAAGTGGAATTTAAAGCATCAAGACCATATGAAAACAAGTAAAAAGAAAAAGAGAAACAGAAATAATTCTTAAGCTTCGGAGATCATCTTGAGAAATTCCAAAATTTAGTGATCAGGAAGGGGTGTGTGTGTGTGTGTGTGTGTGTGTGTGTGTGTGTGAGAGAGAGAGAGAGAGAGAGAGAAAGAGAGTGTGTGTGTTTTTGTGTGTGTGTGTGTGTGTGTGTGTGTGTGTGAGAGAGAGAGAGAGAGAGAGAGAGAGAGAAAGAGAGTGTGTGTGTTTGTGTGTGTGTGTGTGTGTGTATATACACAAGCAAATATGATAAGGAAGAGAGTCAGGAATAGATAGGATAAAAGATTTTCAGAGATGTGACAGCTTAAGAAAAAAGGAATATCCTAAAATAAATAATAAAAGAAAAGATAAGGATCCATGCTATTCAATGTTATACATGAGATTCTGACTGGGCAATTAGAATAAGAAAAAATGTACACAGCAAAGCAAATGTGTATAGATAGGAAAAATTAAGCTATTTTTGGTAGAAGATTATAAAATCTTGTATATGGAAAGATTTTTAAAATCTACTTTAAAAACTATTGAACTAATAAATGTATTCAGTGAGGCTAGAGACTATAACGTCAATATACAGTATCCAAAAATAAAATTTGTAAAAAGTACTTTCATGTAATATAGTATGAAATAAAAATACTTAGGTATAAATTTAACAAAACTAAAACAGTTGTACACTGAAGATATTGTTTAAATAATTTATAGATTTTAAGGGAACAAAAAGTTATCTTACATTTATGAATCAACAAACTGAATATTGTTAAGATCACAATACTCTTCAACTTGATCAACAGATTTAACATTCACTAACAAAATGTGAGTTGCCACTTTTGAGAGAAGTTGACAAGCTGAACTTAAAATTTATATAAAAATACAAGGAAACCAGAACTAAAATAATGTTGAAAAGTATAAACAAGGTTGAAAGAGTCATTCTTGCTGATTTAAAAACAATATACAGTTACACTAATTTATACAGTCTGGTACTGGCAAAAGAATAAATGTATAGAACACTGGAATCGAATTGAGAGTCAAAAAACCTCATACATTTGTAATTAACTGATATTCAGTAAGTATGCCAAGACAACTCAAACATGGAAATCATAGTCTTTTTGACTATGGATCTGGATACCTACCTCATATCATGCACACGAACTCAAAATGTATTATTGGTCTAAATATAAGATATAAAACTGTAAAAATGTTGGAAGAAAACAGAGAAGTAAAATATTCATGATCTTGAGTTCATAACATTTGGTTAGATGGCTCTAAATGTATAACTGACAAAAGAAATATTAGATAAATGAGACTACATCACATTAAAAATTTTGTGTTGCAAATCATACCATTAAGAAGGTAACAAGACCACTCACAACATGGGAGAAAGTATTTGCAATCACATATCTGTTATATAACTTTCATTCAGAGTATACAAATAAGTATAAAACTCAGTAAAAAGACAATAAAACAAGAATAAGTAAATATTTGATCAGCCACCTTTCCAAAGAAGAATATAAGTATTATCAATAAGGATATGAAATGATTATTAACATCATTGGCTACTAGTCAAATGCAAATTACAATCCTGTGTAGATACTGCTTCTCATATACTAGAATGATTATAACCAAAAAGATAGATATATATAAGTGTTGGTGAGGATGTGGAGAATTTGGAACTATCGTACATTTTTAATGGAAATGTGAAATGGTGCAGCCATTTCGGAAAACATTTTGTTAGTTTTTCAAATTAGTAAACATAGAATTATCATATGACATAGCAATTTCACTCCTAGGTATATATCTAAAAAAAATCAAATATCCACACAAAATGTTATACAAAAATGATCATTATCATCTTGTCATAAAATCTCCAAAGTAAAAACCTCCAAATGTCTGTTAATAGATGAATGTCTAAACAAAACTAGTATGTCCCTTTAATGGAATATTATTAAACAAAAAAAAGGCATAGAATAATATGGTACAATGCTATAACATCAATAAACCTTAAGAATTGTATGCTAAGTGTGAAACTCCCATGTTACTCATATTTTATGATTTTTTATTGTAAATGTTAATAATAAGGAAATGTATAGATACAGAAAGATTAGTAGTTGCTTAGGCATGAATAGTGAATCGTGTGGGTAAGGAATGACTACAGATGGGTGAGGGATTTCTTTCGGAAATGATGAAAATATTCTAAAACCAATTGTGGTAATGGTTATGCAACTATGTGAATATACTAAAAACTTTGAATTGTACATTTTAAAGGGGTGAATTTTGATATGTGTATTATATTTAACTAAAGATATTGTTTTTAAAGAAGATGATAATCTCTCATCTTATGTCCTATGGCAATTCAATGTAGAAAAGGGCAGTAAATAAACCATTATATCTAAAAAGATAAAGGTAATTGGTTGTATTGACAAGATAAATTTTGTAGACTAGTAAAGGTAAAAGCTTATTTTGTGGTTCAGAAATGAATTAGAATTTTAAAAGTAAATATTAATAACTATAAGTAAATTTCAAGTATATTTTCTATGAGAAAGACTAGGAAAAATAGATGTAACCTTAGGTGTATGTAGGATATTGGAGAGGTGATTTAAACAGTCCATCTTAATCTATGCTTTTACAATGCTTTTGTTTATTTTTAATTGACATATAAAAGTGTATTTATTATGTACAACAGGATTTAAACTATATGTGTTGTAGAATAGGTAAATCAAGGTAAATATGTATTACCTCACATAATTGTCATTTTGTGGTGAAATCACTTAAAATCTACTCTTAACATTTCCCAACATACAAAATATTGGTATTAACTAAAGTCACCATTTTGTCCAACAGATATCTTGAACTTATTCCTCCTAACTGAAATTTCGTAACCTTTAACCATCGTCTCTCCAACCCCTTCCTCCAACACTGTCCCAGCCTCTGGTAAACACAATTCTAATCTCTACTTTATGAGATAAATGTTCAATAAAGTTTCAAGTAATCTAGTTGGAGGGGGAACACAGGTATAACATAGATTTAATCATGTAAGAAATTACATGATACAACAAAAGTAAAAAGATCAGCTTTAAGTCAAAGCCATGAGTGCTTTTATTCACATGGAAGGAAAAATAGGTCACTGGTAAAAGTAGTGTGATTCATCTGATGACAGAAAAATGGAGCAGTTTTTATCTGAAAAAGTCTCTCCTCAATGGAATTTGAGATAAGAACAAAAAAGCATATAGAAATAATGCTTATAGATCAACATGTTAAGGACATGCCAATAATCATCCAAGTGAAAGGGGCAAGAGGCTATTTTAAAAAAAGTTCCAGATTGCAGTGTCAGTGTTGAGTACCCATCAGTGATTGGTGATCATAACATTCAAATGACATGATTCAACAGTTTTAAGACTTCTCCTGCCAGGCACGGTGGTTCACACCTGTAATCCCAGCACTTTGGGAGGTTGAGGTGGGTGGATCACAAGGTCAGGAGTTTGAGACCAGCCTGACCAACATGGTGAAATTTGACTGACCTTGAAGAAAGCATTTTATATAATTTTACCCATACATACATCTCATGGATTTCAAGGTATTCCTTGAGAGTACCATAAATTTCATCTAGAACAAGAGGTAAAATTATCATTTGAGAAGAATTTGAGGACATAGCTAATGCTTTAAAATTCTAATTGCCTCACACAATATTCATTCTTCTCTTCTTAAATAAATAGACCTATATTTTATTTGAGATAAGAATGTGCCTAGTTAAAAAGACTACATTTCCCAGTCTCCCTTCTGTGAAGAACAGAGACAAGTGACATAGCTGTAGCCAATTAGGTATAAGGGGAAAGAATCACTAGTACTTCTAGCCAATGTGGTAAAAGGATACAGACTCAGTGAATATATTTGTCTTTCATAATTTGCTTCTTTATGCTTCAAAAACAGATGCAATTCCTGGAACTGATGTAACCTCTTTGCCATGAAGGAAGCCAAAATATAAGAACAGAAAAAAACAAAAGCCAAAAGATAATGATTTCCCGATAGTATCATTGAGTCACCATAACAACACTGTCCTATCCAATCACTGACTTTACATCACCAGAGATAAACAAATCCACATTTGGTTAAATAACTTGTTTGAATTTTGTCTCCAATGCAAGTGAAAGAAAATCCTACTAGTATCAGTAGAGTTTTGAGTTTCAAAATTCACAGTAAACAGGCTTGATGGGATAAGCTTGGGCAGTGTCTGTCTGAGCTGCTATAACAGATTACCATGTATTGGCTGGCTTAAACAAAAAACATTTGTATCTCAAATCTATTGACTGGGGAGTTCAATATCAATGCATCAGCAGATTCCATGTCTGGTGAGGATTTAGTTCCTGGTTCATAGACACTTCCTGATTCACAGACGCTTCCTTATCTACAGCCTTCTTACTGTGTCATCTCATAGCAGAAAAGGAGGGAAAGAGCTTTCTGAGGTCTCTTTTGTAAGAGCATTAATCCCATCATGAAAGCTAAATACTCATGATCCATTACCTTCCAAGGGTTCCATCATCTAATAACCACCACATTAGGGTTAGAATTACAAGATCTGAATTTTTGTGAAAACAAACATTCTGTTTATATAGTAGGTGGGAAAATGAATTTGTTTTAAAAAAAATACAGCATAGTCTAGGTTTGAGTGCCCAGAGGAATGAGTTGTCTGAGAGGCTGGCTTTTCAGGAAGCACCTAGGGTAAGAAAGCATATGAGGCATGATACAATTAACTATGGCAGTTTCTTAGAAAGAAGGATGAGACCTAATTAAAATTATATTCCAGATATTTCTGGAAGTTATGAAGACACAAGAAAGCAAATGGAACTTCACAGTATATAGTGTGTCAGCCAGAACATGCCTGATTGGAGAGTTATTTTATGATGATGCCTGAACTTTTCTAGCCTAGGAAGGTCTATTTCACCTTACTGGCAGGCATTCTGTTCTCTACCATAGAATCTGGTACAGGTAGGAGAGCAGAATAAGAAAAATAAAAATGAATTATTACAGCATAGTAAAGAAAGAAAAGAGCAAAATAAATTCAAGAAAACAGAAGGATAATAATGGTTAAGATAATGTGAATTGATAAATTAGGAATACAGGCAGAGCAACAAAATAAATCCAGTTGCTGGTTCTAACAAAATAAATAATATCCTGGGAAAATGAATAAAGAGAAAAAAATGGAAAATTATAGACTCCAAATACAACATATTAATAATACGAAATAGGAAATTATTAGGCTTATTAGACTATTGTCACAATGCTATAAGGAAATACCTGAGGCAGGCTAATTTATAAAGAAAAGTAGTTTAATTAACTCACATTTCTGAGTGGCTGGGGAGGCCTTAGGAAACTTACAAAATGGCAGGAGGCATCTCTTCACAGGGCAGCAGGGAGAGAAATGAGTGCCAAGCAAAGGGGGAAACACCTTATAAAACCGTAAGACCTTGTGAGAACCCACTCATGATCATGAGAACAGCATGGAGAAAACTGTTTCCATTATTCAGTTGTCTCCATCTTGTCTGCCCTAGGCACATGCGGATTATTACAATTCAAAGTGACATTTAGGTAGAACCACAGAGCCAAATCGTATCAAACCTCACAAACCAGAGAACAGAGAAATAATCTTAAGAGTTTTATGTCAAAACTCAGTGTTTCTGTGAAACTATGAATTAACCATATTAAATCCTGATTCCAGCAGTTGAACAATCAAGAAGGAAACTGAAGAAACTATCAGTGTTATTTCTAAATAATCTGTGTACTTAGTTTAAAAGGTGACTTTATTTACAGCCGATATGGTTATTGCACATTAGAATCAATTATAAAGGAGGGATGACTGAAAAAAATACTGATGCCTATGCCTCCCTGCAAGAGATTCTAACTTACTTCTTTTGGTAGAGATTTCTAGTATTAATTAACAAACACTGAATTTCTAAAATTTTTAAAAAAAAAAAGGAATAAAGAGAATTTTCTCCCAAACATATATGTAAACAGTTAGATGAATAATTTTTATAAATCTATAATTATATATCAGCTATTAACTTGATCTTCAGCCTTTATTTCTTCCTAAACTTTTGTAGGTAGAAATAAGTACTGAATGAAGGAGGAAACCTTTATAAAACCATAAGATCTCGTGGAAACTCACTCACTATGATGAGAACAACATGGCAGAAACTGCCCCCATGATTCAATGATCTCCACCTGTTTCTGCCTTGACACATAGGCATTATCACAATTCAAGGCGAAATTTAATGTGAAATTTAAATCACATATCACTAAGATATCAAGGAAAGTACACATTAATAAGTATGTAAGCTAATTCCTTAAACACATTGCTTTTGAAAAATTCTAATAATATATATATATTTTACCACAGAGAGTGTTACTTTGATTTATACTTTCTGCACTATTTTGTTAAATTCTAGAAAGAAGCAATAGAATCTTAGATCACACCTACTATTGTTTATTTTGACCCCAAGTAGAAAATAAAAGAATTTCAAGGGCTCAATATTTCTCATATTTCTACAAATTTAATCCTCTAAAATTAAGATTATTTAACTATGGCTGTCTCATAGGAAGAAGGATGGGACACAATTAAAATTATATCACAGATATTTTTCTGAATGTTATGAAGACACAGGAAAGCAATTGGAACTTGAACTATGTAGTGTGTCAGCCAGAATGTACCTGATTGGAGAGTCAGAATCATAAATTATCTATCTTTATGTAGAAAAAGTATTTCTCTCATTTTATTTTGAGCTTTAGATGAAACCGTTTACATAAAAATCTACAGATGGTAAAGGTGTTTTGCCTAATTTTTTTCTTTGTTTGTTTGTGGAGATGAAGTCTTGCTCTGTCTCCCAGGATGGAGTGTAGTGGCAAGATCTCAACTCACTGCAACCTTCACCTCCTGGGTTTAAGCGATTCTCCTGCCCCAGCCTCCCAAGTAACTGGGATTACAGGTGTGCACCACCACAGCTAGTTTTTTTTTTTTTTTTTTTTAATTTTTAGTAGAGATGTAGTTTCACCATGTTGGCCAGGCTGGTCTTGAACTCCTGACTTCAAGTGATCCACACACCTCAGCCTCCCAAAGTACTGGGATTACAGATGTCAGCCACCATGTCCAGCCTCTGTTTTGCCTAATTAAATACAGAAGTGAATGCAGAGTGTATTTCATAAAATTTTTTCCTGAAAATGTTGTTCTTTGGAACTTCAATTTATTTTGAGTTGGTTTTGTGTCTTATATAAAGATAAAGCTAAATATCTGTCTTTACACTTTAAAGATGATTACAATAATGTATGTTGTCCTAACAAAAGCATCACATACTTATAATGTACTTTTAAATAAACTCTTAAGTGCTTAGAATATTTAGTTCATTTCTAGTCTGTGAGTCTGTGATATATAATTTGGGATGCTTCCATTTGGAGTGATTTCATTGGTTGAATTTTTTTAATGTAATTTTCTTTTTGCATTGTTGATGTTGTTTATATGTATAGCAGATGGCAACAATCATAGAAATCAGTACAGCAATCAAAGGGATCAGTGGTATGAGGCATCTTTGTCAGGGTCACAGGATGCACCCACTGGGAAAATAGCGACAACATCTGACAGCAAGTGCTGAACACTGCTTAGTAATCAGACAGGATCAGCACCAAGGGTGACCTGGAGCTGTTGACTGAAATGAGAGAGGATAGAAAAGGATGTCAGGAGTTTATTTGCAGCAAGAGGATTACATAGGCAATATGCAAAAAAATAATCTTTGGCTACTTCAATAATGTAATGCCTACTGCATTCTTTATAGTTGCATGTTGGTTGGGATAAAATGCTAAATATCTTGAGCTGAAGTGAAGGTAAATCTGATTTGCACAAAAATATTCTGAGCTCCTTACTAATGACTACACTGATGTATTTTAAAATCCTAGCATTTGTAAGAAATCATCTTAATTCAGATGATGTTGATAATTCTCATCATTTGTTTGTGCAAACTCATCATGGATAAATTTAATAAAGATTATAGTACAAATTTCTATAGAACTTTTGATGTTTTTCAAAGAATTTTAATTTTAGTTTTTCTCCCACTCTTCTTTTACTTTCTAGATCTCTTTCTTCTCACGCCCTAAAAAAGTGAAGGTTTCCCAATTTTAGATAATCAATCTTCTCTTTATCTCAGTTATTCAACAGTAGTGATGTCATTCATTCCCACACTTTTAACCTCAGTGATTACAACTCTCGGTTGTTGATTTCTAGTTCTTATTATACTCTGCTACATGATTTGCCAGGGCCCTTGAATTTACCCTAACACTTGACATTATTTACACTAAAATATTCCTTCTGTTTTACTTTTATTAGTTAATATAATTTCTATAACAAACATTCTTGAAATTTTGTGTCATTTTTAATATTTTCATCTCTCTTCCCCACATTCAATTACTTATAATTTATCATATATCAAGTCCTATTCAAATATATATTTAAGCCTTCTCAAGCCAAACTCTGTAAACTTTCAA
Organism: Sapajus apella; assembly: GCF_009761245.1. Lineage (NCBI taxonomy): Eukaryota > Metazoa > Chordata > Mammalia > Primates > Cebidae > Sapajus > Sapajus apella. Next base: position 4,190,406 of record NW_022436949.1, on the reverse strand, counting down.
TAGTTTAGTGTTTTCATTAGCTTATCAATATTTTGGATACATTATCAGTTATGTAATTGAATTTTCTGAATTTAGAATACAGATTTATATTCTGTACTTTTTATTCTACTTAGTTTGATGAACATCCTTGTAAATATTGGTTCTCTTATGTGGCATAAGGCAGTATAAACTGATCAGAGACACCCCTGTGGTGAAAGATAGATGAGCTTTTGATCCAAATATATCTGAGTTTGAAATCTTATATTTTAATATCTAATATTATATTGATAATTGATTTTATGTCTGTAAACCAAGTGGATTTGTTTAAGTGGTGACATGTGATAAAATAGAACAATGGCAAAACTTAGAGTGTAACGTGACAGACAGTTATTATCGTTATTAAGATCTTACTCATCGGTTTTAAAATCACTTGGCCTTATTTTGGTACATGTGGTTAATATGGTGTTAGGATGTTTTCCAGTTAAAGTATTAAGATATTTGTGGTGGAGGTTGGAGTTCCAGTATTAGCCTATAGGAAGACTCTTTAATTTAGCCAATTACCTGGGGCTCCTGGTTGTCCCTTTGTTGATGATACCTAAGACTGTTGAGGTCTTTGGACTGCAGGGTTTATATTAGCCAAATTTAAGGGCACGTGGGCCTTAGTATTTGCTGTGATTTGCTGAAATAGAGGCTTACTTGGAGCATTTGGGCTTTCGTATTGCAAACAAATGAAAGCACCCAGACCAATATTAATAAGACTAATAGTCGACAGAATTTTGTATATCTGCACTGACAAGCTTTGGTTGTCTAATATTGATTTTCTTAGGCATGCATTAAACCAAGATGTTATCTTCTTTCATCATTATAATATATGGTGTTGATTTCATTATTATTTACAAGTGTGATTTTATTTACTAAATGGTAGTTCTTATTTCTCTTCTTGTAGTTCATATTGTTGTGAGAACAACACTGAAGCGCTAATTTTAATTCTTAGGAGGAAATTATAAGGAGAATTGGAGTCATTATTTCTTATAACTAGAATACTGAATAGGGTTTGGGGGTGGTGGAACTTTAGGCTCAGATGGGTTGTGTTTCAGATGGAGAGCATATGGGACCATATGCAGGACAACAGGGGGTTAAAGGGTTATGGAGATATTTCTTTTTTTCATGTTTGTATAATATGTAAGTTAGCCAAAAGTGCCTTGAATTTATATAAATTAAATCCTGGAGGAAGATAGGCAATAATTTAGGGGTTCATTTGGTAGACAAGATTTTAAAATGGAGTTGTTTGAGAAAATCATGTCTCTCAACTAATCCAGTATCTATTGGGAATATGATAGTTTTATTGAATATCTATTCCAGGAGCCTAGCATTGTGTATTCTATATTCTGAGAAGTGAAATGAGTTCCTTGGTTACTATCATAGTATCTGGAACTCTGAAAGAAATAGAGTATCCTGTTGAGGCCTTATGTTATAGACCCTGTATATGTAGACATATGTCATCTTGATATACTGGGTATCTGTGATGTTAGAGATTTCCAGGCACTTTACCCAGAAGGGTGCAATGCTTAGACAGCGGACTATACTTTGTAAAAATGTGCAGATAGAGCACATTTTGTGCACTGCTGACCAGGGTATCTAGTGCCTAAATGATGGACTGATATTTGGGCAATTGTGCTAATCCTTGGATCTTGTCCTATATCAGGGACATCCTCGTTTAGAAATGGACAGCAGTTACATTCCACAGAGCTCCATCATTTATGATGATGGCAATGTCATTCTCATAAACTATGAACTCCCATTGCTGTTTACTTAGTTGATTCTAAGGTGTTCCTTAGTTAGCCAAGAAGTCTAGGAGAAGAATAATATCCTTCAGGATCATGGCTTCTGTCAAGGGACTGAGGACAAGTGAGGACCCTCCCTCCTGCAAGTGGAATATGCCCAAGGAGAAGAAGGGTGCACGGATGAGATATCCCTTTTCTTGCCCCAAAACTCCTTTTGGGTTAAACATTGAGCTACTGATCTCCAATGGTGCAACTCACATGTAATCATGAGGGTATGGGAAGTATGAAGTAGGCTGGCCATAGCAGTGAGGTATATAGCAGCAAAGAAGATAGGTAGGCCACTATGCCCATAGAGCAACGCAGTCAATGAGCTATTTTTCTATCATGGAAAAGTCCAACTGCCACATTTCTGCACAAAGAGCCTGGTACACAGGAACCAACCAAAGCTCTGCCCCAAATAATAGTTTTTTTAAAAAAATATATTATCACTAAAAAGTGAAGGGCATCTAGAATAGGCCTCTGCCAAATACCAGTGATGAAAAGAAACACATCTGAACGCTCTGGCCCAAAAAAATACAGCTCTAGTATCCCTTAATCCTTAGGGGGGAAAAAAAAACAAACGAGTATGCAGACTTGGCCACCACCTACAGACACAGCAGAAAGCTACAAGGCTAAAGTAAACAGTTCTGTCTCAAGCCATTCTCAAGGTGTTCTGGAACAAATTAGTAAGCTAAGGCCATCCCCACTTGTACCTCCTGTCTCCCAAGAACCTATCTAAGAATCAGTGGTCATGGCTACACCACCCTGTTTAAAGTGTCAGTTGTTTAATAGGATTTAAAAATTTCTTCATGGTGAGACCCAATACATTGACACTTGGATAGACAAAAGGCAGAATTTTTTTGTTACTTACAACTTCAAATGAGAAAGGATGCCAGGCAAGGCTAGCTACATAGTTGCACATGGGACAGGACAACAACAATCTAGAAATGTTCACGGAAATACATGTGTGGCAAATGGGTTTAAAGGGGAAGAAATATAATATCAAATTCCAGACATTAATGACAAGCAGGTTGGAGTTAGCTGGGTTTCTCAGAGGCTCCCTGTGAGTTGGCTACTTCGATAATTTCACAAACTCCTGGACATAGGGAATGTTTCTAATTTTCTGCTACCTAACCCTGGAGCAATTAGAGTGAATGGATAGTGGGTTGAAAATACCCCAAAAGTGAAGAACAAATTAATGCAAATTACATATCAATCAGAAACTTTGACCTTGGCCTCTTAAGACTCCAAAATGTAAAGTCCTTCAAATATGTCTTCATAATTCAAATTATAAATAGATTGTCCATTTAAACAGTAAAAAGAAAAAAAAAACAAATTATACAATAGTAAATAAAGATAAGAAGGAAGGAAAGAGGGCTTAATCATTATAAAAAGGGAATAGAAGAACAAATAAGTAGCATTACTGGGTGCCAGAAGATCTAAGAAGATGGATTGAATGAAAGAAAATTATTGGAAAATAAAATATATACAGCCATTAAATTAAAAAATTATTTATTCAATTGATTAAAATTTATATTACACAAAATTCAGCTTAGTCAACCAGAACACAATTCTGAGAGGAAAAATTAAAAAAACAAATTCTGAATAGAATAAAATATAAAATAGATTAAGAGAAATGGAAAAGAAAAGAAATCTAATATCAAATTCCAGCTATTATTCACCAACCAAACTACAATAACAATAACTTCAAATATATAAGTCAAAATGCTGGCCTAGCAGAAAAGAATTAACACTTTATAATTGAAAACCATTCACATAGATTTCTCTTATTAATTATCATATCAACAATATGAGAATTACTAACAATTTGGAGGATTTGAACAGCATAATTAACACTTGATTTTTGTGAATACAGTGTTCTTAATCACATTGGGAATAAATTTGGAAATTGGTCATAGTTTAGGACATAAAGTAGCTTTCAATAAGTTCCAAATAATCCATATCACACAGAATATAAACTTTAGACAAACTATAATTGACATAAAAATTAAACAAAAATGTTACTACAAAATAAAGCTTAAAACACAAAAATTTAAAAATGTTCTAAATAGTAAATCAAAAGACAGGAAATTGTAATGAAGATCATATAGATTTTATATCATATTTATATTTTAACAACTAAAAGCATAAACTATTAAGCATACTGGATGAAAGTAAAGAGATAATTGATGAAAATATAGCATCAATTTCTTATAAAAGAAAATCTTGTTAAGGAAGAAAAGTAAGAATGGGATCAAAGAAAACAAAAGTAAATGTTTGTTAGAGCAGACCAAAGGTATGAGGAAAAAGATTAGAGAATTATAAAAGAAAAAAAAACACCAAACATTTTTCAAGATGAAACCTTCGAATCACTGATAAAGAGAGAAAATAGAAGAAGCAAAAATGACAAAGTGAGCATTAGCACAAAACCAGCAGTAATTTTAAAGAAAAAAGATTAAATTTTTTTTTACTGTTAGAAATAAATGTTTTTTATTTTCAAAAATAATCAGTTATAATCTTCAATTGTTAGAACATAATTTCTTTTTCTAGAAAAAGTTCAAATTATAAGAGCTAGCTCAAAAAAAAAATCTCAAAATGACTCTAAAATTTTATACTTAGACACGTAAAGATCATGCCAAACATATTTGACAATCAACTGTTACTGAATTTTAAAGGAAAACACAATTCAAACTTACGCCACTATAGACAATTTAGATAGTCTCTTCAATTAATCTAAAATACTATCTAGGCTGGGCATTGTGGCTCACACCTGCAATCCCAGAATTTTGGGAGGCTGAGGTGGGCGGATCACCTGAGGTCAGGAGTTCAAGACCAGCTTGGCCAAAGTGGTGAAACCCCATTTCTACAAAAAATACAAAAATTATTCAGGTGTGGTGGCAGCACCTGTAATCCCAGCTACTGAGGAGGCTGAGAATAAAGTATTGCTTGAACCAGGGAGGTGGAGGTTGCAGTGAGCCAAGATTTTGCCACTGTACTCCAGCCTGGATGACAGAATAAGATAAATAATTAACTAAATGCTAATTACTTAATTATTTAATTATTAAAAATTATCTAATTTATTCAAAAGAGTTAAAAAATCTTACCTTGATGATTCAATCTAAATTATAAATACATGCAAATCATTAATAAAACATTAAAAACTTAACTCTACATACACAGACACATAAATTATTGTTTAAATATGTGTCTGTTGCACTATAGGCAATTTCAGTTATAACTTTTTTTAATAAGAAAAATGATGCGATGACATTTTTGAAATCTGTTAACGTATCTTCTTAATAAGAGCTAAAAAAGCTTAATAAATTAGGCTCAAAAATTATATATGATAGACTACCTTCACAACTTACTAATAGTGATCTTAGACATGATATCCAGAAAAGTTCCTTAGAAGTTATATATAATATAAAGTTAATTCTTAGATAAAATACATCTATCAATAAAAATATATTACAAAGAAATACAAACAAAAACATTTAAGGATTGAAAAATCAGAAATGCTATTTACTTGTGTAAGTGTTTACATACTATATATATGTGTGTTTTTGGCAGATCATATCATTGTATAGGTAGAAGATTTATTGAAAGAATGAGTACATTAGCAAAATCACCGAGTAAAGGAATTATTTTTATTTTTACATAGCCAACAAGGAAAATTAGAAAATAAAATTTAAATCATGAATGAATTATAAATGGTACCCAAAAGTATCAAATAACTAAGGATATAACTTTAAAAGATGTCCAAGGTCTCTAGAGAAATTTATAAAACATTGAGTGGTATTACACATATTCCAGAAATGAAGTGATGGTATACGTCCTTTTCATGCAGAGAGGCCAGAGAATGGAGCATCATGTAAGACTGGTAATTGGAACAATCTCTTTTTAGTAGTTCAGTCATACAGAAATATTATGATTATTCTATGTGTTCATTTTTGGTTGTGTATATAATCATCATTTCTATATTTAACCATATTTGTTTATATTTTTAAATCTATATTAAAAGCATGCAAATAATTCGAATGAAAAGTATTAGAAAATGTATAGCAAAATGATATGGCGTATTTTTAATTTTTTTTCTTTTTAATTTCTGTGGGTATATTTTGGGTGTATGTATTTATTGGGTACATGAGATGTTTTAATATAGGCATTCAATGCATAACAATCACATCATGGAAGAATGGGATATCCATCCCCTCAAGCATTTATGCTTGGTATTACAAACAATCCAGTTATACTCTTAGTTATCTTAAAAATGTACAATTAATTATTATTGATTATAGTCCTACTGTTGTGCATCAGATAGTCAGTCTTATTCATTCTATGTTTTTGTATGTATTAACCATCTCCACATCCTCCCCACTGCCCCAGTACTCTTAGTAGCCTCTTGTAACCATCCTTCTACTCTCCATGCCCATGAGTACAATCGGTTGAATTTTTAGATCTCATAAATGAGAGCATGTAATGTTTATATTTATGTGCCTGGCGTATTTCATGTAACATAATGTCATCCAGTTGCATCCATGTTGTAAATGACAGGATCTCATTCTATTTTATAGCTCAATAGTGCCACTATTGTGTAAATGTACCTGATTTTTCTTGATTTATTCTTCTATTGATGGACACAGTTTGCTTTCAAATCTTGGCTATTGTGTACAGTACTGGAACAAACATGAGACTGCAGATATCTCTTCAATGAAACAAACTAGCAAAAACAAAAGAACTAGCAAAAAAAAAAAAAAAAAAAAAAGAACTAGCAAAAAAAAAAAAAGATATTTGGATAGTGGGCCCATTTAGCCTGCTAAACAAGAAACAAGCTAGCAAAAAAAAGAACTAGCAAAAAAAAAAAGAGCCTAATAAAATTCTAAATTTTGACTCTATTCTCTGCTTTTTAAGTTTTTGTTTTTCATTTATATCTTAATGTGCTGTCTATGACTTACAAATTTGCTGTAGTTATTATTTTTGATTGCTTTATCATTTAGTCTTTCCTCTTACCATAAGAATAGTTTATACAATACAATTACCGTGTCATAATATTCTGTGGTTTTCTGTGTAGTTATTACCAGTGATTATTATCAGCGTAGTTACTATTACCAACTTTGTTCTATGAAGTTATTACTTATTTCTCATTAACATTCTCTTTTTTCAGATTGAAGTATGCCCTTTAGCACTTTGGCCCAAGGCAGTGAAGAGGTTTGCAGGAACTCAGCTTCTGACTGCTGGGTTTGGCAATTTTCCTCTGGCTAGCATTGGTTTAAATGTTCCCTCTGTGTGTGGGCATCAGCTGAGTTTGGTCTGACTTCCCTTTTTGCTCTAATAGAACAGCACTGAGTTCTATGTCTCACACTTGCTATGCTCTCCCTCCCCTCCCCACACAGAAATGCTCTCACAGCACACTGAGGTCAAAAGATATGAAGGCTGAGAACTGTCAACAGAATTTATCAATATGGCTATCAATATTTATCAGAGGTATTCTGCATAGGCATTATTGAAATTGATTCAATAAATGAGGTAAAGAGAATTAGATATGTCAAATAATCACTTTCACCATAAAAGGGAATATAAAGATAAGGCTGGAGATGGAAGTAAAAATGAGTAAAAAGAAAGTCAAAAGTGTCATGGGGAGATAAGAGCATACTGATTGCTAATGAGAATAAGTTAATAGAGATTTTAAAATATAAAATGAGAAAGGGTGAGAATTGCTTGTGCCATGTACTTAATAAAATAGAAAAATATAGAGTCCTATAAAGAAAAAGAGGGATTACCTTTAGATAGGAGTTGGTTAGGTGTAGCTTGTTTTGTGGCTAAATGGGCCCGCTATCCAAATATCTGAGTTTGGCTGCCCAGCCGCTTGCTTATAGGCATCGTTGGCATATGTGACCTCTGTGCTGTCGAAGAGCAAGGAAAATCCTTGCTCTTTGTAGCCCTATTGCTTTCAAGAAGACAAAAGAACACACAGGTCTATGCATGCTTCTTGGTCTTCTATCCCCAAATTTACAAATTGTCCACGTTCACTGAGCTACCATCAGTAGGGAATAGTAGGGAACAGATGTTACTTCTATTCGTCTTCTTCTAATAGGAAGAAAACATCAGGAGTAGTCAGAATTTCCCACAATGAAAATGAGCTTTTCAGATAGCAATTTTGGGATAGTAGCAGTTTTTCTATGCCTATGCCCTGTAAGTTTTGGAAAAGAATCTTGATATCTATGATATCTATGATAAATTGCTGCATTTTGCTTATGGAAGGATTTGTTTTCCCTTGTTCCTATTATGTGTTATTTTAAACATTTCTAAGTTTCCATAGCCAGCAAAACCAGTTTAAAATGTTCTGATGTGAATAAAGTTTGAATTTTTTAATTAAAATCAAAATCATTGCATCAGTTATTTTTGTCACCAGAACTATTAAATCTAAATCAAATCAGAAATCTAAATATAGGGGACATAAAGAAAATAGTAGATGCTTCAGTAAAAAAAAGCATTATTGTCCACATGTGGTATTTCACTTCATCTTCAAATTTCATTAAATTCAAATGAGATGATTATCATAGTTTATAAAACTAATGAATTACTGGGAGTACAAAAAGGTTGAGAAGTTTCCTTATTTTTAAATACATTATATTAGGATTGTGAGAAGCTAGCTGTAGATAGATGAGGAGAGAGACTAAGTGCTGTTTCTGGGTGTGTCAACCATCAAATAAAACATGATGTAGCAACATATGGCAGTAGCAAACAGAATAAAACACACAGCTTTGTTGAAGATTAGTGACACTAATGACTGCCAAACACAATATTAGTGTGATCACTCAAGCACAGTTAATAATTAGGAACTAAAGGAATAAGAAATTTAATTTATAATGGTGATGTATAGTACAGAATAAATTTCAGAGTATTAGAGAGGAAATACTGCAAACAACTGGGAAACCCACCAGAAAACTGAAGCTCATTGGCAATTCTTGAAATTCACATATTAGTTTTTATTGCTGAGTTTATTTTGGCATAGAATTTTTATATAATTCTCATGGAAGGCATATTTTCTCTATTGCTGAGTTGAAGGGATGTTTATTAAAATAAATAAGGAACTAAAATTATAATTATATACTTTGTATGTACAGTTTTGCATTTTTTAATATGTTATTTGATGTGGAGAGTAAGTGATGTCTCCATTTCTGTGAAAGTTCATGGTTGATGATACATTAGTCATTTTCTAAATTCTATATTAGATTTTTACAAAACAGTTTTAAAAGATGATTAACAAATAGTTGTTAAGAAATTGCAGATTGTTATATGGCAAAACACAAACTCCAATTTAGAATATATGTTTATTCCTAAGTAGGGACTATTTTTAGGTTACAAATTTTGTTTTGATAACACAGCATGCTATATTTCCATTTAGCTTAAGGAAAATGGGAGTACCTTTCAGTTACAGTATTTACTTTTGGAATAGGGCCTGGATTATACTAACTCAAAATGTACATGTTTGAATATATATCTACACACACACACATCTTGAGAGTGATAGCAACTTAAATATCAATCAAATAACTCTTTGACAGGGATACCCTATAACAGTTAATAATAGAAAAAAATGCTCTAAAGCATGGTATAAAATTTGTTTGGGTAAGAATTATAGAATGGAGGAATACAACCAATGATATTCACCTTCTCTGAAAGTTTTTATGTGAAAAATTTGTACACTACAAAATGAAAATCATTTTGGAAAAAAAGGATCAGTGAATAATGAATTTGGCATTTTAATGAAGAAGATAAAATGTGTTATTTTTATATTTTCTATATTCCAATATTGAATAACTTTAAATAAATTTTGGAATACATTTTTATTCGATCATAGTTCATATTTTCAATTAAGCTATAATCCGGATAAATACATGTATTTCCTATCATATTTTCCTCACAAATTTAGCTTTGGAGCCCAACTATTCAACTATGGAGTTTATAAAAAGAAGACAAGAAAAGAACAACAAAAAAGATAACTAGCTTAGAAGTGCCCTAAGTTTTGATGTGGAATTTTGGTAAGATGTGCTGAACAACATGACCCAGCCTGAAGTCCTTTAAAGAGCTAATCACTTCCACAAACCAATACCCAAAGACAGCTTTGGTCAGCTATATCAGAAGACATGAGCCCAAAGGGGCCAAAGTAGGCATTCAAAAGAAGATATGGCCATTTCTTTGCACTTTCCATTCAGGACTAGTGGCCTTACCTACTGTTAACATGGTAAAACATATTACAGAATCCCATATACAAATAGTATTCTTTCACCATCATGTATAGAAATAAAAAGATATATATTACAATTTTTAAAGTTAAATATATAAACATTTATGAATATATGAATATTTTTAAATATTAAACTATTGTCATTAATTTATGAATTTGTGAATATTATAGTATTTGTGATTTTAAGAATATTCATATGTATGTGGAATCTGGAGAGATTTATCACATAAGAACCCTATTCCTGTGTGTACACCAATATTTTTATCATTAGTTTTACTGTCTCCAATATGTTTAAATACCTTGATCTCTATTTATCAAGCATAGATACATTTTTAACTTAACAGCTCTTAAACTCTTACATTATTCTGCATTAAAGTTATCACTAATTACTCTGGGTCCCCTACTTCCTATATCCCTGGTGAATTCCTGTTCTGCCTCTAAGATCAAACTTAAAACTTTATTTTAGTTGTGAAATTTTTCTGATGCCTGAAAAGGTCCTTTGCAATCTGGCCTTGTGTTTCCTTTTCCAGTCTTGGTTTATCCACACCCCCAACACTGTGTTCTAGCTATACAGAATTATACTAAATTCCCAAAATCTATCTGGTGTCTCCTATCCTTTGAAGTTCTCCATGATCTCTTGAGCAGAGGTAAGCTCTTCTCTGTAACTATGCATGCTTTACTTGTTGAATATTTCTTTTGTTAACATTTATAGTTGTTTACGTAATTTCCAGTGGAATGTGACTATGGTTTCTTCAAGCTTCTTCCCTAGACTGGGCAGAAGCTGGGGCAGGCGTGAGTAACATTGTGAGTCCCTTGCTGATAAGCATATGTGGTGCATTTTAAAGAGGCCAAAGCTAAATAAATAGAGGCTGGATTTTGGTATCGTTAATATTACTAGAATTTCTCGTAACACATAGAAAATAGTAGGTACGTAATACTTGCTTAATTGGAAAAAAGAATAGAATTTTGTGTTTTTGTACTTTTCACATTTTTTCTTTTTTTTTGACACTTTTCCTTTTCTCTATTTGATAAAATACCTCCTGTATTTCAAGTCTTAAAACAGATATCACTCTTTATATGTAATATTTGCCTAATATGCTTAGCAGTTATTCCCTTTATCTTTCTTTCTTGTACATTTTTTTCTTCCATAAAAATGTGTGTTATCACAATGATGTCACTAATTATACTCTAATGATAATCCATAAAGGTTAATAAAATGGTTTTGAATTCAGGCATACTTGGGATTAAGTCATAGTTTTGTCAGTTATGGTACCATTGGATGCAGAGTCATATTGATACAAACTGGAAATATTAGTAGTTATTATCTTGAAGTAACTTATTTTAAAACTACATGAAATGCAAATAATGTGTGGAAGATACTTCACAACACAGGCAACCAATGTATGTTTTCTCATGTGTAGGTTTACATGAATGAATAAGAAAATTCTGGGAAAACAAATGGTCACAGCAATTTTCAAAAACTGCCTAAAAATAAAGTACTATAGATATTTGTCAGCACTCAGAAATAAAATTCCATTTTTAACTTATAGCATTTGAAATTTCATTATCTGAACATTACTATTTTAATAATAATATGTAAATTTTATTTATGATTAACTATTACTTTTTAAAATAAGTCATTTTAATTATATACTCTAAAAATAATCAATGCATGTAACATTTCTGAGGTTTTGCATATTGGGTGTAACTTTTTGTATGCCAGTTTGTCATGGGATATGTTAACATGTGGTCTTATTTAATTACTAGATTTTATATGTTTACTACCATTTTATTACAACCTTTTTTTATTATTTAAATGATACAACATCGGTTAAATTACAAGTCTTTTCTGGATTCAACCCAAAATTATATGGACTAATAAGAATTTTTTTCCTTCTTCTAAAGATACAAATAAACACATCACCAAGTAAAACTATACTTAGCTAGAGATGTTTGTCAAACAGTGTATATATTACTGTATATATTATAACATTTTTAATGTTTTGCTACTGTGTATTTGTGTATAAATGAAGTCACAAACAAAGTAGATATTTTCCTGTAGCACAAGTTATAGTTTGATTAATAGCAAAGAACTGTAAATTTATAGGTTAAAACCTGATTTCTAAGTTGACTTCTTTAAGTATATCATGCTAATTAGTATGTCATTTATCCAGTGTATCATAAACTCTAAGAACATAAAATAGGGTAATTATAGAGATGACATGATAAGTAGACTATTGGGTTTGAAGAACAAATGTAAGGTTGAGTCCCCAATTCTTTCCCAAATCATTTTCTGGTTGTTTACTCTAGTTCATAAAGTTAATAAGTAAACAAATCAATAGATACAGAAGAAATAAGTATTTCTCACATATCTTTTCCTCATTTTCAGGAATGGATGGATTTTAAATGCTTATATTTAGCAAGCATTTCAAGTTCAAGATAATAGCAAAATTTTTTCTCATGACTTTCAGTTTTTCAGTAGGCCTTTAAAATGCATTTGTTATTCTTTCTTTCATAATTCAATCCTTTCAACTAGGAACTCCTTTTCTCAAAAACTTTGCATATATACCATATGCTCCACTTTAGTATAAAATGGTGAAAACTGCTATTCTTTTAGAAATAAACTATCATCCAAAGATATATTTACTTGACCAATATCACATAAGAGCACGGATCAATATACATTTATCCTGCTCACTAGTTTACTATGAATTCCTTAAGTGATTGCAGTATTTTAATTTCTGTTGTATTAAATTTTGTTTTATTATATTTTTTAATTTTTTTAGGTATTACTTAGTTACTTAGCTTAGTAGAACTGCAGACTGTTCATTTTGCTGAATAAATTGACCACACTTGAGCAGCTGTTAAATGAGGGATTGATGGAATATTTTTCAACGACTAAAGTGTTTGAAAACACAAATAAACATCAGCATGCTGAAATAGGGGGCAGTATATATAACCTATGACACTCATATAAATGCAGTAGGTGGATTTGAAGTGACAAATAATTTCAGATATACTTGGTCTTTGGAAAACGCTGATTATTACAGGTGATTTGCACAATCCCTCTTTTAATTATTTTATTTGCAAGGTCAAAGCTTGCTGATTCATGAGATGGTAAATTTGCCAAATGTATTTAGAGATTGAAAAATAGTTTTAGTGCACAGGCACTCATAATCTTTACCAGACATTTTAAAGCTATATAGAATTTAGTACATTTTAATAGTAACTAGCAAAACAAAATCTACCTTATAGTACTTCACAAATAAATGCAGATTAAAAAATTGTATGCAATTATTTCTATGTTTAAAATATGGCCTGAAATTAGAAATATTTTTCTTGCATCACCTTTGAAACTTAAAAATAACCAAGACAGTATTATCAAGAAAGGCATGTTTATGATATGTTTATAATTTTGGAAAATAAGTTGTAATACTTCTAGTTAATCATATATACTATAATGTTTATACTGAATACTGGACTCTATATTTCCCTATCTTCTTGCTAAAATTTTCTTAAAATGTTCATACATGAACTTTTATAAGAGCCATTTAATACAATGACTGGGAGATCAGAAAATATGATGATAGCCGAGAAAGGTCAAATAGTTTTGGAGGCTGGAATGCATGTAAATAAAGATAAGTTATTATCACAGCAAAAAAGGTGAGAGTCATGCGCATACGCCCATAAACCAATGTTGAACAGTTTTGAGCCTAAAACCCAGAATGTGCTCAGGAATGAGAGGAAAAAGTTGCCTCTAAAAGCCGAGGTTTGGAAAGATTGGTAAAATGGAAAGATTGTTAAAAAAAAAAAAAAAGAAAGAAAATATTGGTAAAATGGAAAGATTGGTTAAAAACATCTATAAAAGAAAAGGAAATCTAGGTAGCTTCTACTACTGCACTGTATAGTCACAGAACTACCTATTTGTGGTAGGTGGAATAGTGAACCCTCTCTCCTAAAAGTTAAGTCCACATCCCAATCATTGAAATTTGTGACTAGCATCTTTGAAAGTGTAAATCAAGGATCCTGAGATAAGAAGAACATTCTGTATCATCAGACTGGGCTTAAAAACCAGTGGCAAGTATCCTGGTAAGAGAAAGGAAGAGAGAGATTTATTGAATGGAGAAAAAGACAGAGACAAAAAAAATGGTGATGAAAAATGGTGGTAGAGATTAGAGTGATACAGTTACCATTCAAGGAATGATGAAAGCCACAATAGCTGAAAGAGGCAAGGAACAGATTCTTCGTTAGAGCCTTTGTAGGGAACAGAACTCTGTAGTCACCTTGATTTCAAACTTCTGGCATTCTGAACTGTGACAAAATAAATTGCTTTTTGAGTCATAGATAATGGGTAATTTATTATAGCAACAGCAGGAAATGAATACAGCAACCTTCACCCTGATAAAAGAATGGAAGTTTATTCTCCCAGGAAAGGTTGATTCAGAGAGAATCTGGGAAACTGAAGCAAATCTGAAGACAAGACAATATACAAAAACAAAGAGATTCAATGGAAAACTATACATCCTGAACAGTGAAGCATTACCTCCCTCACACACCACATTTTCAGTAATGGGGGAAGAAGCCTTATGAGCTCAAACATACAAAATGTACAATTTCTAAGAAACATTCTAGCTCAGAAGAAAATGTCACATGTTAATGGTGATTAATATTTCTTAAATAAAAATTGGCCCTAATTTCGGGAATTAATGGTGATGCTCACCAATCACAATTTCAACAACCAAACATGAAATTTTTTATCATGTCTTTAAAGACATGTCTTAAGTGTACAGGAACCACTGATTTCCAATGTGTGTTTGAAAAAAAAAATACTGTAAAATAAGAGAAATAATAAAGCCAAGGGGGAAAATAAAGCAAATGTCTAAAACACTGTGTAAGAAAAAGAAAGAAAAATTAAAAGACTTAGGTTTATAAAGAGGCAATTGCTTATTGACATAAGAATACTGTATAGAATGTAAAATTTTATATAAAAATGTTTTTCAAATTAAAAATAAGTTAGAAAATTAAACAACTTATGGTCATAGAGCCCAGAATTTTTTTTTAAATTTACACCAGAAAGAATTATGAACTAGAGAAGACAATGAGAATGTTAAGCTAAGAAATGTAATAACTAAATTAAAGGAGTTACAAAAATTGAGAACAGAGATAATTTAGGAGTTGAAATTATCAAGAACATAATAAAACCTTCTCCATGTTAAGGGACAGTCAGACTGAAGGAGTCTAATGAAAACCCAACAGATAATTTTTAAAATTCCATATCATAGCATATCATTGTAAAATTGTTAAATCTGAAATGCCAGAGATAAGATAGAATATTCTAAAAGCATCCAGAGAAAACACAGAGAGGGAATGGGAGAGAAAGAGGAAGGAAGGGAGGAAGTCAGAGAGAGAAACAGAAAGGGAGGAATGAATGAATGAGCAGTAAAAATTTTAAATAATTTTATAATAATACTGCAATACACCTTATAAAGAATGAAGGAATTTAAAATTCAGAGGCTGTTGTTTTCTACAATGGAATTTTATACTAGTCCTATAATGAAATAAGTGTGATTGTAAAATAAATGCATTTTTAGATAGGTGCATACACTCAACTCTGACAATTGTTTAAGTAACCAGGTGAGATTTGGCTGGAAAATAATTTCATCCATACCATCCATAGTATTTAACTAGTAGTTAACTCCAGATATGAAAACAACATATTTATATTATTGTGATAGCCTAGGTTATGCTAGCCTAACTGACTCCATCTTAGCTGCAAACTCCATTTTGCCTCGCCCTCCCTGCCGTGTCTCCCTAGGGTGCATAACTGGGCCACACTGATGTTGTTCTTATGTCACGCTGACTCTATGCTCATCCTACCATGTAACCATTGTAACTACATCCTGCTTGACAAGCACACCTGCTATTGTGAATAACTCTCCTTGGACCCCCTTTGGTGATTGTTTGGAAATAGCCTGGCCTGCAACCATGTCCCTCTAACCTGCTCATTCTGCTTCTGTAAAATTCTGCTTTAGCTAGGCTCCCCCTCCCCTACCTAAATCAATGTATAAAAAGGAATCAAGCCCCTTCCTCGGGGCTGAGAGAATTTTGAGGATTAGCCGTCTCTCAGTCGCCTGCAATAAAGGATTCACAATTGGAACTCAGAATGTGGCGTTCTCCAGCTAACTTGCTCGGATATAACATTATCAATTATACGTATGTCTATTTTAGATCTTGACACTCTGAAAATTGCTGAAAGATACCCTACAAAAAAATGATAGTGAGAAAAGAAATAGGAAAGGTATGGAATCCAGGATCTATAGCTTCAAGCACTAGAGACAGGGACAGAGGCTCCCAGGAGGATGCTGAAGGGTAGTCCTTGCAAATATTGTTCACAGCAAGCCTGGAGAGCACACAGGCTTAGATTGGAGTGAAAAGTTAACTTCGAAATCATCATCCAGATATGTAGCTTTAGGTTAAAGAAAGTGCTAATCATTTACTGATAAATGGTAAAATTAAGCATAGACAAACATTAGCAAGAAACCTAGTAAATGAGAGAAGATATGTCAGTGAACTGTGCATGTCTTAGCTGTGAATAATATCTAAGTAGTCATAAAAGAGGCAAACTCTGAAATCCGGTTGAAATAAAAATTGTGTTATAGGTAAACAGGTAAGATTGGGCTGCAAAATAATTCAACCCATAGCATCCACAGTGTCAAGATCTAAAATGGAAATATCTATATTTGGTAATATAAATACACTGTTTTCAAATCTGTTGTTACATACTAGCTACCACGAGAAACTGCTAAAGAGAGGGAATAGCTGATTACAGGAAGAGTACTTTTAAATTATATATTTTGATCAGAATTTTAAATCAAAATTTTTTTGAGTAACATGCTGACCATTAAGCTAATGGAACAAGGACATCAGTTACCAAGTGACCACACATGACAAAGAATACAGTCTTTACAAAACTAGTTTAGAAAAGTATCTAAACAAACAGCTAAAACTCACAAAGCAATGATAACTCTAGGGAGGGGCAGAATCTGACTTCCAGAATTACAATATTATAATATTCAAAATGTCCAAATTTTTACAAAAAGAAAATATGAATCATAAAGAGAAACAAGAATGTATAGACAACTCACAAGGAAAGCAGTCAAAGCATTCTTTTTAAAGATATTTTCTAACATTAAAAATTTTAATTTCTCATTATCAATGACTGCTTTCTCAAACATAACAAATAAAGAAAAAGTTTATGAAAGGTGGATGAAATAAGACACTGACAGAAAGCTCTCAATATCACTATTTTTTACCACACTTTTTTGAGATACTTTTCTATATTCTTACAAAGGTAAGAGTTGAGAATTATATAGCCATTCTGTTTCAGGAAGGAGGGGGAATGTGTGGAGTGTGGGAAAATGTAGGAATTTAAGATTATACTTCAATAACCACCTCTGGAACATAAGAGAAAATGGGCTACTTTTCAGAGATATACTACTTATATATGGGTGTTTCTAAACAGATTTTCAGGGAAAGTTTTGAAGTATTAAAGAAGCAAACGTGGCTGGGCGTGGTGGCTCACACCTGTAATCCCAACACTTTGGGAGGCTGAGGCAGGTGGATCACAAAGTTAAGAGATCAAGACCATCCTGGACAACATGGTGAAACCCCCTCTGTAATAAAAATATAAAAATTACCTGGGAGTGGGAGCACATGCCCGTGGTCCCAGCTGCTTGGAGGCTGAGGCAGGAGAATCACTTGAACATGAGAGGCAGAGGTTGCAGTGAGCTGATATCACACCACTGCATTCCAACCTGGGTGAGTAAGACTCTGTCTCAAAAAAATTTTTAAAAAGGAGCAAATTGTGTGACTTGCTATCTGCTTCTCTTCCCTTTTACTGTTTACTGAAGAAAGGCAGACAAGGAAAGAATTCTTAAAGAAATGTCTATGCTCCAAGAAAGAGGGCAATAAAAGTAAAACGAATGTGAATACTGTTCTTATTCATTGTCTCATACCCAACCTCCAGTTTCCTGTTCAATTAAGCTCACTAAAATTGACATAATTTTTTAACAATTAAATAGAAGTATATTCTTTCTATTAGCCTAAGCACACTGGACAGTTCATCTGTATTTTCTCAAAATGTGACCATATTTAGTGTAAAATCAAGAAACTTCACAATGAAAACAAATATACAGCTATAGATTTATATCTTGATTATCAAAAATTTATGAATTACAAAATGAGCCTATGAGTGTGGTGGCTCATGCGTATAATCCCAACCCTTTGGGAGGCCAAGGTGGGAGGATCACTTGAGCACAGGAGTTTGAGACCAGCCAGACAGCATAGAGTGATATTGTCTCTCTTTTTTTTTTTTTTTTTCAAGCAAGCCTGTCTAGCATAAACATGCTTCTAATGTAATCAAAGTATTTTAACATGCTTATGAGATTTTCAGTGATTCTTACATTGTGTAGTAACAGCACGATATCTTCATTAGCAATAGAATGAGTTAGGAAGTGACAGAAACTATGTACTGACATTCTACTATATGCCAGATACAATGTTAGTTTCAACTATTTTATATTAGACAAACAAATCAAACAAATATAAAATGTTTTCCATCCATAATGTAAATTTTATCTGTTTATAGATACGTATAAAGTTGTGAGACTTTTTTTTTTCTTTTTTTTTTTTTTTTTTTTTTTGAGAGAGGGTCTAGCTGTATCACCCAGGATAGAGTGCAATGGTTTGATCTCAGCTCAGCTCACTGCCATCTTGACCTCCTGGGCTCAGGTGATCCTCTCAATTCAGCCTCCTGAGTAGCTGAGACTACAGGCCAGTGCCACCATGCCCATCTAATTTTTGTATTTTTAGCAGACACGGGGTTTCGCCATGTTGCCAGGCTGGTCTGGAACTCCTGACCTCAAATGATCCATCCACCTTGGCCTCCCAAAGTTCTGTGACTACAGGTGTGAGCTACCATGCCCGTCCTCTGTATTTTAATGTAAGTGGTGATGATAATATTTTAGACATTTTTAAAGTCTCTAAAAAAACCTCACCTTTTTTTTTAGGATCACTTGTACCTGCGCTATTAAAACAATAAAAAGTCCCCATCTGTTTTTAGAAGATTTCCAATTTTTTTCTCTCATCAGTAGTTGCCTCCACTTCATTTTATTCTTGAATGCTTACACTATTTTAAATTTATCTATTATAATGATATGTCGGAAGAAAATACTGGCAAGTAAATGTATCCTATTTCTCAGGTGTAACTAGAAATTTACAATATATTTCAGAAGCTCTACAATCTGGTATTTTCTGACTCTACACAAATCTACTGGATTTTCCTTTCAGTTTCCATCAGATTACTTGGCAACACAACACAACTAGATTTGAATTACAAGTTGTCAATTTGTAACGTGTTGCTAATCACAAGTTCAATGATTTTTTAATTATAAATAAACACAAAATATGTCTTGCTGAATATCAGTAATGCCTTATGGAGAATAACACCTGCTTTCAATAGCGTCAGGTAATAATTTATTTTACAGTTTATTTTCTATCATTTTCTATTTTAAACAAACAGTATTCCAAAAGAATGAATGAAATAAAGACTTATGAGTCCCCTAGTTGCAATCCCTCTCAGTTTGATATATACTGAGAAGCTCTTGTTTGTTTCCCTGAATACTTCTTAGTAGGATCCATGACAGATCATGAAAATGACAGCAAACAGTTTAACAGCTATTCTGATTCTTTAAAATGGCTGTTCTGAATAGAATAAAAATTGTTAGATGCTTCATATGCAATATAAAAATTGGACTAGCATTAAATTTATCCCAGCTTATTGAAAGATTTTTTTGGTTGAGCTGAAATTAGTTTTTATTTAGGTGATAAAATAACTTAGCACTCAAAGAGAAATATAGGATTTTATATTGTAATAAACAAAAAGACTAAATATTGCACCTTATAGTACCACAAAATAAATTACCACTATCTCTTATCTAGAGAACTTAGCAGAGTTAGAGACATTGTCCAGCATTATATTGAAAGAAACAATAATTTTCAACTGCGCTGAAATTTGTGTGTGTGTGCACACACATAAGAATAATTCAGAGCATCAGCATCTCAACATTGAGGATTGCATTGGTATGATTGGAGATTACATATTTCACACAATATTCCTTTAGAAATTTTTACTTAACGATTTTCCTATTCTTATCCTTAATTCTATTCCAAAGAGCTGAAGGTAAACATGCCTCTTTGTTTGCTTGTTTCTTTTTAATCTGGTAGAGTTTGTTATTATAGCTTGGGATATTCAAGTAATAATGGAATAACAGATATTTTCTATTGGCAAGCCAATAAATGTTATTTAATGTTGTTTTAATAGTAGCAGCTATTTCACGGAACTTAACTAATATTTTTATTTAGCATTGATCCCTAAGGCAATTTCAGAGGGATTTTATTTTATTCTGATGGAAAATAGTTCTATAAACAAAACCAAATGTTGTTAAAAATGCATACAAATATGACAAAAATCATAGATGTTAATAGAAAATATGTATTCTTAGTAGCTATGAACATTAAATTCCCTTTTTATCATTGAATTTTTTGGGTAAAATGGTGATATAATAATTGGCTTTATATTTTCAAAGTCATTATATGTGTATTATCTTAATATATTCATCAAAATAAGCCAGTTAAGTGTGTATGGGGTATTTGATAATGAAAAATTTTATTTTAGGCTATTCTAAAGAAAATTAAGAACAGACTATTTGGTAACTGTTTATTCTTGTGAAAAATTAACCAACATCAAATTATGAAATATGGAAGTCAGCCTGAGATTAAGGAAAAAAAACAAGACGAGTCAGATTTCATTTATTGCATAGCTAAGATACAAAGAAACTTTAAAAATTGCATTTGAGATACACAAGTAAAGCCTGACCCCCTAGCTGAATTCTTGGTCAGAATGAAACAGAACATATAAAATGAAGCATATATTAAACATACATGTGGAAAGCATAAATTAAATACATATACATGTCAAATATTTTAGCTGATAGAAAGTGGATAGGAATAATAAACTGTGAGAATCAGTAGTGATATTGGAGATTATTATGGTAAAAATTCAAAGAAGATAGTAATATTTAGAAAATTTTGTGAATAAATAGGTAAGTGGTAAAATAATAGGACGAAATAGCAATACAAGAGGATAATAGTCTGTACGCTCTCACTCATATACGGGAGCTGAGGAAATGGATCTCATGAAAATAGAAAGTAGATTGATAAAGGGGATGGAGGGATGAGAAGCTGATTAATGGGTACATATATACGGGTTGATAGAAAAAATAAAACCTAGTAATTCATAGATCAGAAGGGTGACTATAGCTTATAATACTGTATTGTATATTCCAAAATGGTTAGTTTATGCTTGTTATGTTTCTAGCATAAAAAAGACAGGTATTTCAGATGATGTATATCCCAGGTACACTGATTTGATTTTTACAAACTATATGCATGTATTAAATTATCACATGCATTCAAAAACTATGTACATATATCATACAAAATAAAAGTTGTTTAAAAAAATTTTAAAAAGAAAAAAAGGAGAAGGCAATAGTCAATGAAAGGTAAACTTAGCAGTCTGGGTTGCTCAAACTCAGCCCATTCCAAATATAGACCTATTTTTAAAAATGAAAAAGTATTTGGCCACTTGCTGGGAGATAACCCTTGTTCCCTTGAAATAGTCTTCCCAATGAGTCTTTTTATATGCCTGTGGCCTTGGGTCACACTTCATTTATGGCAAATTCCTGCTTTTGTATGCCTGAAGCCTTGGCCCATGTTGTACCAGTTTGACCAGATAAGTTTATTCCAGGAATGTGATGTATATAATACAGGTCATATTGGTCTGTCGTCAGGTGCTGAAGTCTGAGCAGCTGAGGTTAGTCATGTGTCTGATTGACTCCCAACAAAAACACTGGCCATCAAGGATCCTGTGAGATTTCCTAGTTAGCAACACTTAGCACACATTGTTATACATCATTGCTGAGAGAATAATTAAGTGCATTGCCGTCTGACTTCACAAGTGTGGGCATCTAGATGGTTTCTCCTGGACGTTAGCCCATGCATTTTTCCCCTCCGCTGGTTTTAATCTGTATCCTCTCAGTGACATAAGCCATAATTGAGTGTAACAGCTTTCCTAGCCTTGTGGGTCCTTATTAGCAAATCCTTAAGCCTGATAGTGGTCTTGGGGATGACTGACAAAGTAGCTTTAAAAGTACAGATTATAAATGGATAGTTTGAAGATTCTAATGTTCTCTAAGTTGTGAATATAATACACTAAAAATATTAAACCTTTAAAAATTATTTTAGAGAAAAATCTTTATAATAATATTCATATTGAGCATAGCTTTTTATGTAAATTATTTCATGTTCCAATCTAAAAACACTATTTGAGAATTAAGGGAGTTAAGGAAATCAATCAAAATCCATGGCTATATGTCTGTTGCTATTTGAAATAAGGCTATCTTACATGTATTAATAAATGAAATAACTACAACTGATACTTTTGAGTGCTTACTATGTTTCAATTTTCTGCATGCTTTATATGTTTTGTTTTATTCAGTTTCATAAGTCTCCTTAGCATAGTTTACTAGTATTATGCCCACTTTATAAGAACGGAGAGTAAAAGGTATTAAGAAACTTGCCCAAAGTCAAAAAATAACCCTTTGATGGTGATAAGACTACAATCTAAGATTTTTGGACTTAAAATCCTTATATGATGATTTTTCTGTGTGTCAAACATGGTACTGAGTATTTTAGATATATAATTTATTTAACCTCAAAATCACATAAGAAAGCTTTCCCACTTTACAAACAAAGTGGCAGACTCAGAAGGATTCACCAATTTATTCAAGGTCACTGGACTAGCAAGGGACAAAATTATAAATCAAAAGTATCGGCCTGTATTGATGCTTATCATTGATACAGTTGATTAGGGCTACTTGAAAGTAGAGAGAGGCAAGACAAAAGAGATGATTTCAATAGTTTTAGGTAAGCAAAGTCTAAAACAGTAATAAAATGAGTAAGAAAAAGTATAGTTAATATAATTGAAAGAAACAGTGTAAATCAATTTGTTAAAAAAATGTATAAAAATCGACCCTGCTTTAAAACAAAGCCAAAGAAAACAAAGAAATATGTAGGCTCAAGATAAGACTTTAAAGAGGTGGCTGTAACAAATAGTAAAAGCTATCCTTCTGATGCAAAGTAAAAATGATATTCTGTATAAATTGAAAAATAAATCAGACATCTTTTAAGACTCCATACATTAATTATTTCATGAGCTTATTTCCCAGAACAAGAAATAATTTTTTAAAAAAGTTGTCAGCAACTGAGGTAATAGTTTTTTGTGGTGTTTGTTTGTTTTCTTTAACTTTCAGGAATCTACTCCGGAGTTCAGTATTACATTCCTAGTTCAGCAAAATAAGCTTATAATTGTTTATTTTCTAAGTTTTTGATGGACCTTAGAGTTTGAATAACTAAATCATAAACTCAAAAAGACATTAAGATTTAATAGGGGTAGAATAATCATTGGAATAAATTTAAGATCATATTTTTTGACAGTTTTTAATCTAAAATCTTTCTTCATTGTTATCGCTTCTCTCTTTTGTATACACTGTAGCTCCTCAGGTGAAGTTAAGTCTATTTCGAAGCAGAGATTGATTCTGAGATGTTCCTCCTACACTGCTTAACAATTAAGACAACATGTTCAAGTGTTGTAAACTTTCTTTCACTTATGGTTTCATTTACTATATTGCAGTAATGCATTCTATCTCAAAAATATGACTGTTTATTTTATTCCTTACCAAGACTTGTCATATTCCAGCTCATTGTCTGAGATAATTTAGCTGTATAGCAAGAAATTATCAAACTTCATGTATTTCTCTCTTGCTCTGACTCCAAAGAAAACAGATGGAAATATAATAAATACTTTCAGTGTTTTTTTTTTTTTTTGTAATTCCATGGCATGAGTAATAAGAATTTTTTAAAAAAGAAAAACATATATACCTACTCTCAGTTACCCACAGAAGTTGATATTTTAAATGATAAATTAACAAATAATGCATTAAATATTCAGCAAATATTGATGGGCTATTATTTGCCAACTTCTAGTGTTAGCTGAACAAGATATAATTCCCATTTTCAAATAGCTTGTCCAATATGGTAATCATGTAATTGAGATGGTGAAATTTATAGCCTTATAAAAGAACAAAAGAGAGAGCCCTAAAATAACTCCAAAAATCAGGGGAAACTTCTTCCATAAAATGATTTGGCAAATATTTAAAGAAAGGAAATTGTCTGGGCAAGGACTAAATAGATTTGTTTGTAAAGGGTGTGCCTATTATTCTTCTAGTGTTACTTTAAACAATACCCAATATTTAATTAAAGATTTTCAGCCTAAATATTATGTAACCTCATTTTTATTTATGTAATCTGGCAGGATCACAATTGAAGTAAAGAATTGCTGTCATAATTGTAAGGAATTGGGGAAAATGCAACTGCTTTCTGTTATATTTAATCAGCTTCTGGAATGGTGTTATACTAGTGATCATGTTCATTCTGTTCATTTGTAATTCAAATTTAATGAGAACTACCCAATACCAATACTGTTGAGAAGCACTAAACATAGAGGGGAATTTCTAAAGCCAATTAGAATTAATACATAAATAAGATTCTACATCAATTATCTATGAATGCATACCAAATCATCACAGAAGTTTGCAGTTTAAAATAACAAAATCATTTAAAATTTCTCATAGTTTCTGTGGGTTTGAATTTTGCAAGCCAGCTTGACTGAATGGGTTCTCTCAGGGTCTCAGATGAGGATTCTGTCAAACAACAGCAAAACCTGAAATCATCTTTAAGTCTTTTTCACTTTGATGTCTGAGCTGGGAAGACTCAATAAGACGGAAGCTGGGACTGCTTAAGAAGATTCCTCAGCATTCCTCTCTACCTCTATATGGGTCCTCTGCATAGTCTATTTTCAGGGGGCAGGTTCAAATAACCTGGAATCCTTATATGATGGCATAGGGCTTACGAGAAAGACAATCTAATAAATCTACACAAAAATAATCTTTTCATCTCACCTAGCCTGTAAAGTCATATAATATCACTTTGCCACATTTCATTTGATATAAATAAAGCATGAAAGAAAGTTCATACTTAAGGAAAAAGAGTTTATATTCTCTCTCTCTCATTTTTAGACAGAATCTTGCTCTGTCACCTAAGCTGGGGTGCAGTGGCTTTATCTCAGCTCACTGCAACCTCTGCCTCCAGGGTTCAAGCAATTCTACTGCCTTACCCTCTTATGTAACTGGGATTACAGGTGCCTGCCACCATGCCTGGCTAATTTTTGTATTTTTAGTAGAGACAGGATTTCACCATGTTGGTCTCGCTTGTCTCGAACTCCTGGGCTCAGTTTATCTACCTGCCTCAATCTCCCAAAGTGCTGAGATCACTCCATGTCTTAATGACAGAAGAGTTCATAAATTTCCAGATATATTTTATATCAACCACAGCATTCTAGTTACTATCTAGGATGTGAAAAGATCAAAAGACTAAAGTCTATCACTCCCACCTTTACAAACACAACAATAAAAGTTGAGTGAAATAAAAAGTCACAGTTTTGTTGAATCCAACAAAAATCAGGGAAAAGTAACTCTCCTGAAACCTACAGAAACACTGGGGTCTAAGCGGCGGTGGGAGATGGGGGGAGCTGAGAGAGAGAGTTGGACACCTAGGGTAAAAGCAGTCAGATACTAGTGAGAAGAATTTACCAAAAGTTGTTAATGAATACATCATGAATAGATCAAAGCCAAGTAAGGCTCACATATGAAAAAAAAAAAAAACAGATTAACAAGATCTCTGGGAAGCATTCATCATCACCATAGTATAGAGAAGAACAGCTATTGTAAGAAAGACATGGAACCCATCAGATTGATCTCTTTTGTCTCCTTTATAGTGGAAAAGAGCCTTAAACTAAAGAGAGAACAACAAATACTGTTTTTCTTAGGGCACAAGGAAAAACTCATTACAGCTGTGTACAAGGACTACAATATAAGGTGTAATCCTAGGGAAAGGAAGGGCATCAAGTGTATGTATTGAACTCCTATCTACAGTTGAGTAGGGAAAGAATATTGACATTGAGAAAGTAAGACTCCTGAGATCTACCAACAAAGTGCCTAACTAAAACTAAAGCTTTATAATCCACACCCTCTATCCATGTCCCACCCTTATCTAACAAGCTGTTCTCAATTTATAGGGGAATACTGTTGAGAGAATATCCCTCTGTGAAGCACGGTGCAAATGGGAGGCACAAAGTTAAGGATAGAGCAGTTGTTGAGAAAAATATTTTGTCAAGCTTTCACCATAAAAACATTGTCTTTTGAAGAAATTTAAAGCTTATGGTGCCATGAGATGAATCATAGCAACAACAACAAAAACAAAGCTCAAACTCACCTCAACTCCTGACTACAATGACCGAAAGGCCCAAGGCAAAATGAGTTGTTGATTTCCAAACATCCAAACATATTTATACATACAAAACTGTGTAAATATAAAATACTGCCCTCGACAATATTTCTGGCATTCATTGACTACCAAGAAGAAAATTAATCAAGAGAAATAGATTCAAATATGATATATGTGCTGGAATTACCAGAAAGAAAATTTAAAATATTGAAAACATGTTAAAGACTAATGGAAAATGTTGATAACATGCAAGATTGCGTGGGTACTGTGAGCAAGAGATGGAAGTCAAAAGAAATGCAAAAAATGAAAATAACAGACATGAAGTAAGCTGATTACTGAAATCAACATAGCTGAGGAAGGAATCAGAGAACTTGAAAATAAGTCGATGGAAATTACTTAAACTAAAAACCAAATAGAAAAATAGTAAAAATATCAGAAAGCTATGAGATAATATACAAAATGCTTAGTTTTATAACTGTGATCACAGAAAAATAAGACAAAATGGGAACAAATCTTCTAAAATTAATAACAAACAGCAAAGTACAGGGAGACAACTATAAAACAGGCAGGGTGAGGTAGGCTAGATTGAGATGTTGATATTGCATACATAAGAACAAAAGATAGAATAACAGAGATTTCTCATCATAAACCACGCAAGCTAGAATCAAATGAAGTGATATATATCAAGTGGTAGAAAAAAACAGAAAAACCAAAAACTGTCAACCCAGAGTTTTAGGAAAAAAAAAATTGAAAAATGAAGAACAAATAAAGAGTATGTCAGACAGAATATATCAAAACAAACAAACCAACAAAAAGAAACTGTTAACAAGTGAGGGATTGACTTCCAGCAGACCATCACTACAAGAAATTAAAAGGTAAAGAAATAAATGTGCCATCAGAGAGAATTTTAGATCACATTGTAAAATGTAACATTTAACATTTGTTTAATGAAGAGCAGAGAAAACAAAGAAAAAAGGAGAACAAAGGGTAAAAAATAAAACTAAACTTTTATTTATATTTCAGTTGCTCCAGAATAAAACTCACTCTCTAAAACAAAAATGGTAGTGCTATGCTACATGTCTGAGCATAGGCTTAAGTTATAATTTATGTAGGAATACCACAAAGTACAAGGTAGAGGAAATGGGAATTGACAGGTGTCAGGTCTTTAAACTACATATGCAAAGATGTAAAATTATTTGAAAATAAGTTGCTGTTAATTACAAGGTATATAAATTAAAGGCAACTACTAAATATTTAATAAGCAATAATAAGCAAATATGAGAGAAAAAATAAAATTAAAAAATTGTCAATAAATATCAAAGCAGAGAATAGAGCAGAGAATAAAGAATCAAAGAACAGAGTAATGGATAGAAAATAGCTAGTAAGGTGGTAGATGTTACCAGTAAGATTCATGTTTACATTACTGGAAAACAATCTGGAGGCACAAATAAAATAAAGAAATTCTCAAGTTTGGATAGCAGAAGCCAGACCTACTTATTTGTTGCCTACAGGGAACCCACTTTTAATATAAGGACGTGGGTTATAAGTACAAGAATGGTGAAAATTATTCCTTGGAAAAACTAATCAGAGGAAGTCTGGAAGAGCTATATTGATACAAAAGTAGATTTTTATAACATAAATATGAAAGGCATAAAGGAATATATTAATAAATAATGGTAACAATTCTGTAACATTTAACAATCTTAAATATGTATGCAGCTAAAAAGACAGCTTCAGAATTTATAAAGCAAATTCTGATTTCATCTAAAAGAGGAAGAGAGCTGGAAGGGGCATTGTTCAAACAATTAAAACAGCAGAAGAAACTACAAATTTCTGATTTTTCTTGAATGCATCAAAGAACTGAAGTCACAAGGTAAACAACTAACTTTATCTTGAGAAAAACCATCACAAGCAGGGAAAAACAAAATTTCAAGATTTGCTTATCTTGTGCAAATACTGGCAAAAGACATACACACTAGTGAAAAAGTCAGAAACTTTTAACATACTGCTGAAAACTAAGTATAGACTACTGTGAGAGTGTGAAGAATCTGGTGATCATAGACATAGGGGGGCATGCACTCTCTTGCAGACTTTTCCTCCAAGAAACTTACCAGGTAGTCACAGGAAACATAGTAGAGCATCCTAAAATACTTCTTCCTGATGGTAGCTGATTAAGGGAAGGAAAAGCCATTGCTGAAGTTCCTTTCAGACTTATTTTCTCCATTCACTACCAGACACACATTTTTCTTATCTCTCTTATAGAACAAAAGCTCTAATCTGCATGGAGAAAGACATAATATCTGTAGCCTGAGGCTACTGGTGAAAACTCAGTGTAGCAATGGCAGTGGAACAGATGCCACCACCTAAACATTGCCCAGACGTTGTCTTCCATGTTTTAGATTAATCTAGTGCTTTATTTATTTCTTAATGCTAGACTCTTTATGATTTATAGCATGAATCTAAACTTATTAAAGTCTGTCTTCAAGTAACGTTATACGTCTTCATTTATAGTGTATCAATCTTACCAGAGCTGACATTATTTCATTCCTTTTAGTCTTAATGCTATTGTCATGCTATTGCTTTTACATATGATATAAACCTCAGAATTCATTGTTATATTTTTGTTTAAATAATTATCTTAAAAATAAGAATACCATTTTCTTATGGTGTTTCTGGTTTTCTTCATTATCGATGTCCATATGGTATCATTTTTCTTCTTCCTGAAATACATTTTTTAACATTTCTTTTTTTGTGTGCTTTGTTTGTTTATTTTTCTTTTCTTTTCTTTTTTTATTATACTTTAGGTTCTGGGATACACGTGCAGAATGTGCAGGTTTGTTTCATAGCTATACACATGCCATGGTGGTTTGTGCACCCATCAGTCCATCATCTACATTAGGTATTTCTCCTGATGCTATCCCTCCCCCAGTCTCCCAACAGGCCCTGGTGTGTGATGTTCCCCTCCCTGTGTCCATATGTTCTCATTGTTGAACTCCTACTTATAAGTGGGAACATGTAGTGTTTGATTTTCTGTTCCAGTGTTAGTTTGCTGAGAATGATGGTTTCCAGTTTCACCCATGTCCCAACAAAGGACATGAACTCATTGCTTTTTTATGACTTCATAGTATTCCATGGTGTATATGTGCCACACTTTCTTTATCCAGTCTATCACTGATGGGCATTTGGTTGGTTTCAAGTCTGCTATTGTCAATAGTGTTGCAATAAACATACATGTGCATGTGTCTTTATAGTTCAATAATTTATAATTTTGGAGGTATATACCCAGTAATGGGAATGCTGGGTCAAATGGTGTTTCTGGTTCTTTGAGGAATCACCACACTGTCTTCCACAGTGGTTGAACTAATTTACACTTCCATCAACAGTGTAAAAGTGTTCCTATTTCTCTGCATCTTCTCCAGCATCTGTTATGTCCTGACTTTTTAATGATCGCCATTCCAACTGGTGTGAGATGGTATCTCATTGTGGTTTTGATTTGCATTTCTCTAATGTCCAGTGATGATGAGCTTTTTTTCATATGTTTGTGGGTCACATAAATGTCTTCTTTTGAGAAGTGGCTATTCATATCCTTCACCTACTTTTTGATGGAGTTGTTTATTTTATTGTAAATTTATTTAAGCTCCTTGTAGATTCTGGATATTAGCTCTTTGTCAGAAGGAAAGCTTGTAAAAAAATTTTCCCATTCTGTTGCTGGTTCACTCTATGAAAGTTTATTTTGCTGTGCAGAGCTCTTTAATTAGATACCATTTTTCAATTTTGGCTTTTGTTGCCATTGCTTTTTGTGTTTAGTCATGAAATCTTTGACCGTGTTTTAACCTAAATGGTATTGCCTACGTTTTCTTCTAGGGTTTTTATAATTTTAAGTCTTACATTAAGTCTTTAATCCATCTTGAGTTAATTTTTGTATAAGGTGTAAAGAAGGGGTCCAGTTTTGGTTTTCTGCATATGGCTAGCCAGTTTTCCCAACACCATTTATTAAATAGGGAATCCTTTTCCCATTGCTTGTTTTACTCAGGTTTGTCAAGAGAGGAAGTCAAATTGTCTCTGTTTGAAGATGACAAGATTGTATATTTAGAAAACCCCATCGTCTCAGCCCAAAATCTCTTTAAGCTGATAAGAAACTTCAGCAAAATCTCAGGATACAAAACCTATGTGCAAAAATCACAAGCATTTTTATACACCAATAATAGAGAGCCAAATCATGAGTGAACTTCTATTCACAATTGCTATAAAGAGAATAAAATATCTAGGAATACAACTTACAAGGCATCTGAAGGACCTCTTCAAGGAGAACTGCAAATCACTGCTCAAGGAAATAAGAGAGAACACACACAAAAAAATGGAAAAACATTCCATATTCATGGATAGGAAGAATCAATCAATATCATGAAAATGGCCATGCTGTCCACATTAATTTAGAGATTCAATGCTATCCCCATCAAGCTACCACTGGCTTTCTTCACAGAATTATAAAAAAACTACTTTAAATTTTATATGGAACCAAAAAAGAGCCCATATAGCTAAGACAATCCTAAGGAAAAAGAACAAAACTGTGCTACTGTAGCCTTATAGTACAGTTTAAAGTCAGGAGGCATCACGCTACCTAACTTCAAACTGTGCTACAAGGCTACAGTAACCAAAACAGCATGGTACTGGTACTAAACAGATATATAGACCAATGGAACAGAACAGAGGCCTTAGACGTAATGCCACACATTTTTAAAACATTTCTTTAGACAAAGTCAGCTCCTGGTGAATTTGCTTAGATTTTGTAGCTCTGAAAACATTTTTATTTTGCCAATATGTTTTTGCTTGGTAAAATATTAGACTAATTTTTAATTTTCTCTCAATATTTGAAAGAAATATTCTACACTCTTCTCACATGATCTTTAATAGGAAACTAGTTTCATCATTATATTCATTTTCCTATGACATTTTTTTTCCTCTCTGACTTTCATTAAGATGTTCTCTTTATAACTAAATTTTGAGCAAATTGGTTTTATATTGTCACTTTCCTTCTGTTTTGTGTGCTTTGGGTTGGTTATAGTTTTTTGTATCTGTGAATTTAAAATTTCCATTTAGTCTAATACATTTTTGGCCATTATATTTTTCAATATTTCTGTTTCCTTTCTATCTTTTACCACTCAGGGACTCTAATTACTTATGTAGTAGGCCACATGAAGTGCTGCCATTGCTCACTGAACATTTTTCTATTTTTTAAAATTCTTTTTTGTGTTTGTGTTTCATGTTTTGGAGTTTTTCTTTCTATAAGCTTATTAATATTTTTATTTACAGTGTCTAGTATGCTGAGTTTTTCATCCCAGTTTTTGTGGTTTTTATCTCCATAAGTGTTTTTCTGATCATTATTACATCTACTAGATTTTTACTTAACTTTTGAACATATGGAATGAAGTTGTGGTAACTGTTTAAATGTCCTTCTATACTAATTATAACAGCTGTGTAAGCTCGGTTCTCTTTCTGTTGATAGTTTTTCTCCTTACTGTCTGTAGGTCATTTTTTTCAGCCTGGTATTCTTTGATTAGATGCCACACATTGTATATTTTGCCAAGTTGAGTGATAAGTATATTTTGAATTGCATATGTTTCATTAACATGTTTTTCTGAAATCTTGAAATAAGATTTTTGAAAGGAATTTGATGCCTTCCTATCTACCTTTTATGATTTGTTAACTGGGCCTAATAAGTATTCAGTAATGGATTAATTATCTCATACAAATGAAGAAAGACCTTGCAAAGTAGGATACCCTGTAAACTAATTTTCCGTTTTAATTTTAGCTCATGCCAATAGGCAACATATCCAGCCCTCTGAGTGTGTTAGAGACTATTACTTATAACTCATTTGGATGAAGGTTTACTTTGGCTTGAGTAATTCCTTCATAAATACTTTATAAGGACTTTTTACATGTCATTGGGGTTCTCTCTGTGCAACTATCTATTTATGCTCTGGTATACCATTCTGTTAGCGTTTGCTGACTCACTCCTCCTGAACTGTTAGCTCTGTTTCAACGGAGGGAGTTGTCCAGGTAAATCTCAGTTACTCCTCAATGCCCAATATACCTGCAAAATCTCTCAAGGCAGTAAACTGCAACAATTGTAGGGTGCAACTTGTTTGTTTACAATCTTCCTTTTTCAGGATCACTATTCTTTCCTGCCTGATATCCAATTTCAAAGCTAATTTACATATTTTGTTCATTCTTTGGTTTTGGTTGTTTTGGGAAAGAGGGTGTGTTTGGTTCCTGCTGTTCCATTTTGGCTGGCATTGGAAGTCAACAGTGGTTAACTTTTAAATGTCCTCATCAGAATACAAGAATCAAATATTAGATTAAAATTAAGTGGGAGAGCAATCAACACACAAATGTGAGGACAAGGTCTGATGGAACTTTAGGCCAAGTTTTAACTGCATTTATTTAATTAGTACTGGTAAATATGAGTATTAATATTTCAATTTTTTTACAATAGTGTTGTAGTCACTTATTACTTTAAGGTTATCAGAACTATTGATAGTTGTTGTGTTCTCTGGGCATTTATTCTCTCAGCTTTCTTGTCTGTGAATATTATCAAAGGAAACATGTTACTGAACTGAATTATTTAAAAGGCAATTTAGTGACTTTTACTTTCATCCTTGGAGATTTAATCGGTCCCTTGGTTTATCAGTTCTGCTATGTGTTATGGATGAAATTCATAGAAGGCAATTAAGATCTCCTCTAGTAAGTCTACAGATTTTCTACACACTTAATATCCTGTATTGTTTATTTTCATCTAAAATATATAGATTTTAAAATGGGTTTGTTTCCTGTGCACAATCCTAATTTTATAGAACATAAAATTATGTAACCAATGTGTTATATCCAGTTGATTTCTGAATTTATGATTTTCAAATGAACATTGAAAATATATGATATTGGGTTGGGAGGTGAGCATTTGACTAATATCAAAGAAGAGTGCTCAGGTGGTAGACGGATATATGAAAGGTACATTTGTGTGTTAAAGTTAAATGGAATCTCTACCAAAATTTGTGTAATGTAATTCTATTTCTATAATCATATTATACTGATTTTCAATGTGCTTCACGACCATATATACCATATATTTATTAGTGTATATATATGTGTGTGTGTGTGTGTGTGTGTGTGTATATGTGTGTGTGTATATATATGCATACATATACACACATATATACATATATATACACATATACATATACATGTATATATATACATATACATATATATACATATATACATATACATGTATATATACACACATATATATACATATATACATATATATATATAGTGTGTGTGTGTGTGTGTGTGTGTGTGTATGTATGTATGTATGTACACACATAATCCCTTCTACAGTTTGGGAGAATATGTGGGCAATCACTACTATTTTTTAGTGAGAAAAATTGCTTTTATCTTTTCATTTAACTTCATAAACTTTTTTTAAAGGAAGTTAGAAATACCTACACCAAGAATATAAGTCAAGTTAATATTTTAAACCAGTATTGTTAAGAATGATTTTGTGTAGACCGGCCAAATAACATATTTTATAAAAATATAAATTTGTTCTTACCTCATTTTACTAACACAGCTTGTTTTCTGGTTGTTGAAATTATTCAAGACCATTAAATGGCTTTTATAACACTGGATTGTTTGCTTTCTCCTGTTATATTCATTGGATACAGTATTGTATTTTTCCTTTAGCATTTAAAATTTTTACACTTGATTTTGTTTGTGAATCAATCAACTTAGAGCATATCTATTCAATTGTTATGACCCTATAATTACATAGAAACTTCCTAGAATAGGTTCTTGAATAAATAAGATTGTAATTTTAAAATCTCAATTTTAACATCTTCATTATTATATGTTCTTCCTTATAATTTGCTTGCTATTTCATACTTAAATTTTTATATTAAAAATAGATTTTTTTATTTTGCCTTTACTAATACAAAATATTTCTATCACTTCACAGTTTTCTCATTTAATAATTTTAAATTTTTTTTAAATTTTTATTTTACATGATTAATTTAGATTTGACTAGGCTCTATCACTTTATTTCTATATAGTCTACAGGAAGACATATATTGGTATATTTATTCACAGTACTTCATAAAATACAGGTTTGCCACTCATAAAATCTGGAAATATTTAATTGGAAAAAATAATATACATAACATTTTTTCAAAGTTCTCTAACAAATTTATAGCAATATCATTTATTATAGGTGGCATGGGAGAGAACATGTTTCTAATTTTTGCTATACTTTATTAATATTTTGAAATTTTCAAGTTCAAATGTTTTTAAAAGTAGGAATTTAGTGACAACAAGATACCACTACACACCTATGAGAATGTCTAAATCCAGGATACTGACACCATCAAATGCTGGTGCAGATGTGGAGAAACAGGAAATTTTATTCATT
The DNA here is from genome assembly GCF_009761245.1 of Sapajus apella. NCBI lineage: Eukaryota > Metazoa > Chordata > Mammalia > Primates > Cebidae > Sapajus > Sapajus apella. The sequence continues at coordinate 4,155,368 of NW_022436949.1, read as the reverse complement.
GCTGGCAGGAATGAAAATGGTATGGGCATCTTGGAAAACTGTTTTGCAGTTTTTTATAAATCTAAACATACTATTACCATATCTTCCAGCAATCACACTCCTTAATATTTTCCCAAATAAGTTAAAAATTTTTGTCCGTACAAAAACCTGCATATGGTTGTTTATAGCAGCTTTATTCTTAGTTACCAAAACTTGTAAGCAATCAAGATGTCCTTCAGTAGAGAAATGAATAAACTGTGATACCTCCAGATAATGGAATATAATTCCGTCCTAAAAAAAAATTAGCTATCAATTGAGAAAAAGATATCGAGACGACTTAAATGCATATTACTAAGTAAATAACCAGATCTGAAAGGTTGTATACTGTAGGATTTTAACTATGTGACACTCTAGAAAAGGCAAAGCTTTGTAAACAGTAGAAAGATCAGTGGTTGCTAGTGGTTGGGGGAAAAGGGTTGAATACACAGGGCACAGAATATTTATTATAATATGTGGCAGTGAAAATAATCTATATAGTAGACATTATAGATAAAAGACGTTGTACATTTGTCCAAACCCATGACATATACAACACTGAGTTAACTCTAATGTAAACCAGAGACTTTGGATGATAGAATGTGCCAGTGTAGGATCATCAATTGTAACAAAAGTACCTCTCTGGCGGAAAATGTTAAAATGGAAGAGGCTATGCATGCATGTCAGCAGCAGATTTGTGAGTGTTATAGCTTCACCTAAGAACTTGTCAGTTATAGACATAAATATATTGCTTTGGAAAATAATTTGGAAATTATACAAACAATTTCATAGCGTCATAAAATTTCAAAAAGAAATATTAAAATGACTAAGATACAATAACATTTGAGAATAATATTAAAAGAAAATTTTAAGCCAATTACTATCAAATATGGGGAAACAAATTCTGTAAAGAAATTATTGGCAAACTGAATATAGTAATGTAAAAAAATTATAAGGCCTTATGGTGAAGTCATAAAATTATCAGGAATAAACATTTAACATTAGAAAATATCAGTCGATTTAACATTAGTTAATCTCTCAGCATGATTTGCTGATTAACAGGTTAAAAGGGAAACAAATCACTGTAATTATATAAACAAAATCATTTATCTTTATAGATTTAGATGAATTATTAAAAACATTCAATATCTAATCATGATAAATAAAAGTTCTTAGCAATACTAAAAATCATATGAAAGTTTAACATAAAAAGGTTAATTGTATTAAATATTTATAGAAATTAATTATGCAATAATAAAAACCTATATTTTGTTATTAAGAACAATTGAGAATGCTTGCTGTTAGAAAGGTCACCTCTACGTTATATTGGAGGTTCTGTTTATTGTAATGGAAAAAATGAATAAATAACAATAAATAAGTAAAACACCAGTGATTGATGGAAAAAATTTAAGTTTTTATAAACAGCATTAGAGTATATGTAGACATAAACAAAATACTTGTAATATTAAAATCTAATGATAGAGAAACTGAACTTAACAGAAATTTAACCGAATAATGTATTATTTTTAATTTAAGAAGTAAGGCAAAAATCTAAATATTTCAATATTTCAAAAGGAAATAATTAAAAATAAAATTTAAATGAAAATATTTTTAAAACCAAAAACTTGTAGTAACTAGCTCTAAATATAAAGTAATTTGTCTAAAACCTTTATGGAAAAAATAATAGAAGCTTAATGAGAACTTAAAGAAACCTAATAAATAAAAAAAAACATATTTATGGATTAGAAAAAATTGTATAAAGCTAGTAAATCTTTCCAAATTGATCTGAAAGTTCAAAGTGATCACAATCAACATCCCAATAAATTAGCCTATAGATTTAAAGTACTCACATTAAAAGTCCAAGTGAGGTTTTGAAACATGAATATTTAGCAAGATTATTTTAAACTGTGTATACATGGGCAAATTGCCAAGAATAGAACATTATTATGTCCTATCATATACATTATGTTCTATTACATTATAACATTATTTCCTATCATATGTTAAAGTTTTTAATAATTTTCAGACAATTGAGATTGTATGTACTACTACAAATGTGGCCACATTGATGCATGCAATAAGAAAGTGTAGTAATTACACCAGGTCAGATAACTGAAATAGTTCATAAAACTCCACAAGATACTCTCACAAAAGGCTTTAAGAAAGGTAAAGGGTATATTAGAGCAGGAGAAAGAATGTCAGAGAGGACTAATAGAAGCAATCTCATATTCTCAGTCATGCAGGCTGTGAAAGATACATAAATCAAAGAAAAGTACCAGTCTTGTCCCAAGAGGAATCTTTCATACAATTCTACTTGGAAAGAAAAATGGGCTGTATGACCAGGCTGAAAGTAGATACCAAGATAATACAAATGACACTCAGTGTACAACATCAATCAGTACATTTTCTGTAAACAATGCTGATGAGCCAATATAGGTTTTGCTTTTGTCTCTCTTAGAAAATAGAATGGAATTATATTAGGCATTATTTAATAGTTTTCATTCAGTTTTAGACAGGTTTGTTACCTGGTGCACCTCAAGAATCTGAAATTGTTTTGAACAAAAATTAATCAATAAATACTTTTTAAAATAATTTACACATGTGAAATGAGAATCTGTTGTGATTCAAGCACTGAGCAACATGTTTTAAAGCAAACTATATTATTCGGTAGACTTTATATGTTAAGAAAACAGCCCTGAGAATTTGAATTATGCCCACAATTTTAAATTTGGGGTTTCAGTTCAGGCCAATTTACATTACAGCAGAGTTTATGTTGTTAAAGAAATGTGGTGGACCGGGCACAGTGGCTCACGCCTGTAATCCCAGCACTTTGGGAGGCCAAGGCAGGTGGATCATGAGGTCAAGAGATCAAGACCATCCTGGTCAACATGGTGAAACCCCATCTCTACAAAAAATACAAAAAATTAGCTGGGCATTGTGGCGCGTGCCTGTAATCCCAGCTACTCAGGAGGCTGAGGCAGGAGAATTGCCTGAATGCAGGAGGCAGAGGTTGCGGTGAGCCGAGATTGTGCCATTGCACTCCAGTCTGGGTAACAAGAGTGAAACTCCGTTAAAGAAATGTGGTAAGGAAAGAAAGAAAAAAACAATTTTCTTCTAGACATAGCAACTTTAGTATTTAAATAATGTTTTATTCTCATATAATTTGATTTATTGTACATAGTAATGATTAAATAAAGATGTAATATGAAATTAGGTCTTTTATTTCTTGTTTATTTTTTAGTTTAATGGCAGATTATTTTGGAGATAATGAACTTTTTTTTAATTATTTTGTCCTTTTAAATACATTATAATTTTAAAAATTGTTTTATTGATTTTATTAACTCTATATTAATATTATTACATTTGACCAAATTATTTCTTTGTATTTCCACATCTCTTAATTATAATAGCTTCAAAAAATGTATATTTATATTGTTTATATTAAATGTTATTTTTATAATTATGAACATTGAGAAGAAATATTTGCCCACAATAATTGTACACATATATATCAAATAAAATCACTTATTATACATATAAATAATAGATGAATATAAGGTGGATATTGCAATATTTTTAGTTTTCAAATAATTTTCCTTTTATGTAGACAGTAGGAAAATTTATCGATTTATAATTACTCTGTATAATCATAGAACAAAGGTTATTATAATATATTATGGCACTTAGAGAACATTCAAAGTAGTAATTAACATTAATATATAGCCATTTTATATATGTATGTATATATGTATAAATGGTTTGTTATATGGTTTATTTTCCTTTGGATATACATCTAGTAACGGGATTGCTGGTTACAAATGATTAGTTCTGTTTTTAGTTCTTTGAGGCATCTCCAAACTTCTTTCAACATGGGCTGAATCACTTTAATTCCCACCAACAGAGTATATGCCTTCCCTTTAATCTGCAATATTATCATAATCTCTTGTTTTTTTATTCTTTAATAATAGCCATTTTGACTAGTGTGAGATGGTATCTCATTGTGATTTTGGTCATTGAATTTAATCACTGTATTTTGTTTCATATTGTTTCCAATTAGTTCTTATATTTTATTGAACATAATGATTCTTATAAAACTTATCTAAATTTCTAATAAGTTCAATAACTAATAATTTGTGTCAACATTCATACTTATTACATTACATCTCTGAGACTTATAAGGAAATGGTGTGTCTGAATTAATCTCTTATATGGCAGTTCAAATGAATCATGTTCTAGTGTTTCTTAAAGTAGGTATGATATGGAAGAATCACAAATATGTTCAAGATCACTATAATTTTAAAAAATAATTTCAACTTTTATGTGGGGGAAAGGGTTTCTGCCATAACCAAGGCAGTCCACCACTACCAAGGCAGTCTGCCATTACTGAGGCAGTCCACCATTACCAAAGCAGTCTGCCATTACTGAGGCAATCCACCATTACTGAGGCAGTCCGCCGTTACAGAGGCAGTCTGCCGTTACAGAGGCAGACTGCCATTACTGAGGTAGTTCTAACTACATCTTTATAAATGAAACTGCAAGGAAGTTCACACAGCAGCTGGGCAGAGCCCACAGCAGCTCAGCAACTCTGCTGCTGGCAGACTATAATTAGGCTACCTCCTTGCTGGGTAGAGCATCTCTGAAAAAAGGCAGCAGCACATCAGGAACTTATAAATAAAGCCCCATCTTCCCAGGACAGAGCACCTGGGAAAAAAGTGGTTATCAGTTCCACTGCAGCAGACTTAAAAGTACCTGCCTAACAGCTCTGAACAGAACATACGCAAGCCTTTAAGCATAATTCATTACATAAACAGAACTAAAGACAGAAACCACATGATTTTCTCAATAGATGCAGAGAAAGCCTTCAACAAAATTCAACAGGCTTTATGCTAAAAACTCTCAATAAACTAGATATCGAAAGAACTTATCTCAAAATAATAAAACTATTTATGACAAACCCCCAGCCAATATCATACTGAATGGGCAAAAACTGGAAGCATTCCCTTCGAGATCTGGCACTAGACAAGGATGCCCTCTCTCACCACTCCTATTCAATATATGAGGAAGTTTTAGCCAGAGCAATTGGGCATGAAGAAGAAATAAAGGTTATTCAATTAGGAAATGAGGAAGTCAAATTGTCTCTATTTGCAGATGACATGATTGTATACTTAGAAGACCCCATCATATTAGCCCAAAATCTCCTTAAATTGATAAGCAACTTCAGCAAAGTCTCAGGATCAAAATCATCTGCAGAATCACAAGCATTCCTACACACCAATAACAGACTTAAAGAGAGCCAAATCAAGAACAAACTGCCATTCACAATTGCTACAAAGAGAATAAAATACCTACGAATACAATTGACAAAGGATGTAAAGGACCTCTTCAAGGAGAACTACAAATCACTGCTTAAGAAAACAAGAGAGGACACAAACAGATGGAAAAACATTTCATGCTCATGGTTAGGAAGAATCAATATTGTGAAAATGGCCACACTGCCCAACATAATTTATAGATTCAACGCTATCCCCATCAAGCTACCTATGACCCTCATCACAGAACTGGAAAAAAATCACCTTAAACTTCATATGGAACCAAAAGAGAGCCCACATAGCCAAGACAATTCTAAGCAAAAAGAACCAAGCCGGAGACATCACGCTACCTGACTTCAAACTATACTACAAGGCTACAGTAATCAAAACAGCATGGTACTGGTACCAAAACAGAGATATAGACCAATGGAACAGAACAGAGGCCTCAGAGACAATGCCCACATTTACAACCATTTGACCTTTGACAAACCTGACAAAACCAAGCAATGGAGAAACAATACCCTGTTTAATAAATGGTGTTGGGAAAACTGACTAGCCATGTGCAGAAAGCAGGAATTGGACCCCTTCCTGACACCTTACTCTAAAATTAACTCCAGATGGATTAAAGATTTAAACATAAGACCTAACACCATAAAAACCCTAGAAGAAAACCTAGGCAAAACCATTCAGGACATAGGCATAGGCAAGGACTTCATGACTAAAACACCAAAAGCAATGGCAACAAAAGCCAAAATAGACAATTGAGATCTAATTAAACTCCAGAGCTTCTGTACAGCAAAAGAAACAATCATTAGAGTGAACTGGCAACAAACAGAATGGGGAAAAATTTTTGCAATCTACCCATCTGACAAAGGGCTACTATCTAGAATCTACAAAGAACTAAAACAGATTTACAAGAAAAAAACAAACAAACCCATTTAAAAGTGGGCAAAACACATGAACAGACACTTTTCAAAAGAAGACATCTATGAGGCCAACAAACGTGAAAAAATGCTCATCATCACTGGTCGTTAGAGAAATGCAAATCAAAACCACATTGAGATACCATCTCATGCCAGTTAGAATGGCAATCATTAAAATATGTGGAGACAACAGACGCTGGAGAGGATGTGGAGAAATAGGAACATTTTGACCCTGTTGGTGGGAGTGTAAATTAGTTCAATCATTGTGGAAGACAGTGTGGTGATTCCTCAAGGACCTAGAAATAGAAATTTCATTTGACCCAGCAATCCCATTACTTGATATATATGCAAAGGATTATAAATCATTCCATTATAAAGACACATGCACATGTATGTTCATTGTGACACTGTATACAATAGCAAAGACCTGGAACCAACCCAAATGCCAATGGATGATAGACTGGACAAGGAAAATGTAGCACATATACACCATGGAATACTATGAAGCCATAAAAATTGATGAGTTTGTGTCCTTTGCAGAGACATGGATGAATCTGGAAACCATCATTCTCAGCAAACTGACACAAGAACAGAAAATCAAACACTGCCTGTTCTCACTCACAGGCAGGTGTTGAACAGTGGGAACACATGTACACAGGGAGGGGAGCATCACACACTGGGGTCTGTTGGGGGGGATTAGGGGAGTTACGTGGGGGTAGGTAGGTTGGGGAGGGATAACTTGGTTAGAAATGCCAGACATAGGTGATGGGGGGTTGGAGGCAGCAAACCACATTGCTATGTATGTACCTATGCAACAATCCTGCATGTTTTGCACATGTGCCCCAGTACCTAAAGTGCAGTAAAATATATATATAAATAAAAAATAAATAAATGAAACAAAAAGAAAATTGAGAAACAATTCCTTGTTTCCTGTTTGCTAGAATATGTGAGTGAATATTGATTTCTTTACTGAGATGACTTGTAGAATATATGTGTTCATGAAACTCAAGAGTAATAAGCAGCGAACTAGACAATCTTTTAGAAGAGAGAAAAATGTAAATACAGAATTCTCCTTGGTGCTTAAGTATCTTGATGTCTTACAGTAAGCAATGAAATCTGTAGCAATAGAAGCAGGATCTCCACATAGAAAGCCAAAGCAAGAGAAGAAATTTTAAAATGTTATATATTGAGTTCAACTGAAATTACAACTTGTGGAAGTCTTATGAAACAAATCCTGAGGATAGCATGAATATCACTGGAAAAAAATTGAGGAGCAACAAATTTCTATAAACGGATTCATGACGGTACTAGAAATGCACTGAGAGGCTTCATTAATATAATTATAAATATCCATTTTATTCATAGATGAATATGATTTGGTCTAAATTTCCAGTGCTAAAAGGAACACAAATAAGTAAAATTTCACAAACTTTAGTATGTATATATGAAACCCACATCTAGTTACAAACAAATGAGAATTTTTGTGGATTAAGTATTAATAGAGTATTCATTTAAATTGACATTATTTTTTGTCTCTTATATTTTCCCTATGAAACATGATTAAATAACATTCTACTCTCTTCTGGCAATAACTCTATTTTATACATTTCTGACATTATGCTCAGTAGAGAACAACCCATTTATTCATCTATCACTAAGTTGTGTGCAGAAACTGGAACATGAATCTTTATTTTTAGTTCACTCAGTTTTATCATTAGGAGTAACTAAATGCAAAATTACAGATCAAGTTGTTTTTTGTTACTTTTTTGTTTGTGTTATCTGTGTTTTTGTTATTATTTATAAGTGTATTAGAAAAAGAAACAAAAGTACAAGAACTGCATTATAATGAAAAAGCATTCTAAAATGACTTCAAAACATTTATATTTTTTAAATATGCTTTTAATTGTTCCATAGTCTTTAGTTATTTATCCTTGAATGATTTTACAGCCAGTATCTTGAAAGTAAGAAAGGATTTAGTGACAAGGGACTGAAGTGGCTCTTCAGCATTGTAAAGTAAGAGTTCTGCTTAGGAAGAATTAATCTAGATGGAGTTTGAATGCATTACCACTTTTAAAGTGCATCACTAGGTGTTAACACTATGCCCATCTTATTTTATTGTTCAAGAGTTTTGGATGATATTAGTAAATTGCAAAGAGGGAAAGATTAAAGCACCATAACAAACAGAGCCTTCATATGTCTGCTTTAGATATTCTGTCAACACGGAAATAGTTTATTGCAAATACCTTCATTTCATGCCGGTGATTGTCATTTGTATACAAGTAAAGGAAAGACATCTTAGATGGTGCAAATATCTGGACATGCATATGATGCTCTCTATATAAATTAAGTCCATATCTGCACCCCCACAACACACCTTTGTAACCATTTATCTTCATATACAATATGAAAAAGTAATTTGGGGAAACACTAGTTTTCTTTATTGATTGGTAGAATTTTTTTTTATCCAAATGAAATCTCTTATAAAATAGATATTTTGAAGTTTTGTTATGGTTGAATCTGAAGTGTAGTATCTAAAGCATCCACCATGTAACTTAACTATCACACAGTGATGTGTTTCTGAAGTGGAGTATTAAAACTCTTCAGAAAAATATTAAAAAGCACACCTCTATTGAAATTGTATGGAAGATTTGGATTTATGTCCTCAGAATATCATTAAGTCTGAGTATCAATTAGCAATCAGGTAAGAGAGATAAAAGAATAGGAAGATGAGAATTAATAGCCCTAAAAATATTCAAAAAGAGCATGAATTCTTAGTTTAATAATATCCAACTATTAACATTTTGATGTGTTTGACCAGGAAAACACAAAGATTAATTAAATAAAAATTATAGTTATGTTTTGTAATCACAACACAATGGACATTTAAACATCCTGAAACCTATTCAGGAAGCAATTAATGTGGAGAAGCGTTATAAAACTAAGCGATATAAGGAAGTTTGGTGGAAATTAGCCTGAAGAAGGAAAAAATTCAGGAACTAAAATGTGTTTCCAATTATTTGAAAAACATTCCCTTGGAAAGGAACTTGCTTAGTAATTTTTCAGCAAGTATCTACTGAATACGTACTATGATCCAAGTTAGACGCTGTGAATACAACTTGGAGGCAAGCAGACATGGTTTTGGCCTCAATTGAGCTGATCAGAGGCAAGCAGATAAGCCACTAATTTGAAGGCAAATTATTAAATTTGGGTATGTGTTATGAATAAAATAAAAGACTAGTTATAAAGGATACCAGGAGGACAGTCAATAGATCAGGTTGTACTTGAAGAAAGTGGTTTATAAAATATGCATTCTTAGGGACTGAATTGGGAACCAACTAGGAAATATCAGAGATTGTTCTTTTCAGCAATATCAAGGTTCTCCAAAGACACAGCAGGTTGCCCCAGTGTATAATGATGCTGAGTTGTTAGATAATTTAAATATAGATTGAGTGAATATGGAGAATAACAAAAGTCCATTCAAGTATTAAAGAATAAGACCTTTAAGTAACAAAATGGTATGCAGTTCTGCAAATCTCCTCTTTATAAGTGAAAATATCAAATCAAAGTTGGAAACAAGCTTTTTTATTTATAGAGTTCTAACATAAAATTTTAGTTAAAATTTAAAAATAATTTAGTAGATTTCAGTCACAAATCTAACAGAAAGTTTAACATTTTGTGATTGGCTTTTTTACTTAGTGTAATTTCCTAGAATTTAATGCAATTGTAGTATGTATAATTATTTTTATTGAGGGTTGTTCTGTGGTATGGATGTACTAGTTTTTTAACCATTTACCTGTTGAAGAACATCTAGGTGGTTTCCAGTTTTTGGCTATTGTGTGTAATGCTGCTATGAATGTTTGCATACAGATTTTTGCACAGACGTAAGTCTTTATGTTTTTGTGATAAATACCAAATAGTGTAATTGCTGGGTTACACAATAGTTGCATGCTTGATTTTATAAGACATTGCCTGTTTTCCAGAGTGACTATCATATTACATTCTCATCAATAATATATAAATGAGCTCTGTCAATAATATATGAGTGACCTAGATTCCTGGCATTCTTACCAGCATTTGATATTTACAGTATTTTTTATTTTAGCCATTCTGATAGATGTGCAGTGATTTTTTTGTGTGTCTCTTTTGAAAAAAATAATTTTGTGGGTACATAGTAGGTGTATATATTTATGGGGTACATTAGATGTTTAATAGACATGAGATGTTAACAGGCATGCAATGCATAATAATCACATCATGGAGAATGGGGTATCATTCTCTCAAGCATTTATCCTTTGAATTACAAAAAATCCAGTTACATTCTTATTTATTTTGAAATGTACAATTATTATTGACTATAGTCACCTTTTTGTGCTATCAAATAGTAGGTTTCATTCATTCTTTCTATTTTATTTTGTACCAATTTACCCTCCCCACCTCTGCCCCTTCTCTTAAGTACCCTTTCCAGACTCTGGTAACCAACCATCTTTCTACTCTCTATGTCCATGAGTTCTATTGTTTTGATTTTTAGATACCACACGTAAGTGAGAACATATGATGTTTGTCTTTCTATGCTTATCTTATTTCACATAGCATAATGTTCTTCAGTTCCATCCACTTTGTTGCAAATGACAGAATCTCATTGTTTTTATGGCTGAATAGTACTGCATTGGGTATATGTACCATATTTTCTTTATCCATTTATCTGTTGGGGCACTTAAGTTTATTTCAAATGTTGACTATTGTGAACAGAGCTGCAATGAACATATATCTCTTTGATATACTGATTGTTTTTTCTTTTGGGTATACACATATTGGTGTAATTGCTGGATTATATGGTAGCTCTATTAGTATTTTTTTGAGTAACTTCCAGACTGTTCTCCACAGTGGCTCTACTAATTTACATTCCCCCTGACAGTATACAAGGGTTCTCTTTTTCTACTTCCTCACCACCATTTACTTCCTCTCTTTTGATTATATGCCATTTTAACCGGGGTGACATGGTATCTCATTGTAGTTTTGATTTGCATTTCTCTGATGATCAGTAACACTGAGCATCTTTTCATATATGAGTTTGCCATTTGTATTTCTTCTTCTGAGAAATGTCTATTCAAATTTGTTGACCATTTTTGGTTGGATTATTAGATTTTTTTACTATAAAGTTATTTGAGCATCTCATATATTCTAGTTATTAGTCCCTTGTCAGCTGGGTAGTTTGCAAATATTTTTTTCCCATTCTCTGGGTTGTCCCTTTTGTTTTATTTGCTATGCAGAAGCTTTTTAATGTGATGTGATCCCATTTGTCTGTTTTTGCATTGATTGCCTGTGCTTATGGAGTATTACTCAAAAACTATTTGGCATGATGGATGTGCTAGAGAGATTCCTTAAAGTTTTCTTTTAGTAGTTTCAGAGTTGGAGGTCTTAAAGTTAACTCTAATCCATTTTGATTTGATTTTTTATTTGGTGAGAGATAAGGGTCTACTTTCATTCTTCTGCATATAGATATCCAGTTTTTCCAGCGCCAATTACTGAAGAGACTTTTACCGTGTATGTTCTTGGTATTTCTGCCAAGAATGAATTTACTGTAAGTATATGGATTTGTTTTGGGGTTCATTAATTCTGTTCCATTGATCTGTCTGTTTTTATGGAAGTACAATCCTGTTTTGGTTACTATAGCTCTGTAGCTTAATTTGAAGTCAGGTAATGTGATTCTTCCAGTTTAGATAGCCTGTTTGGTGCTCTACACCTCTGTGGCCATACTTGTACTTAAGGTCCAAGACAAAATCTCCTTTACTTTTACCTCTGCTTTTCTCAAGCAGGTGTTTTTCCCCATAGCCACCAGAACTGGCAATGTGCTGAGTCTCACCTGAAGCCAACAAGTCTCAGAGGCTTACCAAAGGCCCTCGGCATAGTACCTGGCAATTACTGTTGATTGTTGAGGACCTAAAGGCTTTTCAGTTAGCAGGTGATAAGTGCTGCCAGGACTAGTTTTTTCCCTTCAAGGCAATGAGTCCCCTTCTGTCCCACAGTGAGTGTAGAAATGTCACCTGGCAGCTAGGGCCTGGAACAGGGCTTCACTTCTCTGATCAGTGCCCTTTCCTGCTATGGCTGCCCTGGTATCCAAGGCACAAGACAAAGTCCTCCCCACTCTTCCCTCTCCTCTCCTCAAGTAGAAGGAAGGGTCTCCTTTGGAGCTATGAGCTGTGTAGCCTGGGATTAATGCATGGGTGATGCCAGCACTCCCTTCACTAATTCACCTGGTGTGTCAATATGTTAAGTGCTCCCCAGCCCACTGTCTCTGGGCTGAGTTAAGCATTAGGATGTTCCAGGAGTTGTAGTCTTTATGTACTAGAATGTCTTTCAGGTTTACATGGAGACACAGAGTGCTGTAGCCTTTGATGCTAAGTTTTGCAGAAGCTCAAGTTCCTACCATTGGGATCAGCAATTCTCCTCTTGCTAGAGCTAATTTTAATGCACTCTTCATAGGCATGTTCCATTTGAGTTTATTCTGGTTTTTCTTACTACTCTAAAAGAACAGCACTGAGTTCAATGCTTCACAATTGCTGTGTTCTCCCTACTGTAGCACCCAGAGATGCTCTCTGCACCAGGTGGACTATGCTGGGGGTGTTCTTTTTTGGGAGATGATTGGTGGAGTCTTTTATTCCTTTGTCTTGCTCCCATTCTATACATTGTTTTCTCTGTTGATATTTTGTTGTGAATAAGTTTTTTAGTTAATTAGGTCTCAATTGCCAATTTTTGTTCTTATAGCAATTTATTTGGGGGTCTTCATCATGTAATCTATGTGAAGTCCTATATTTTCTATAGGTTATCTTCCAGTTTTTATAGTTTTAGGTTTTACATTTAAGTCGTTAATCTATCTTGAGTTAATTTTGTATTTGGCATAATGAAGGAGTTCAGTTTCAATTTTCTGCATATGGCTAGCCAGTAATCCCTTGATAATTTATTGATTAAGACATCTTTTTTCATTGCTTATGTTTGTTTACTTTGTCAAAGATCAGATGGTTTTAGGAGCGTGTCATTATTTCTAGGCTTTCTCTTTTGTTCCATTTACTTGTTTTTGTGTTAGCACCCCTCACTTTTGGTTACTGTAGCATTGTAGTATAGTTTGTAGTCAGTTAACATGATGCCCCCAGCTTTGTTCTTTTTGCATAGAATTGCTGTGATTCTACAGACTCTTTGATTCCATATGAATTTTAAAATTTATTTTTCTAATTCCATGAATAATGTCATTAGCAGTTTGATAGGAATAGCATTGACTTCATAAATTGCTTTGGACAGCATGGCCGTTTTAATAAAGTTGATTCTTTCTATCCATGAGCATGGAATGTTTTTCCATTTGTTTGTGTCATCTCTGATTTTACTGAGCACTGTTTTTTAATTCTCTTTGTAGAGATCTTTCACCTCCTTGGTTAGTGGTATTTCTGGTTATTTTATCCCTTTTCTGGCTATTGTGAATAGGATTGTATTCATGATTTGGATCTCAGCTTAGATATTATTGATATATAGGAAAGTTACTGATTTTTGTATATTGATTTTTTTATACTGAAACTTTGCCATTTATTAAATCAAGAAGCTGTGGGGGAGACATAAGTGGTATTCTAGCTGTAGAATCATATTGTCTTCAAATAGGGATAGTTTGAATTCCTTCCTATCTGATGCCTTTTATATATTTATTTATTTTTTTCTATTTTTTTTTTTAAGACAGAGTTTCACCATGTTGTTTGGTCAGGCTGGTCTTGAACTCCCCACCTCAGGTGATCTGCCCACCTTGGCCTCCAAAGTGCTTGGATTACAGGCATGAGCCACCACGCCCAGCTGCCTTTTATATATTTTTTGTGAGTGATTGCTCTGGCCAAGACTTCCAGTACTATGTTAAATAGCAGTACTGATAGAGGGCATTCTTGTTTTGTTCCAATTTTCAAAGGGAATGCTTTCAGATTTTTGCCCATTCAGTATGATGTTAACTGTGGGTTCGATAGAGGGCTCTTATTTTGATATATATTCCTTTAATACCTAGTTTGTTTAATATTTTTAACATAAAGAGGTGTTGAATTTTTTCAAAAGCTTGTATTACCTCTATTGAGATAATCGTGTGGTTTTTGTTTTCAGTTCTACTTTCCTGATGAATCACATTTATTGATTTGCATATGTCGAACCAACCTTGCATTTCAGGGATAAAGTCTACTTGATTGTGGAGTATTTGCTTTTTGCTATGCTGTTGGATTCTGTTTGCTAGTATTTTGTTGAGGATTTTTGCAACTGTTGATTAGCTATATCACTTTTCTTGTTGTGTCTCTACCAGATTTTGGTATTGGGATGATGCTGGCCTTATGGAATGCATTCAAGAAAAGTCCCTCATCCTAAATTTTTTGGAATAGTTTCAGTAGGAATGGTACTAACTCTTTATACGTATTATAGATTTCAGCAACAATTTCATCTAGTTCTGTTTTTGTTTTTGTTTTTGTTTCCTGGTTGTTAATCTTTGGATTACTGTTTCAGTTTTAGAATTCATTTTTTGGTCAGTTCAGGTATTAATTCTCTCCCTTTTCTTTATGAGCCTATCTAGCTGTCTACTTATTACTACTTTTAAAAACCAACTTCTGAATTTGTTGGTCTTTGTATGATTTTCTTTGCATCTCAGTTTCATTCAGTTTAGCTTTGATTTTGGTTATTTCTTACTTTCTGCTAGCTTTGGAGTTGATTTGTTCTTTGTTGTCTAGCTCTTTTAGTTGTGGTGACAGAAGTTTTTTTTTTTAGTTTAATGTAATCCCATGGTCTATTTTTGTTTTTCTTGTTTGTGCTTTTGGTGTCTTAGCCATTAAATCTTTGCCTAGACCAATGTCCTGATATTTCTTCCATTTTTCTTCTAGTAGATTTATGGTTATAGGTTTTATATTTAAGTATTTAATCAATTGTCAGTTGATTTTTGTATATAATCAATGATAGGGACCCAATTTTATTTATCTGCATATGAATATTGAATTGTCTCAGCACCATTTATTGAAGAAACTGTCCTTTCCTCAGTGTATGTTCTTAGGTGACTATAAATATTTGAATTTATTTTTCTGTCCTCTATTCTGTTCCATTGTTCTATGTATCTGGTTTTATACCAATACCATGCTGTTGATTACTATAGTCATAAAATATTTTGATGTCAAATAGTGTGATGCCTCCAGGTTTGTTCATCTTACTCGAGATTATTTTGATTATTTGGGCTTCTTTCTCTTATAAATTTTAGAATTCTTTTTCTATATGGTAAAATAAATGACAATTGGTATTTTGATAGGGATTGTGTTGAATCTGTAGATTGCTTTGGGCAGTATGGACATGTTAACACTGTTAATTCTTCCAATCCATGAGCATAGGATATCTTTCCATTTGTTATTGTACTCTTAATTTTTTTATAATAGTTTTTTCTTGTAGAGGTATTATACCTCCTTGGTTGAATTTATTGCTAGGTATTTTTTTCATAGCTTTTAAAATTTGATTTCCCTTTTCAGTTACTTCTCAGCTAGTTTATTATTGGTGTATTGAAACATCATTGATGTTTGTATGTTGATTTTGTCTTCTACAACATTTCTGAGTTTATCAGATGTAAGTTTTTGATAAGAGTATTTAGGTATATATAATATTATCTGCAAAAAGGGACAATTTGACTTTCTTCCACTTTTAATATCTTTTATTTCATTCTCCTTTTTATTGTTTTAGTTAGGATTTCCAGTACTATGAGTGGTAAAAATGAACATCCTTGTCTTCTTCCAGCTTTTACAGAAAAAAACTTTCAGTTTTCCCGCATTCAGTATGATGTTAGCTTTGGGTTTTTCATATATTGCCTTTATTTTGGTGAGATATTTTTCTCACCATGCCTAGTTTGTTGAGTGTTATGATGATGGAATGTTGAATTTTATCAAATGCTTTTTTTCTGTATCTATTGAGAAAATCATTTTTTTGTCATTTTTTGTTGATGTGTTGTTTTGGATTTATTATTTTGTGTATGTTAAAAATCCTTGAATTTCTGAGATAAATTTCACTTGATCATAATGTATAATCTTTTTGATGAGCTGTTGGATTTTGTTTTCCAGTATTGAGAATTTTTATTTCTATGTTCATCAGGGATATTGGCCTGTATTTATTCTGTTGTTGTTGTTGTTGCATCCTTATGTAGTTTTGGTATCAGGGTAATTCTGGCTTCATAAAATATTTCTTGGAGAATTTTCTTCTCTTCAAATTTTTATAATAATTTGAGAAAAAATGATGTTAGCTTTTCTTTGTAAGATTGTTAGGATTCTGCAGTGAAGACATCTGGTCCTGGACTTTTCTTTGTTGGGAGACTTTTTATTACTGATTAATTTTATTACTCATTATTAGCTTGTTTAAGTTTTCAGTTTCTTCTTGATTCAATATTGTTAGATTGTATGTTTCCAGGAATTTGTCTATTTTCTCTATGATTTCCAGCTTGTTAGTGTATATTGTTGTTCACATAGTCTTTGATAATCTTTTATATTTCTGTGATGTGTGATGAAATATCTTTCTTTTCATTCCTGATATTATTTATTTGAGTCATCTCTCTTTTCTTCTTGGCTAGTCTAGCTAGTTATTTATTAATTTGGTTATCCTTATCAACAACTGACTTTTCATTTGTTCATCCCTTCTATTTATTTTATTTATTTATTAGGTGTTTATGATTTCTTCAGGTGCATCATTGGGCTGTTTACTTAAAATATTTCAACTTTTATGATGTGGGCATTTATTGTTATACATTTCCCTCTCAGCACTGTTTTGTTGCATCTCATCAAGTGTGATATGTTGTGTTTTTAATTTTATTTTTCATTATGCACTTTTGATTTTCTTCTCATTGTTTATTTTCTTGACTCAGTGGACATTCAAAAGCATCTAGTTCATATTCCATGTATATTTATAGTTTTCAAAATTCCTCTTTTTATTGATTACTAGTTTTATTCTATCATAATCTAATAAGATATTTGATATTTTGATCTTTAAAATTTTTTTGCAGCTTTCTTAATGGCTCAACATGTGGTCTATCCTGTATAATATTCCATGTGCTAATGAGAAGAATGTTTATTCTATAGTATTTGGAAAAAAGTGTTCTTTAAATATCTGTTAGATCTATTTGTTCTAAAGTGTAGTTTAAAGCCAAAATTGCTTTGTTAATTATCTTTCTAGATGAACTTTATAATGCTGAGAACGGTTTGTCAAATTCCCCAAATATTTTTGTATTGGAATTTATCTGTCCCATTAGATCTAATAATATTTGCCTTATATATCTAGGTGCTCTAGTGTTGCTTGCATGTATGCTTATAATTGTTATGTCCTCTTGCTAAACTGAGCTCTTTATCATTATATAATAAACTTCTGTGTCTCTGTTACATTTTTTTAAGTCAAATATGGTTTATCTGGTAGACATGTAGCCACTCCTAGTAATTTATGGTTTCCATTTGCATGGAGTATCTTTTTTTAAGCTCCTTTCTTTCAGTCTACATATGCCATTGTTTATTTTTTTAATATTCTTTGTTATTTTTGTTTTAATTGTTTTTGTGTGTTTCTTGCTCTCTCATTACTGTTTGATGATTTTCTGTAGTGATAATATTTCAGTCTTGTCTCTTCCTCTTTTGGGTGTTTACTGTATCAGTGATTTTTTTTTTTTTTTTTTTTTTACTTTTGCTTTAAAAAAATTGTTTGTTTTCATGATACTATATATTGCCTTTTAGCTTCCAGGTGCAGTACTCCCTTAAGAATTTCTTGTCCAGCCATTTAGGTGGTGATGAATTTGTTCAGCTTTTATTTATCTGAGAAATATTTTAATTCTTGATAATTTATGTATAATTTTAGTGGGTATAGCATCCTTGACAGAAAGTTTTCTTTTTCTTTCATCAAGTTGGATATATTATTTCATATTCTCCTGGCCTATAATAATTCTGCTGAGAAATCTGCTGTTAGTCTGTTGGAGGTTCTCTAAAAGTTAGGAGTCACTTTTCTCTTTGAGTTTGTGAAATTCTCTTTTTATTTTATACTTTGGACAGTTTGGCTATAACGTGCAGTGAAGAAGACTTATATTGTATATGCTGGTGTTTTTTTTAACTCTCTGTGTCTAAATGTCTTCTAGAGTGGAGAAGTTTTCAGCTATTATTTCATTAAGTGGGTTTTGTATTACTTTAATTTTGCCTGCTGGGACACTAACAATTTAAATATTTGATTGCTTTATAGTGTTTCATATATCACATAGGGTTTATTTATTATTTTAATCCCTATTTCTTAATTTTTATCTGCCTAGATTATTTGAAAAGACCTGTCTTCATGGTCTCATTTTTTTTCTACTTGATCTAGTTTATTGTTGAAGGTTTTGAGTTTATTTTGTATTTCGCTTAATGACATCTTTAGTTCCAGAATCTTTGTTTGATTCTTTTTTCGGATAACTATCTTTTTGGTAAATTGGAAATATTATATATGGACTTCTTTTGCTGATTTCATGGCATTGTTTATCTGAGTTCTCTACAATGATATTTCCTTGCTTGTGTTTCCTGTGTCTTTACAATGTCATCTGTGTATCTGGCATAACAATTACTTATTCCAATTTTTTGAATTTCTTTTCATAGAAGAGGACTTTTTACTGAAGATGTATCTATACTATTGGTTGGGTAGGGCACTTGGCTTTGATTCTAGTGTAGTATCCATCTGATTTATTTTGCTATAAACAGTGGCAATAGAGGCTATGATTGCCTCAGTGGCTTATTGTGAAGATTTTAGTGGAGACTTTTGTGAAGTTTTGCTAAAGACAGAGAAGTAATTTAGGCCAGTTCTCAAGCCCCAGAGATAGAAGTTATGGGCCAAGCATGCCTTTCCTTGGGCCCCAGGGCAGTGTATGCTGGCATCAGTGTTAGTGAGATTATGCAGACCAATTCCTGGACCTCCAGGCAGCTTACATAGGTATCAGCAGTGGCAGCAATGGGCTAGGTAGGTGGTGGGTCCTCAAGATTTTGGGCAGCAGGTATGGCAGGGGCAATGGCAGTAGCAGTGGTTGGACAATGCTCTGGATCTCAAGCTGTCCATGTGGGAGTTGGTAGTAGCTGTGATGTAGGCCAACAAATAAAGAGTGCAGGCGGGTGTCAGGTGTGCTCAGGTCACAATGGTGATGGATCGTGCATGGGGATTTCCAGGCCCCTAGATAATGTGTTTGGGCACTAAGTGGGTGAAGCCAACCTAGGCAGATCTGGCCTTAGGTCCCCCAGTAGTACACAGTAGTGCATGTAGACACTGGCAGTAGTAGGCAAGGGTTAGATGCTCCAGGTCTAATGCTCAGGTAGTGATCATAGTAGCTTTACTTTGGCCCTGCTGCTAAAATGGGTGAGGTGGCTTTAAGTAGCAGTGGCCATAAATATGTGGTTAAGGAATATGAGTTTTGATCCCAGGTTGTGGCTGTTAGCTAGATAGCCTGTCCTGAAGGTGCTTATAAATGCATGGTGAGATTGCTGCCACTGGCTTGTGCATCACACCTGGCAAGAACAGCCAGTAGTGCTTGGTGATAGGCAGGGGATGTCAGTGGGGCTCCAGGGATGTGAAAATTCAAGGACTTTTTAGCCTCAAGAAAGGATGCAATCTGGTGGACCTAGGCTCTCAAAATGGTGCCCTGCTGTAGCTGCTTAAGCTTTGGACATTGTTTGGGACCTAGCTTGAATTCCCTTTCTAAAAAAATACTGTGGCACAGTTTCTAGACAGCTCCTATGTTAATTTCAGGGCCCACATGGGTCAATAATTGCCCTGTGGCTAGAATTGCAAGAATCCACAGTGGGAATGTGGAGTGCTGAGGGTCACTTTTTTTTTTAACCGTTCCTCTGCATTAGAGAGCCTCTACAGGCTCCCAGCCCATCCTAGCTAAGCAGTCTAACTTACTTCTCTCTTCTTTGCCTTGGGTGTTTTCTGTCACTTCTCAATTAAATTCCAGTATTTTCTCTGCCCTCCACCAAAAAGTAAATATTTTGGAGTTATTAGAAGGAAAAAAATAGCCAAGCTATTATTCTATTATTCAGCATTTATTCACAGAGATAATTTGCTTCATAAACATAATAATCTTTTGTAAATATTTAATAAAATGTTTTTGAAAAATTCTGAAATAAGTGGCAATTTGATTATAATATTCAAAATAGATTATTTATGTTTATGGAAACATATAAAATAGAAGTTGTTGCAACTGCTTCAGAAACATTAACTTGCAAGAAAATAAGAGAACTATTAAATCAAATTCATGAGACTAGCCATTGGGAATATGTCAAAACAAGAAGTAGGATTTTTACATTCAATGAAATGATACTGAAAAGTATTCATTATTTTGCCAACAGAAAGCATGAGAAAAGGAATTAAGATGAAATAGCACAATTATCAACTTGATAAGAGGAATACATTTTAAACAAAATAGTTTTTATTTATCTTATAAGGAAAAACATATCTTGGGGTTTTTTGAATGCATAAAGGAAAAAATGTTTTTCAATGTAAATGATAAAAGTTGAGAATAAGCTATTGTGAGGAGATTGTATAGTATAAGAATAATAGTATTATGTGAGGATAGTTTGATACTATGAGGATAGTTAAAAGTAGAGTAGTTATACAAATACATACTGCTAGAAATTTAAAAATAATTCTGCTTAAAGTACCATCTTTATGGTATTGAAATGCATTTAATGTATATTAACATGTTTTTATAAATAAAGGTTTAATATAATTGTATATATGTAAATGAATATGTATATATGAAACACATACACACACACAAACACACACACACACACACACACACACACACACATCCAGAAGACACCTTAAAAATCCAGAGAATTCTCCTCACATGATTTGAGATCAAGAACACTGTGGATTATAATAACTTTTTGAGGGAATGTATTCTCTGCCCGGGTCCACAAGGGGGCATAGTTTCAAAGGCAAGAACTTCCCAGCACCATACCCACACCTGCAAACCTCTCCATCAGGGGACTGGAGGTCTTTGTTTAAACTTTGGCTTGCTCGGGAAAGAATCAAAGATCAATCACTCCAGCAGAAGTTTAAAGGAACTCTTTTCATAGGCCCAGAAAACCTGAAGGGGGCAGGAATTCCTCCCAGGTTAAAAGTACCTTTCTTCCACACCTCTTTGGGCTCCATGCCGGGATCCCCTCCCACAATACTGTGGAAGCTGCTTTTTCTCTTTTCTATTTCTTTCACCTTTTTCTTTCTCTGCCTAAATATATATATCACTTTGTGCAAAACTCTTTGGGGTCCGATATTTACTTAATCGCTCACCAGTGTAGTCCCCTCTCCCATTCTTGGGTGACTGAGAGACAAAGAGCCTGTAAGAACATCCTCTCAGGGGAGCTGAGCCTCCCCTGCTCCCCAGAACTGGTATCATCATCTCATGCTAAACTTGTACCAAAACTACAGCTACATTCAGAGGAGGACAAAAAATTAAATACTTAAGAACCAGAACTCTAATTTTGAATTTTTGGTAAATGTCTACATAGTACATATTATGATATCAGTGATATATATGATTTTCTTAATGTTAAATATTAACATTTGTCATCTATGTATTACAAATATATTTGAAGATAGTATATTTTTGTTTAGAATGTTAAATAAAATAATTCCAAAATTAGCATAAATACCTGTATCGAAAACAAATTATACCATGAGACTGTGGCTCTCACACAGTATTATAATTGTATTTAAAGTATAAAATTACTCAGATAATTTTCTAAATGGACGTGTATTAAGAAAAAAAAAATGTCTTAAGTCACAATTACTCATCTTTACTGTTCTCCAAACTCAAATTGCTATATACCTATGGAGATTGTTTAAGCCCAGTGGACACTGGGAATTAAGCAGCAGGTTTTTCTCTTGAATTAACAGTCTCAAGTCTTCCCTAAAAGGTAGAGAATATGTAAAGTAATGTAACATATTCCCATTTCTGAGAAGGCTTATAACTAAACTAGAGGAAATCCTCAATGCTGCCTATAGCAATCTTCGCTTCTGGCTTACTAGCTAAACCCTGACAGCAGGAAAATTGTGGTGTGATGAGAGAAAACTCTGTTCCTTTGAGGTACTGTTGGGAACCTTGCTAACAAAAGCAAAACTCTTATCTCCTAGGACAAGTCTACAGAACACCATCTTCAATGTATGGCTTGAAGGATTCTAAATTTTTCTTAGAATTTATGTATGTATAATAATTTTTTTTGAAAGTCCAGTGCGTGTGAGTTGGATTTTTATTCTTTAAATTACTAACTGCATGATATTAAGGTAATTCAAATGACATGTACACTGGTTTCTTCATATGTAAAGTGTGTGAAATAATGCCTGCATTGTGAATGGGATAATAAAAATTGCTTAGGTTGTTGCCTGCATACAGTAAAAATAACCATTCAATTATTGTTAGTTATTGCTATGAACACATATACTGCATGTGTTTATCTATGTGTGTAATATGTATAGTGATATACATACATGTGCCTACACAATATATTATATGACATATATCTAAAGATAGTAGTGGTTAATAAATGAGATCAGCAATCAATTTATGAGATTTAAAGTTATATAAAACAACCTATTGAGACAAATCTGTGTTTATGGAAGTGATCAGAGTTCAATAAAAATATAAAATAAAATAATGAAAGAATAATTTGAGTAATTGGACTTAAAAATATCCATCAGTTTGCTGAACAATATTGTTAATCCAGGGTCCAAAGATACACTTCCAATTCCTTAAAGTGAGATGAGGCAGGACATAACATAAAAGCGAATGAATACAAGACAGGTTGTCAGGTCATAGACTGAAACAGAATAGGAAAAAAATTCTTCTGGGGACCAATGGAGACAACTGCAAAGCTCCAGTATTAAAATGCTCTTAATGCAGTTAGGGGTAAAAACAGAAAGTTACAAGCTTACATTCTGATCAGTAAAACAAGAAAGAATGATTTCCTGAAATTTTCTTTTAATGCTGGAAATGCCTGTTGGCTCTGCAGAGGGAATAAGCAAATGAGCTCATAGAATCTAGAGATTCTTCCTCTAGGGGAAAAAATATTCCCATTCTGGGCAAGGAGCTGAAGAGATAATTTGGCAAACTAGGACTGACTGTAAGAAGAAAGTCTCCTCAAAATTAATTTGTTTTCATGAGGATTTTTTTGAAGTATAAATGCAATTTATTCACCCTTTTTTGTATATTTTTGTAATTCATTACAAAGGTATCTAAAAAGTGATTCAAGTTTGCTCCACAAAAATATCACTCAATAGTCTTTTCTATAAGTGTCAGGGTTATTGCCATTAAATTAAATTGTACATACTCATACAAAATATACTTAAACTTTGTACCTAATATATATGGAATATCTTTAAATGTGTATTTTTTTTTTTAAGATTGAGTCTCGCTGTATCACCTAGGCTGAAGTGCAGTGGTGCAATCTTCGCTTGCTGCAGCCTCTACCTCCTGGGTTCCAGCGATACTCCTGCCTCAGCTTCCCAGGTAGTTGGGATTACAGGCACATGCCATCACGGCCAGTTAATGTTTGTATTTTTAGTAGAAATGTTGTTTCACTATGCTGGCCAGGCTGGTCTTGAACTCCTGACCTCAGGTGATTTGTCTGCCACAGTCTGCCAAAGTGTTAGGATTACAGGAACAAGTCACCAAGCCCAGCCTAAATGTCTCTTTATTCTAGGGTAATGTGGTGGTGTTTTCTGCAAATTATTCTTTACGTAGAATGTAGTATTTTGTGAACAAAGCTTTCAGCCTTCATTATGCAACCAGGATGAGTGAAATCTTTTGAAACAAATAATTTTCAATTTTACTAAAAAATACTTTTGAAGTTATTAAATGTTACACTACTTTGAACAAGCTTGTAAAGTGCACATCTAATTTAAAATATATTTTCAATTAAATTTCTTATTAAAGTCCTATCAGCTTTGAATTATAATAATAGCTATCTGCCTACTTTGATCCAAGGAATTCTACGTAGTTTAAATGCTGGATTTCATTTCTCGGGCTTCATTGTTGACTATGAGGGAGGTTTACAAGTAAGGATAAATTTTTTGACTCCCTTTGCCTCATGGTTTTTTCTGCCAGAGTAATTTACATTGTGCAGTTGTTAAGTGGACATGGAAAAATGAAATTTATCACAGATCTCTAAAATCAAAATAAGTATTGAATATTGAAGTAGGATCTCACATACAATATGATTATGTATGTAACATGCATAAAAGTAGATAATTTTAGAATTTTAAAATTTTTATTTCCAAGTATTTCCTAATGTTATAATACCTATAAATATGCATTTATAGGATATTTGAGCCACAAACATAATTATAATATACTTTTAAATCACCATAGCTCAGGTAAATATATCAAACACTAAAGCAAGAGTATGTCAGAAATAAAAGAACATGGTAGGAAACAATAGTTTTGAATTGAATAGATTTCAGTTCAATTTTATAATTCTGTCCTTTTAAGCAGTGTAATATTTGACAAAGTATTTAAATTTTAGTTTCCTTTCTTATTCAATGGGAAGGATCATTCACCTACAGTAATTTTTATAATTGTTATAATTCATTTCAGTTTCCCAGACCACATGTAAACAGTGGCCAATGATAAGTTTAGATGACATTTCTAATCCCATGATTGCAAATAGCTGTGCCAAATCTTGACTTTGGCTGAGCCTCAGAGTGGCAGGTGAGGATCGTTTCTTGTTTTAAGCCATAGCATTATTTCAGCGCTTCAAGATTTTAAAAACTTGGATGAATTACAAAAACAAGAAACTTTTAATAACCAGATAAGCTTTTTCAGGAGCACTGAATTTCCTCGTTGGATTAAAAAAACAGAAGGAACATCTCTATTTCATTAGCATAGTAGTGATAGATCTTTGGTATAGTGCCTGTTGAATAGACTGAGATCTGGTCTGAAAAGACAATGTGTAAATGCCTGAGCAGGGTTATAATTACTTTGTAATTTTAATTCCAAAACTGAGCCACAAGTGAAACCTCTGCTATCATCAACCCAGAAGGGCCTTGTTCACTTATGCATAATTCATTATGCTTAAATGTCAGCTTCTGTGGATACCATTTGCTAAATATACCCAGTTTAACCAAGGGGCTATGTTAAAGGTACTTACATTTCCAGTTGCCCACTGGGATTTCCATACGTGTTTGAATGTACCACGTAAAGTGAACCTTTCCTAAAACCAGCAAAACAAAGGCAGGGGCTATCTATGGTGACAGCAATGTTATAATGTGACATCTGCATGTGAGTTAATGGTTCCAAAATGGAGCTACACTGTTACTAATAAAGCAACCAATATAAGAGCATAAATTGTTTAATATGAAAATACACTAAGCAATACAATTTAATAATTTTTCAAAATGGGATTTAGAATTTGTGAATTGAAGAGCAAAACAAGTTTCTATTCATAACAAATATTTAAATAATAATGGTTATTAATGTTTAATACTAATAAAAGTAACAAATATTTGATATGCGGTAAGTAATTTTGATAAGGAAGCTATGGGTTACAGAAAAATAACCCAAAGATAGAATTATTTTTTAATAAAAAACTAGACAAGCGTGTATGAAATTACCAGATAAATATTATCTTTAATTTCTGTAATACCAAAAGGGAGAATTGCATTTATCTATGGTTGTATAGTGGATTAAAACAAAGACTTAGTATTTTTTTCTGATTATATAGGTTGCCTTGATGATTTTGCTAATCTTGTCTGGCTTTACTAATGCACTAAGGTTGTCTAGAAGATGAAATGGAATGGATGGATTTGGTAGAATAGATGGGCCTTTCTCCACATGGTCTTTCATCCTAATCATCTTCATTGTCTGGTGACATCAGGTCCCCAAAATGGAAGAGCTGAAGCCCCAATCCCTCCGAAAAATGAGTCTCAGAAACCTCTTAATATTATTATTGTTGCTTTATATTAGATCAAGTTGCAAGATCAAGAAAAAGAAGGGATAAATAAAATTCACCTTTTAATAGGTATAGCACCAAAGATTCAATGACCATATTTAATCTAATGGAGGAATTTGATAATCAAATTATTTTACACATAATAAAGCCAAAGGCCCAATGAGTTGTTTTCTTGCATCATTTTTTTATTGGCCTGTCCTATCATTTTCATATCTGTATGTCTGAAGAATGACAACTAAACAAAAGTTTTACATGATTGACAGCTAATATCTGTCACTGAACTGTAAACAGCAATGAATGAGATATTGTCAACTGTAAATGGACTGCATGTAATGAAGAAGAAAATGACAAACATTACGTTACTTAAAAGCATGAGAAGTTTCTAAGGAAAAATTGACTGGGCTCCATCACACCAGCACTGATATATGTCACTTTTCTTTGTATTATGTTATTTCAATTGTATAGAAAACCATAGAATAAGGCCAGGCGCGGTGGCTCAAGCCTGTAATCCCAGCACTTTGGGAGGCCGAGGCGGGTGGATCACGAGGTCAACAGATCAAGACCATCCTGGTCAACATGGTGAAACCCTGTCTCTACTAAAACTACAAAAAATTAGCTGGGCATGGTGGCGCGTGCCTGTAATCCCAGCTACTCAGGAGGCTGAGGCAGGAGAATTGCCTGAACCCAGGAGGCGGAGGTTGCAGTGAGCCGAGATCGCGCCATTGCACTCCAGCCTGGGTAACATGAGTGAAACTCCGTCTCAAAAAAAAAAAAAAAAGAAAAGAAAAAAAAGAAAACTATAGAATATACTACAACAAATTTTTATATACAGATATGTTTTATATGTTGTTAAACAGCAATAGGACTTTTAGGTACATACACTAGAGAAACTCTTGCATATGTATACAGTGAGACATATGGGATTATTTAAATATTGTCTGTAGGAGATAAATTTTTGAAAATCAATCAACAGAAGAGAAATAAAAGGTCAGTTAAACGATAGCTGTAATGTATCAAAAATAATACCTTCATGTTGTCTCATATGGTTTGACTGCATAACATAGATGTTCTTTGTTACATATGGTTGAATTGCCACCAACAACCCAACACTCAAACATGTTTTCCTGCTGTCACTTTGTGGTCAGGATCTGTCTACTCTTGGAAGGCTGAAGTGAGTTATTCAAAAAAGCCACAGATTGATGTCACAGCAAAGTGTATTGAATGCTTATTCTTGGGACACTTTTATAAATAATGCTGATATGGGCTGGGTGTGGTGGCTGATACTTGTAATCCCAAAATTTTGGGAGACTGAAGCAGGCAGATCACTTGAGGTCAGGAGTTAGAGACCAGCCTGGCCAACATGGGGAGACCTCGTCTCTATGAAAAATACAAAAATTATACGGGTGTGGCGGTGTATCCCTGTAATTCCAGCTACTCAGGAAGTTGAGGCAGGAAAGTTGCTGGAACCCAGGAGGCGGAGATTGCAGTGAATCAATATTGCAAGATTACACCAGTGCACTCCAGACCAGGCAACAGAGCAAGACACTGTCTCAAAAAAAATAAGAAAATAAAATAAATAAAAGGAATTCTGATATGTAAAGCCATGAAAGAAAAAGGATTCAGGCACATAGTACACTCAATTTCCACCTGGTAAAAACTACATCTCTAGTAAATACATTCTGCAAACAGAAAATGTGAGCCCACAGTTTCTCATTCATAATACAAGTTTATATTGAATGAATTTTTCAATGCATCTGTCACTGTACTTGGAGACCAATTTATGGATCATATTTGAAATTATTTTATGAATAAGAAATACATTTAAACTACAGTGATGGCGTAAGAACAGCAGTTTGGGGAAGGAGAAAACTGTTAGCAGGATGGGACAGACTGTTCTCAAAGAAAATCATTTAAAATTTTATAGTATATAAGTAATGTATTTCTAAATATCCAGTAGATATTAGAGCTTTTAGCTTGCTTTCTTTTCAAAAATGTTGAGAATTTTACTGATTTTTTACAATGCACTATAGTCATTCTTGATCTACAATTAGTGAAACACTAAAACTAGCACTGCATTTTTGTTGGATTAATCTAGATTGAAATTCCAGATTCATAATTTGGTATGTACCAATTTATAAAATTGGTGAAATAATATGTGAGATAAATTCCAAAATCAAATTTAAGTTTATAACAATCCATTATACTTTGTTGTGATATAGGACAGAATTAAAATCTCCCAGTATAATCATTTTGGGGGGAGGGACAATAAAATCACTTCTTTATTTGATATACTTATGCACCCAAAGAAGAAACCAGTATTGTCTAGTGAAATACATGCTGACTGGTGATCGTTATTACAGGTTACAAGCAGCAGATTAGCTTTTAGCAATTTGTTTATTTTTCCAATTGCTAATTTCCTTATATGTCTTATAATCTATATTTTGATTTTTTTTTCTCTTTACTATTAATTTTGAAGATCAAAAGATCATGGAAGTTAAAATATTCTGAAAAATACAAAGTCATATTAAATTTATTAAAGCATTCTTTATTCAAATTACTTCTTATGTAAACTAAGGGTATAATAAAAATATTTGATATTCAAAAATAATTTACACCTAAGGAAAAAAGTACAATCACATAAACTATAACTCACTTTCAAAGAATAAATAGGTACTAGAATTTACTTCATGAGCTTGAACAAATTATACAATTTCTTTAAACTTTAATTTTTAATAATGTTTATTTTAGTGCGTACTTAATGCTTTGCCTTTTTATTGGTGCGGGTTTTGATGAAATGCTTTAAACTTATTATGGAACAATTTAATGACAGCAAACAGGAAGTCTCTATGAATGAGCATGACTGTGTCAGTGTGAAATGGAAGTGGGAAGCAGAGATTAGGCATGACACTGAGAGGACAGAAAGTGAAGGCAGCGTGCATTTGTTATTTATTCTGACACAGACATAGTAATATCTACAATATACTAAGTTATGTTACAGCTCAAGAAACTACATAAAAGTAAATATTGATAGATGATCTTATTTAAAATAATATCTTGTAATTTAAAACAGTTTACATATATTCATGGTACAAGTTTAGCTAGTGATATTTAAGGAAAGTTTAACTCACTTAAGAAAGTCTATTTTCAGGAAATAAAAGCTTAGTGATAAATGTGCTAATTAGAAATTATTTTCATTCATCTTTCCAGAGAACAAGAAAACAGTTTCTACTTTCTTAAGTTTATTCACTAGAATTCATACTTAATAGTAAAAATGGGTCTATTTTCATCAAAATGAGGTTGGCCTATGCCAGAAAATGCACCTATAAAAATTGTAACACAATTATATAAACTACTATTTTCAGAATCAGTTATGGAAAATTGCACTTGTATGTTTGCTAGATTGTACTGATAATTGAGAAAATGGCTACAGAGTTCATTATTGTTTCCTTTATAAGCTTTCCTAGTTGCTAAATATCTGTAGCATATATATCAAGCATGCATTATTTTCCTCTGGTTTGAACTTGGGATGTGATACGTGACAGTAAGAAATCTATGAGTTGCCCTTATAATCCATTTCACCTGAGACTGGGTTTGGTTCCATGACACTTTGTTTAGTTAAACCTAGTCCATCCATATGACTTAATCTCCAACACTCTAGATTTCAAGTATCTTCCACTAATATCACTAGTATGAACACATAATTTTAAAGTGGATGTTCTCCAGTATAAAGAAGCTCATTGGTCAACATTCACTCTACATCACAACTGTATTCAACACTCTATATGTTTAAAACCATAACAAAACCTCTTGTCATACTTGTCATATTCCATACATTTTAGCAAGTTTGAAATTCTAATCAGGATAAAACCATAGCTTAGATTCTATATTGCATAAAATAAAAATTTTTCATATAACAAAATACAAAACATCTTTCACGTGTTTTGTTAAAGAAATTAAAATAAATAATTGTTCCAGAAAACATTGAACTTGCAGCATTTTTTTTTTAATCTGTCACAACAGTGCTGCAAACGGAAAATCAATTACAGAATCCTGATTGGAAAATAAAATTTCCTCTCTATGAAGTAATTTCTAAATACAATTTATTATGTTAATATGTGAGGTATTCTTTTAGTCTTATTTGTTTTGGAGTTAATTGGTATTTATTAAAAAATTGGAAGAAATATGGTATAAATAATAGACATCCTGCTTAGGCTTCAAATCTTCACAGAAAGAAGATGCTTACTGTCTTAGGTTATGAAGTTTTTTCACATGACCATTATAATTTAGTATAAAAATCCCAAATCATTAAATGTCCTGACTTGTTTCAAATAGTACATGATATCACTATTATAGTAGTGACTTCTAGCACTCACCAATATTTGATTTTTCTCTTCCTCTGAACAAAAGGAAAAAATGCATTTCTTACCCCCAGCAGATTTTTCATTTGAAGGGACATATTTAAGAAGGGAATAAAATTAAGATGAGATTTAAACAATAAGTATGTTAATCTGCTTGATAGCGGTGATTATTTCACAATGTACACATGTACCAAAAATATCAAATTATATACCTTAAATATGGGCATTTTTATTTGTCAACTTCCTCAGTAAAGCTGAAAAGAAGAGCCAGTTGTGGACATGAGAGGGAGTCAATAAAAGTATATTTCAGTTTCTGAAATAGCATAAGCAACAACATGGTGCACTGAGAATGTATGCTGTGCAGTAAATACAAAAATATTACATGGGAGGTGGACCACAAGGTAGGTGCAAGAGTTACAAGATAAGTGTGAGGATGCAGAATAATGGTGGTGTAAAAGAGTAAATGTACACATTAAGAATACAGGTAAAGATCATAGTGGGTAAGCTTTTTGATGTGCTCCTGCATTCTGTTTGCCAGTATTTCATTGAGGATTTTTACATTGATGTTCATTAAGGATGTTGGTCTGAAGTTTTCTTTATTTGTTGTATCTCTACCCGAGTTTTGGTATCAGCATGATGCTGGTCTCATAGAATGAATTAGGGAGGAGTGCATCCTTTTCAATTTTTGGAATAATTTCAGTAGGAATGGTACCAGCTCTTCTTTGTACATCTGGTAGTATTCAGCTGTGAATCTGTCTGGTCCTGGGCTTTAATTGGTTGGTAGACTTTTTATTACTGTCTCAATTTCAGAACTCATTACTGCTTTGTTCAGGGATTCTATTTCTACCTGCTTTAGTCGTGGGAGGCTGTATGTATCCAGGAATTTGTCTGTTTCTTCTCGTTTATATGCATAGAGGTATTAATAATATTCTCTGACGGTTTGATTTTTGTGGATCAGTAGTAATATCTACCTATCATTTCTGATTGAGTTTATTTGAATCTTCTATCTTGTTTATTAGTCCAGCTATCAGTCTATACTTTTTTTTTTTTCCAAAAACTCAGCTCCTGGATTCATTGATATTTTGAATGGGTTTTTGTGTCTCCATCTCCTTCAGTTCAGCTCTGATTTTGGTTATTTCTTGTCTTCTGTTACCTTTGAGATTTGGTTGCCCTTGGGTCTCTAGTTCTTTTGGTTTTGATATTTGGTTATTAACTTGATATCTTTCTAACTTTTTGACATGAGCATCTAGTGCTATAAATTTCACACTTACCACTGCCTTAACTGTGTCCCAGAGATTCTGGTACATTGTAACTTTGTTCTCATTAGTTTCAAAGAACTACCTGATTTCTGCCTTAATCATTATTTACCAAAAAGTCATTTAGGAGCAGGTTTTTAATTTCCATGTAATTGTATGGCTTTGAGTACGTGTCTTTTTCTTTTTCCTTTTTTTTTTGAGACAGAGTCGCTCTGTCACCCAGGATGGAGTGCAATGGTGCGCTCTCAGCTCACCACAATCTCTGCCTTGGTCAGGCTCGTCTTGAACTCCTGACCTCGTGATCCACCTGCCTCCGCCTCCCAAAGTACTGGGATTACAGGCATGAGCCCCTGTGCCCGGCTGGGTAAATTTCTTAGTGTTGAGTTCCTTATCCCTAGGATGCAAAGTTGTTTCAACATATGCAAGTCAATAAATGTGATTAATCTCATAAACCAAAAACAAAACCACATGATTATCTGAATAGATGCAAAAAAGGCTTTCATTAAAAGTTAACATCCCTTCATACTAAACACTCTCAATCAATTAGGTATTGAAGGAACATACCTCCAAATAATAAATGTCATATATAATAAACCGACAGGAAACATCATAGTGAAAGGTTAAAACCTAGAAATATCACTCTTGAAAATCAACACAAGGTTGACTTCTATCATCACTCCTATAACATAGTATTGGAGGTTCTGGCCAGAGCAATCAGACAAGAGAAATAAATAACTGGAATTCAGCTAGAAAGGGAGAAAGTAAAACTATCCCTGTTTGCAGGTGACATCATCCTATATCTACAAAACCTCACTATCTCAGCCAAAACCTTCTTAAACTGATAACTTCAGCAAAGTCTCAGGATTCAAAATCAACGTGTAAATATCACTAGCATTCCTATACACCAATGATAGTCAAGCTGAGAGCAAAATTATGAATCAACTCTCATTCACAATTGCCACAAAAATAACAAAATACCTAGAAATACAGCTAACAAGGGAGGTAAAAAATCTCTACAAACCACTGCTCAGATAAATCAGTGATGACAAAAAGAAATGGAGACAAATTCTATGCTTATGGATAGGAAGAATCAGTATCATTAAAATAGCCATACTTCCCAAAGCAATTAATACATTCAGTGTGATTTTCATTAAACTGCCATTGATCCATTGATATTCTTTATATTTTATTGCATTTTAGGTATTGGGGTACATGTGAAGAACATGAAGGATTGTTGCGTAGGTACATACATGGCAATGTAGTTTGCTGCCTTCCTCCCCATCACCTATATCTGGCATTTCTCCCAATGTTATCCCTCCTCAACTCCCCACCCCCCTCTGTTCCTCCCCTAGTTCCCCCCGACAGACCTGAGTGTGATATGCTCCCCTTCCTGTGTCCATGTGTTTTCATTGTTCAACACCCGCCTATGAGTGAGAACATGCAGTGTTTGATTTTCTGTTCTTGTGTCAGCTTGCTGAAAATGATGGCTTCCAGGTTCATCCATGTCCCTACAAAGGACATGAACTCATCGATTGTTATGGCTGCATAGTATTCCATGGTGTATATGTGCCACATTTTCCCTGTCCAGTGTATCATCAATGGGCATTTGGGTTGGTTCCAAGTCTTGCTATTGTAAACAGTGTTGCAATGAACATTCATGTGCATGTGTCCTTATAATGCCATTGATATTATTTACAGAAGTAGACAAAAAACTGTTTTAAAATTCTGTTATGAAGAACGAAGTGCTGTTTACAATAGCAAAGACATGAAATCAATTAAATGCCCATCAATGATAGACTCGATAAAGAAAATGTGATACATACACACTATGGGATACTATGCAGCCATAAAAAATGAATTAGATCATGTCCTTTGCAAGGTTATTAATGGATCTCAAGGCTATTATTCTTAGCAAACTAACACAGGAACAGAAAACCAAAAAAAGGCCCAAATAGATAAGGCAATCCCAAGCAAAAAAGAACAAAGCTGGCAGTATCATGGTTCCTAACTTCAAGCCTACAGGCTTGCGGTTATTCAAACATTATGGTACTGGTGCAAGAAAAAACATGTGGACCAATGGAACAGAAATAAGAACTAAGAAATAAGAACACACTCCTACAACTATCTGATCTTTGACAAACCTGACAAAAACAAACAATGGAGAAAGGAGTATCTATTGAAAACATGGCACTGGGGTAACTGGCTAACCATATGGTTTTCTTATACCGTATACCAAAATTAACTCAAGCTGAATTAAAGATTTAAATGTGAAAGCAAAAACTATAAACACCCTGGAAAACATCCTAGGCAATACCATTCAGGACATAGACACGGGTAAAGATTTCATGGTGAAGATGCCAAAATCAACTGCAACAAAAGCAAAAATTGATGAATGGGATCTAATTGAAGAGCTTCTGCACAAGAAAAGAAACTATCAACAGAAAAATCAGACAAATAGATTACAGAAAATATTTGAAATCTATGCATCTGACAAAAACATTGTATCCAATATCTATAAGGAACTTAAACAAATTTACAAGGGAAAACCACACAACCCCATTAAAAAGTGGGCAAAAAACATGAATAGACACTTCTCAAGACATACATGTGGCCAGTAATTATATGAAACAAAGCTCAACATCACTGATCATTAGAGAAATGAAAATTAAAACCACAATAAGATACCATCTCACACCAATCAGAATGGCTAATATTAAAAAGTCAGAAAATAAAAGATGCTGACAAAGTTGTCGAGAAAAGGTCATGCTTATTCACTGTTGGTGGAGTATAAACTAGTTCAACCATGTGGAAGACTGTGGCAATACCTCAAAGACCTAAAGACAGAAGTACTATTCAACCCTGCACTCCCATTACTGGATATATACCCAAAAGAACATAAATTTTTCTGATATAAAGATAAAAGCATGCATATGTTCATTGCAGCACTATTGACAATACCAAAGACATGGAATCAACTTAAATGCTCATCAATTATAACATTTATGTTGTACATATACACCATGGAATGTGGTGCATATACTATGCAGCCATAAAAAAGAACAAGATCATGTCCTTTGCCTGGACATGGATGGAGCTGGAGGTCATTATCCTTAGCAAACTAACAAAGAAATAGAAAACCAAATACTATGTGTTAAAACTACTCCCCTTGTGGACCTGGAAACAAAACAGATTCCCTCAGTGGTTTTGTTGTTTTTCTTTACATGTGTGGAACTTGCAGGTTTGTAACATAAGGTATACATGTGCCACAGTGCTTTGCTCTACCTATCAACCCGTCACCTAGGTTTTAGTCCCTGTATGCATTAGCAATTTAAGTTTAATAGTATTTAAAATATCAAAGAAAACAAGTAAATATAGTCATGTTTTGAGGGAACAGGGTTCTAAGCATAAGAAAAAAGAAATATAAATAAAACATTTATCTATCTGTTACATATAAATCAGAAATGTAAACTTGTGATTTCTTCTAAATTTATTTCTGAGTTATCTATTAAAGTGCACAGAATAAGAGACAACCAAGTAATACTATGAGGTAATCTAGTGCTAATGTTTTTGTTTCTAAATACATTCCCTATCAGAAAAATGAGTTTTTCAGAAGAATGAATGAGACAAAAAATGGAAAGGAAGCTAGGACATTTCATGGCAGAAAACAATGAATTTCTTTAATATTCTTTAAAATCAAAGAAATAGAGAAGCCAACATTAAGATGTTCTGACTGCTCAAATTATGAGAATATTAGCTGTGAAATTGTTACTATGATTCATTATAACTGAAGTGTTATTTTTATAAATAACTTTAAACTTAATATCATGAAACAACTGTTTTATTATACTTTTATAATGTATTGGTCAAGAATTTGCAATAGGAGTAGAATGAATAATTTGCCTCTATTCCATTATGTCTTCTTGTTCCTGAGTGACTCAGTGGTCCAAAGTCCAATTATCCTCAGTTATAAAACATGAAGCCTGGAATTGAATTGAATTTTGGAATCTAGAATTGCCTTATGTGACCTAACATGGTAAATTACATAGTGATATTTTTTACTGAATTCACAAAGAACACACAAAAAGAGGAAGAAATATTGTTTCTACTTCTTTGTACCAGGGGTTTTAAAGTCACATTATAAGAAGAGCTTCTGGAAAAGAAAAGATTATTATAACCATTTTTAATAAGCTCCCACAACCAGAATAAATAAAATAACAATAAAAAGAGATAATTTTTTTCAAAGAAGAGTTTCAGTAAATAAATATAAAAAGAGGGCTAAAAGTTACTATTTTGCAACCTCTTATTTAACATGGTTCAGACAAGAGTCATTAAAGAATCCTCAAAACCTCACAGTGAATGTATGTTGGGGGAAAATGTTCACATGATGACAATTTATCACTCGAAAGTTTCTTGAAAGTTTCTTAATAGCTAAATGTGGGGAAATTTCTTTGTATTGAAGAAAGCTAGTAGTAACAAAGTTCATGGGATTCTATGTCAGGACCTTTTACAATCTCTTATTCACCACACTCTGACCATTTTACCCATATCATTTGCAGAAAAATGGCTTTAGGTCCCCAACATGAGGGACCAAGGACTGGCTCCCAGGGTCTTCCACTGTAACTAAAAAAAAAAAGTAAACCATTAGCGGACTAAATAAGACAAAAACAGAAGATCCAAAATGAATAAAATAAGAAACAAAAGATGGCCTTACAACTGATATCACAGAATACAAATGATCACTCAGTACTGTTATAAAGAACTAAATGCTAAAAAAAGAAAAATGGAAAATCTAGAGAAATTTGATCAATTCTTTGACATATGCTACTTACCAAGATTACAAAAGGAAGAAACAAAAACTTGAACAGACAAACAAGAGGTAATGATATTGAATCAGTAATAACAATAATAATAATAATAAAACTCCCAAGAAGGAATATATCAAACTAGGTACTTTCCTGCTGAATTCTACCAAACATTTCAAGAGCTAACACAAGTTTTCCTCAAATAATTCCAAATATCTTTAGAAAAGAAAATTCTTCCTAACTTATTCTGCAAGCCTAAAGTTACCTTGATAACAAAACCAGATGAGGACACAAGAGAAAACTCCAGGCCAGTATCCTGATGAACATAGATGAAAAAATTATCAAGAACTACTAGCAAATGGAATCTAACAGCACATAAAAAAGGGAATATGCTATGATGAAATGGGATTTATGCCAGGAATGCATGCATGGTTCAACATATGCAAATCAATAAATGTGATACGACACATCAATTGAATAAATGACAAAAATCATATGCTCATTTCAATAAATGTAGGAAAATATGGTACAATTTAACATCCCGCCATGGTAAAAATTCTCGACAAGCTAGATATAGAAGAAACATTCCTCAATTCAATATAGGCCATTTATCACAAACCCACAGTTTATATCATGCTGAATGGAGAAAAGCTGAAAATCTTTTCTCTAATCTGGAACAAGACAAGGAAGTTCACTTTCATCACTACTGTGCAATATAATACTAAAAGTATTAGCCAGAACAATCAGGTAAAAGAAATAAAGTACTTATGGATTTCTCAATAATAATAAATTAGTAGCATTATATACAGCAATAATGAAATTGCTGAAAAAATGGAGAAAGTAATCTCATTTAATAAAGCTATAATAAATAAACAGATAGAAAAATACCTAGGAATATATTTATTCAAGGAAAGAAATGTCTCTATAATGAAAAGAACAAACCACTGATGAAATAATTTAAACAGGTCACACATACACACACTCACACACAAAAGAAATACATCCAATAATTATGGGCTGGAATAATCGATATCGCTAAAATGACCATACTACCTAAAGAAATCTATAGATCCAATGCAATACCCATCAAATTAATGATGGCATTCTTCATATAAATGAAGAAAACAATCCTGAAATATACATGGGACCATAAGAGATCCAAAATAGCCAAAACAATACTGATCAAAATGAGCAAATCTGGAGACATCGCACCACCTGACATCAAAATATACTACAAAGCTATAGTAAACAAAACAGCATGGTATTCGTATAGAAACAGAATCCTAACCAAAGAAACACAGTAGAGAACTTAGAAGTAAATCCACATATTTATAGTCAACCGATATTTGGCAAAGGCACCAAGAACATATAATGGAGAAAGAAAAGTCTCTTTGATACCAGGTTCCAGGACCAGGGGGAGACTCAGCTTGCTCCCCAGTTGGCTATGTTCTTCCAGGCCCTTGGTCCCTCACTCACCCAATAATGGGAGAGGGAACCACAGGAGGCATGGGAAGTGAGTAAGCAAATATCAGACCCCAAAGAGTTTTGCAGTGATTTATTTAGGCAGAGAGAAAGAAAAAGGTGAAAGAGAAAGAGCTTCCTTGAGGTTGCGGAAGGGGATCCAGACATGGAGTCGGCTCAGATGTGGGGGATGGGGACTTTTAACCTGGGAGGAATTCCCACCCCCTTTAAGTTTCCTAACCTATGAAAGGATTTTCCTTAAATTTCCGCTGGAGTGACTTGACTTTGATTATTTTCCCACACATGCAAAAGTTTAAACAAAGACCTCTAAGATCCTGGATGGAGAGGTGGAAGAGAGAATATATATTTCATATTCCCTGGATGGCATTGAGAAGTTCTTGCCTTAGTGACTATGCCCCCTGTGGACCCAGGAAGAGAATACATTCCCTCATCTTCAATAAATTTCATGGACAAATGGGATACCCATATTAAGAAGAATGAAACTAGACTCCTACCTGTAATCATGTATAGGAATCAACTCAAAGGGGATTAAGACCTGAAACTATAAAAACTACTAGAAGAAAACACAATGTAAGTGCTTAAGGACTCTGTCTAGACAAATATTTTATAGGAAATCAGTATGGAGGTTTTTTTAAAAAGTTAAGACTAGCACTGCCATACGATCCAGCAATCTCACTACTATTTATTCAAAAGAAAAAAAATCAATATATTAAAATTATACCCATACTCCCATGTGTTTCTTATACCACTATTCATATAATAGCCAAAATATGGAATCAACCTGAGTGTTCATCAATGGATGAATGGATTTTTAAAAATTAGTATATACACAATGGAACACTGTTCAATTATAAGGAAAGCTGAAATCCTGTCATTCATGGCAACATCAATAAGCCTAGAGAACATTATGTTGATTGAAATAGGTTAGGCACAGAAAAATAAATGCCTCATGTTCTCACTTCAATCCACTAGGCTGACTATTCCTTGGGAATAATTAACTTCATGTCTGGATTCTATATAAACATCTGTGATTGTTCGTAGTGATCTATAGATTCTGAGATGATCTTTTACTCTGCAGCATGCAAAACCAAAGACACTCTCTATAAATTACTTATTTTCATAATCCATTTTACTAAAGGTTTTTCAGAAAGCTGATTATACCAATCTACAAAATGAAACAACTTCTTCACACCAGACTCACTAGTTTCAATGGTTTCTTTATTTTGTCCTCCTCTAATGTTTTCTATCTTCATGGTTACCAGAGGTCTTAGAGATGCTTAGTGTAGTACAAACGTAATGTTTCCCATTGGAGTTGACTTTGAAACTAGTGACTGAAGCTCAGATTCACTGAAATCTGAGCTTGTTCTAGCATCAAGGCCTGACCCAGCACTTTCTTTGAATTTTAGCTGAGACATTACAGAAAACAATAAAAATGAATTGCATATTTTACTTTTTCCTTACTAGCTTGCATTTACTTTTACAACCAATGAAATGACTTCCTATGAGTTGGATTAATCCTTAAATTCCATTAATAACTTTTGTATGTAGTACTTGATTGCAGCATAGCTGCTGCTTCATACCATGTGTAACCATGTGGCCACCTAGGAATCAAGTTTCTTATCTCCTGACCTTTTAATCTTTCTATTTCCAAACCACATGTTTCTTTGAACCAGGACCATTCTAGTAAATACTGTTTCTGACACTAATTCTGGGAAAACAGTTTCTCTACATTCTAATATAGAACACTTCTGACACCAAATGTGTAGGGTTCCCACCCAACCTTCACTTCCCCCCCGCAAAAAAAACAAAAAAATCAATTTTTACACTACATGGAGTTTGCCTCAGATTCCATATGTCAAAAGCTGAGTCCCACAAGACTACCCCCACTTCAGATGCCATTCACAGGTTCTGGCCTTTCAATTTTTTGACCAATCAGCTGTAAATCTGTAAATCTGTAGTTCCAACAACTCCCTCTTGAGTTAGATCATTTGCTAGCATGGTTTACAATCCCATTGCTCAATGGAAATGATCGATTTAGGAAATACCATTGAAACTCTCTCTCCTGTTCTTCTATCATCCCTTTTAATAAGAGTCTTATGTTATAAGAATTCACTTGCTACCGGAAAAAAATGTATTTCAGATAATTTTATTTTTCTGTTTGGGATAAGAAAAAAAATCAAGAAACCACAGCTTGTACTTATTAGCTTAGGTAGAAGTCAATATGTGAACATTCTGAAACAAAATGAGAAGAAACACAATTGCAAAGTATTAGTGGTGCTGTGTCTAGCTTACATTGGGTTCAATCAAGTAATAATAGGAAAGTGTTGGCCATATCATCTCCATTTAGATCTTCCCACTATCCCTAACACCATGTCTATTCTCATATCAGTAGATCTTGGATTGCAAGTAAATTAATACAAGCAAAAAACAGTTAAAATAAATTTAAAATATATTCATTTGTGCTATATAGACACGTCAAATATTTATGTGTAAAATACATTATAATATTATATAACAAAATATACATTATCATTCCACAAATTAATATATAAAATGTGTAATTTTTAAGGTTAAAACACTCAGTTTGACACTTAAAACATTCTACAAACTCCATCTTTCATTGATCTTTTCTTGTGTACCCTAAATTTTTCAATTTTTTAAATACCACTTTATCTAAAATGTTCTTGACTAATTTTTACCTGTTATATTTTAACTACATTTTAAAACTTAGCTCAATTGTCACTTCCTTTTGTAAGTCTTGCTTACTTCCTATATTTTTCTCCTCTCAATCCTTGTCTTTTAATTATATTTATTGGGTTACTGTTTTGTCCTCTAAATCACCTTGTAAGTCATTAGTACAATGCTTTTCTTCTCAGGTGTCTGAGGCAGAGGGATCCTTTAAACTGGAAAAGATGAGGCCACAGTGAGCTATGATCTCACCCATGCCCTCCAGCCTGTGTGACAGAGTGATGCTCTGTCTTTAAAAAATGAAAGTTAAAACATAAATAAAAATTAATGTTAAAAATAAGGTATTTTAATAAACATTTATATACTGTACTAAAGAGAATAATAAGGTGAAGTGCACTCCTTTTTACAACGTAATGAAGTGTTGAAGTATATATTTGATATTCAACATTATTATACTTAAAAACACATATTTACTGTAAAATACATTCAAGTATTTTAAAAACTTACTTTTTATAATAATTTAAGGAAGAAGTGCACAATTTATCCTGCTTCACTCAATTATGTGCATATATGTTGGATAGCATTACATTTGTTTTAAAATACTCGATGATTACTAGTTAAGAAGACATATTGAACATTGAAGCATGGTTTTGAGGGTGATTAGTTAAGTTGAACTTAACAAATAAATATTTTATAAAACTTGAAGGTTATAAAAACTACCAAACGTTATTGGGAAAAATATTTGTAATAAATTTTTATAGTGAGCTGGATTTAATATGTTAAACTTCTGAGAGGAAAAACTTTTTTATAACCTGAATTATTGACTCATGTAAAACAAAATTTTATGGAGAGGCAGTCACATGTTAAGTCTGTCTTGATTTTAAATTCAAACTTTATGATTTATTAAATTGTAATGAGTACTGATCTATTAATATGATCTTGCATCTACCTTATGAATATGTTCTCACAGTCATATTTCTGTTAGAGGAAAAGAGAGCAGTAGAGTAAACTCCTAATGTTAAAGATAATTGTATTCTATATTAGATTGTTCTTTCCACCCCCAGTCCTCATTTTACTCTAGTTTATACAGGGAGAAAATAGGAATTTGAAGACATTCCCTCTATATTCTGTTTCAACTACTTTTCTCATCATTTAAATAGCTACTCAGAATAAGTTTGATCAAGGTTTCCTAATTGTCTTCAAATGCATATTTGGTTTTCCAAATCACTGGGTGGTTTTATTACATATACAATTATATATATCACAGCATAGTATCAGATACCTGAACTGTTCATAAATTAAAATACATATTAATCTAATAGTCAACAACTCAAATTCTGACCTTCCAACCCCTTCAGGAATCAGTACATTTGTTTTGGTTTAATTTCAAAATACATGCAGCATTTGACAGTATCTATACTCCACTTGTACTACCATGATCAAACTCAGATCTCTCACTTGGATTATAGTAACACCCCTAAATATTGTTTTTTCTATTTACTTTTGTCTCTTTATTACAGATTATTTCCTCCTGGCACAGATGACTCTCTTAAAACATAATTCTGATCATGAAACTCCCCTTTTTAAATGAATCCAGTGATCTTCCATATGTTATATATCCATAAACCATTTTCTCTGTTTTTCTCTCTCTTTATTTATCTCTGTTTGATAATTCTCCTCCTGCTCTCTCCACTCTACTAACACTGTGTGCTTGTTGTAACTGTGACATGGCAAGCAAGTTCCTGCTTCAGGGCTGTAAAAGGGCTTATAATGTCTCATTGGAATGATATTTCCTTAGAACTCTGCATGGTTTGTTCTTTTGCTTTCTTTTTGCATGACTTGTTCTATTAGCTTCTTGCATTTTTCTTCATAAGCCAACTTTTTATAACTTTTGTGATATCCCTACTTAAAATATTAATATCTTCAATACTTTATTATTCCTCTTGTATATATTACCACTTGAAACAATATTTCACTTATTTCTTGTCCAATTTCTGAACCAAAATGTATGCATGATAAGAGGTAGAATTTTTGACTTTATATTTACCGTAATATCTTGTAAAATAATTCCTTAAAAACAATAGGTAGTCAATCAATTTTTGAGTGTGTGAAGAATATTACACTAAAAGAGTTGGCACTTGTGATATAATAGCCATGATACCATATGCAGAGGGATCAGAGTAATCAGAAAGCACCAATGGAGGCTAGTTTATGACGAACACATTCATTAAACAGAAAATAGGGATTTAATCCTGTTTGGTTACAGTAAGTACTGTAGCAGAAACATGCCCAGAGTCATGAGGTTGTACAAATCGAGAATGAGGTTAAATCCAGGATGATGCATAGTGAACCATTAATCTCATTTCTGAGTAGAGTTAGAGAAATCACTTTCAAGGTATGAAAAGTTAAACATAGTCCTTGAGCAAAGAGGAGCTTGGTGTGTTTGAATAATGTTAAATAATGACTGTGTGACTGAGAGTGGATTAAGCAAGGGATGAAAAACATAGTGGAGGCTGGTGAGTTCAGCACTTATCAGACAATTCAGGTTCTTCAGACCACAGGCAGAATTTTATAATGTAATCTGAGTACAAAGAAAAACACTTGGTATTTAAACATAGCATAGGCATCATAAATTTGGAAGATTATTTTGGCTTTGTCTGAAAGCTAGTTGCTATAGACTAGGAGAATAGTGAGGAGATTATTATTCAAGGAAGACATGATTAAGGCTTGTGCTAGGTGAGTTAGTGGAATTGGTAAAATGAAGATGTCAAGTTAATTTAGAATGCATATTACCTCATAACATATCATACTAATGAGTATATTTATTTATTATACTTTTATTTTTCTCTTCACTGATAGAGTAAAAAATATGTATGAACTCCAACTCTTGCATTTACTGGATATATAAATTGGATGTGTTCATATCAAATTGTAAGCTTCAATTTTGTCCTCTATACCATGAAGATAATATTTATATATCTTTAAAAGTATTCATATAATAACTAAAGCTATGTTAATATGCATAAAAAATGTGACAGATATTCCAAATGTTATGTATTCCTTGTGAAAACACTAGCTCCATTCATAAAATTTGAAAAATAAGCTTACATTCCTACTTTATTCTCCCTCGGCACAACAAATAGTAAGAGCAGTAAGACTAGACACCTAGATCATGTTAGAAATATAACATAATCTCCCACTATTAAATAGCCATTTGCCTGAGAAATTACAGGAGTCAGATGGTGGTAAAGTCTTGTGCTGAAAACCACATATGTCTGGGTTAGTACACCAGTAATGCACGAATCCATAGACAACAGTTCTAAACTTGACATAAGGCAAGAAAATAAAGCAGAGAAAGCCTATCTTCAGAAAAGAGGAAAGACCTGGAAGATGTGAATAGAGCCTATTCGAGGTAGGGAATGAAATAAGCCCAAGATGTGATGAGATGAGGCTCAGTTTTTGATTTTTTTATATAAGTAAATACATGTCAATTTATGTTATATTTTGGGCTATGAGGTAGATTGTGGTATTTAATAAATGTTCTTAAGATTTACCTGATACCTAATGTTTTGTTTCCTTATATTCAAAGAGGCTTAAATTAGAAATTAAGCACTATAAAAGCTCAATAAAATTGTCAATTTATTTCTGAAAGAAATAGTGTTTAAATATTATTATATACGTATATGCATGGAAACTCAATTACAAGATGGCTGATATGGTTTGGCTGTGTCCTCTTAAATTGTAACTCCCACAATTCCTTTGTGTTGTGGGAGGAACCCAGTGGGAGGTGATTTAATTATGCCAGGAGTGGGGCTTTTCCTGCACTGGTCTTGAGATAGTGAGTGAATCTCAATAGATCCGATGTTTTTTGGTTTTTATTTTAATTTCATTTTTTAATTGTACTTTAAGGTCTGGGGTACGTGTACAGATCTTGCAGGATTGTTGCATAGGTACGCACATGACATGGGGGTTTGCTGTCTCCAACTTTCCGTTGCCTACATCAGGCATTTCTCCCTGTGTTATTCCTCCCCAACCTCCCTGCCTCCCTCTATCCCTTCCCTAGCCCCTGACTCCCC
This sequence comes from Sapajus apella, assembly GCF_009761245.1. Classification (NCBI taxonomy): domain Eukaryota; kingdom Metazoa; phylum Chordata; class Mammalia; order Primates; family Cebidae; genus Sapajus; species Sapajus apella. The sequence goes on along the minus strand of NW_022436949.1, from coordinate 4,110,483 downwards.
AACAAACCCAGTGTGTGATGTTCCCCTCCTTGTGCCCATGGGTTTTCATTGTTCAACACTCACCTATGAGTGAGAACATGTTGTATTTGGTTTTTTGTTCTTGTGTCAGTTTGCTGAGAATGATGGTTTCCAGATTCATCCATGTGCTACAAAGGACACAAACTAGCCATTTTTTATAGCTGCATAGTATTCCATGGTGTATATGTGTCACATTTTCTTTGTCCAGTCTATCATTGATGTGAATTTGGGTTGGTTCCAGATATTTGCTATTGTAAACAGTACCAAAATGAACATACATGTGCATGTGTCTTTATAATAGAACGATTTATAATACTTTGGGTATATACCGGTAATGGGGTTGCTGGGTCAAATGGAATTTCTAGTTCTAGATCCTTGAGGAATCACCACACTGTCTTCCACAATGGTTGAACTATTTTGCACTCCCACCAACAGTTTAAAAGTATTCCTATTTCTCTGCATCCTCTCCAGTATCTGTTGTCTCCAGATTTTTTAACGACTGCCATTCTAACTGGTGTGAAATGGTATCTGAGTGTGGTTTTGATTTGCATTTCTCTAATGACCAGTGATGATTGGCATTTTTTCATATGTTTGTTGGCCTCATAGATGTCTTCTTTTGGAAAGTGTCTGTTCATGTCCTTTGCCCACTTTTGAATGGGTTTGTTTGTTTGTTTTTTCTTTTAAATCTGCTTTAGTTATTTGTAGATTCTGGGTATTAGCCCTTTGTCAGATGGGTAAATTGTAAAAATTTTTTCCCATTCTGTTGGTTGCCAGTTCACTCTAAGCATTGTTTCTTTTGCTGTACAGAAGCTCTGGAGTTTAGTTAGATCCCATTTATCTATTTTGGCTTTTGTTACCATTGCTTTTGATATTTTAGTCATGAAGTCCTTGCCTATGCCTATGTCCTAAATGGTATTGCCTAGGTTTTATTCTAGGGTTTTTATAGTGTTAGGTCTTATGTTTAAATCTTAAAGCCATCTGGAGTTAATTTTAGTGTAAGGTGTAAGGAAGGGGTCCATTTTCAATTTTCTGTACATGGCTAGCCAGTTTTCCCAACACCATTTATTAAACAGGGAATCTTTTCTGCATTGCTTGTTTTCATCAGGTTTGTGAAAGATCAGATGGTTGTAGATGTGTGGCATTACTTCCAAGGCCTCTGTTCTGTTCCATTGGTCTATATTTATGTTTTGGGACCAGTACCATGCTGTTTTGATTACTGTAGCCTTGTAGTATAGTTTGAAGTCAGGTAGTGTGATGCTTCCAGTTCTGTTCTTTTTGCTTAGGATTGTCTTGGCTATGCAGGATCTGTTTTGGTTCCATGTGAAATTTAAAGTGTCTTTTTCCAGTTCTGTGAAGAAGGTCAATGGTAGCTTAATGTGGATAGTGTTGAATCTATGAATTACTTTGAGCAGTATGGTTATTTTCATATTGATTCTTCCTAACCATGAGCATGGAATGCTTTTCTGTCTGTTTTTGTTCTGTCTTATTTCCTTGAGCAGAGGTTTGTAGTTCTCCTTGAAGAGGTCCTTTACATCCTTTGTTAGTTGTATTCCTAGGTATTTTATTCTCTATTGATCCAATGGTTTTTATAAATGAGAGTTTGACACACACGCTCTCTCTTTGCCTGCTGCCATCCACATAAGATGTGACTTGCTCCTCCCTGCCTTCAGCCATGATTGTGAGGTCTCCCCAGTCACATGGAACTGAGTTCAATTACACCTCTTTCCTTTGTAAATTGCTCAGTCTCTTGTATGTCTTTTATCAGCAGCATAAAAACAGACTGATATATTTGCTTGTTCAAGCTTTCTTATTAATTGCAAACATAGAGAGTTCCACTTTTGTTGGAAAGAATGAGCACATAACAAATAATTCTCCCCAAACTAATAGCTGATAACTGTGTAAACTGTACAAAACTGAACTTTCTGTGGGTTCTGGACAGTGTACAAGAGCAGGCAGATGTTTACAGGTTGTCAAAGCTTGGAACAAGTGACTATCACAAAGTGAGTTCCTTGTTTTTGTAGCTTTGACTGTGGATGACTGCCCCTGTGGTGGCAGCAGGTCAGGGGCAGCTAAAATTTTAATAGAAAGTCCAACACCTTCACTGGAGAAACAGGAGAATGAAGCTGAGGAAATTAAGACCTCCAGACAGTGAAGAGCCAAAAAAGCCAGAGAAAAGGCACTCCAAAACCTTTTTAATGGGCCCAGTCTCTTGCTAATGCCTGAAACATACAAACACAATGCAAATGGAAAGTAAAATACAGTGAACTTAAAGAACTGAATTGTGATCTGGGCCACTGCACAGTATGACTGTGGCTTTTTTTTGTTTCAGAATAGTCAAGTTAATTGCGGGCTTAAACTAATAAATAATCTTCAGAACAATCTAATGAAATAACAAATAATATTTTAATTTTCCAGGATATTATCCAAACCTTAGTATGGCAAACCTAGGAAGTGCGATCCAATCTATAGCAAACAAAATCATCAACAGATGTTTATCTCAAAATTACATAAATGTTTGAAATTATAGACAATTATTTTAAATTCACTATTACAAATGTCCTCAAAATAAAGAGTAATACAGTTTAATAAAATAAAAATAGAACATTTCAGTGAAATTTTTTTTATTAAAAAAATTTTAGAATTAAAAATCAGAATATTAGAAAGGAATAGTAACAATGTTGTTTGTGATCTTGAGGAGAGATGAATAGAAAAAGTCTAATCTGTGTAAAACAGAAAATCATCTAATATCTATATATCTAATCTATATCAAACAGAAAATATCTAATCTATATAAGACAGAAAATATAATATTGGATAGCACTCCAATGACATGTTGGACAATTTCAAAAGATGTAACTGGCAGAAGGAATGGAGATACAGAGGTGAAGAGAGCATGTGACAAAAAAAAAATTCACAGAAGTAAAACAAGTTCTTAAATTCCATCAAATTAATAAGTTTACAGATTTAAGAAGTTATGATTGCGAACAGCAAATATTAAAAGACACCCGAGGCTAGGAACATTATAGTCAAATTACTGAAAACCAAATAATGAATTCAGAATTTTCAGATCAGCTAGAGTAAAGCAACACATCAAATACAGGGGTAAAATTATCTGAATCACTATAGACTTTTTTTCAGAAACACAGATGGCCCAAAGACTGTGGATTAATACCTTTAAAGTACTGTTGGAAAAGAGCAACCACTAATATAATAAAAATTAGTATAGCTAAAAAGCAATCTACATATTCATATCTAATTTTAAATATATTAAAATAACCCAAAGAAGGCAGAAACAAAGAAACAGGGAAAAAAACAAAAAAGCAAAGAGGATGGTGGGTAGGGTGGGGTAGGGAGGTCAAAGGTCTTATATTCTAAATAAAAGCCAGAGATTAGAAGATTGAGTGAAAAAGCAAGATTCAACTCTGTTTAATCTATGAAAGACACACTTTAAATATAAAGAAATATTTAAAGTAGATGGATGAAATATATATACATATATATTTTATAAACAATGATCTTTTGCATCCTAGGGAAGCAAAACATATGTCCATAAAAAGACTTATGCACAAATATACATAGCAACTTTATTCAAAATGGTTAAACTGGATATAACTTATACGCCCAAATACACATAAATGGAGAAACATAGTGTGATGTATCTATAACATGGAAATCTTTGAGGCAATAAAACCTCACAAACTACTGATTCATGCAACAAACTGGATGTATCTCAAAAGCTTTATTCTAAATGAAATATATCAGACACAAAGTAGTACATTCTATGTTACTCTAGTTCTATAAAATTCAAACAAAACTATACTGCCACAAAGTAGAACAATGTTTTTCTGGAGTCATGAATAGAAGAAAGAATGGACTGTGATGGGCATAGTTTTTAGAAGAAAAATAACTATCTAACTTCATGATGGTGTTACGTTTTATGAAGGTGCAATATTGTTAAAACTCATCAAGTTTTACCTTTTAAATTATCTATTTTTATTTTTATGATAAGCTATTCCTAATATACTTTAGAAGAGATATACATATATCTTATAAATTATATATAATATATATTAATACATTAGAAATATGAATTGAATGTGCTAGTATACATTTCTTTCAAAGGTGACATATCAAAATCACTCAGAAGCTGTGTGATCAAATGAAATTAATACGATTTGAGTTATATATATACTCATGGACAACATATTTGAAACTTCCCAAAACGATACATTCTTACATTAGAACCTGTCCATATTATTTCTCCCATGACTATGCAGGCAAGTGGCCAGAGAATGCTGCAGAACATTAAGTCAAATAATAAATTAATATAGAAATCCATGCTGTAGCTGAAAGCGGCTTTCAGAAGAGTCAAACAAGTTTAAGAAAGGGAGTCATCATTTATCCAATTACTAAAATTTTAAGAAATATATTGCACAAAATTTAAGGACGTGAACATGTTAATAAAAATTGTTAAATTATTTTGGCAGCTGCCAGAAGCTCAAATATCAGGATTTTATGCCTAAAAAATCCTGGCAATTGGAATTTTTAATCATAAGATTAAAGAAAGTGCTATTTTAGTGAAGCTATTCAATCATGAAGTATTACAGTCTTACAGAGTCGAAAAATACTCCAACAATTTATCAACAAATATCCTAAGTTGACAACTAGATTAAAGACATGAAGAAAATATAACAGGCTGGAGACAAGCCTTCAGGAAAGAAAACTTGTTAACTGAAGCTGAAATTAATGCCATTAAACTGATTTTTAGAAGATTTGATATTTAACCAAATAACAAATGAAAGCTCCCTGCTATTATATCAAAAGATGGAGATTAAATGGATAGAATAAAGTAGATGAACAAAGAACCTGGAATGTGTGTGAATGAAGAATATGATTTCTATATTTAACCAATAGAAAATCTTTTTCTCTAGAATCTATGGACTCTTAGAATTTAGAAACAACTGAGAAAATGCGAGAGTAATGAAGTTTAATGGCCCTATTATATCCTGGAGTTCAGTCCTCTATGAGAATATGGGGTAGTTATCAGTATAGGAAGACTTTTACAAAGGTCTTAGAATTACTAACGCTGAAAGATTTCTTTTGGTTTCTTCTGTGCTCGCTCCAAACCCTCTGACTTCTCAGTGAATAACATTTTCCTAAGTGAACACACACACACACACAGACACTCACACACACACAGACACACACACACACACATACACACACACACACACACATACACACACACACACACACACACACACCCCAAGAAAGTCAATTTCTTGAATCTGTTTATTGTGGGAGTAATTATTTTTGTCTGTTATTCTCATGATACATAGCACTACTATTAAAAGTTTTAAAATTTAATGCATAATTATGCACATATTCTATCATTTAAAATATGCCACATTGCCAACCTTCACATATTTAAAAGTCAAATATTTCATAAAAGAGCTAAAGATCACTTTAAGAGAATCATAAGAATACAAAATGTAGGAAAGGTTAGACCATAATAATTAGTCTGAAATAAAGATAATGTGTTGTGCAAATAAGTCACTATTAAATATCAAGGAGATATATTAACTAATTTGGAGAATCTGGGGAGCAAACATTGACTAAATTGTTTTCCTATTAGTTTGGTCTATCTCTTGCAGTGTTGGATACCTAACACTTACCAATATATCACAATGAATATATTTTGCTATGCAGCTCTTAAATAATACTAAAGATATACATTAAACAATCCCTTCATATTGAACTGCATAAATTCTTCTGCTTCATAGTAATTCTGATAAAAGTCAAGTTTTAATTACTGTCTATAGAAAATAATATTGATTATTAAAGTGAATAAACATTTATAGAGAAAACATATATTGCCTGACACTCCTTTGGACACTGGGGATAAACATGGAACAAGGCAAAATCCCTCTCCACACTCAAAGTGGGTAGACAGAAAGTAAACAAACACATTGGCATATAATATGTGAATTTCTGATATTATTTCCTTAGAAGAGCCTTTCCTGACTTAGCTCAGAAAAAGACAAGTTCCATAATTGGCAGTTATTTTACCATGGTTTTTAATTTGTACTTACTACTAACTCATTATAAATTGTATATCAATTCATTGCTTTAGTTGGCTACTCTGGCTCCTGGCAGCTAAGTTCTTTCTCCTAAATTGTCAAAACAACAAACCAAAAGTTAAAGTAACAGTTTAGTCCTTAATCACTTGCTAGGATAATATAAGCAAGACACTAAACTACAGAAAGTGCTGATTTCATCCCATTTCTCCTCCCTCCACTACTCTCCCTACCCTCAATCTTCCACTCCCCACTGATAGAAGGTCAGGGGGTTCAGCACCGAAATGGAGGTTGTCAAATGGCCAGGGAGCCCCAAGCAAAATCTCCTGTACTTTTAGGGAAACCAGGAGTAGGAAATGGAAAAAGAACACAGAAGGCAAGGGAGGGAAGCTACAAATGGGAAAACGCTGAGCACTGTGCCAGAGTAAAGTGTCTAGGAGGTTGCCCCCCAGTTCTCTCCAATGCAGTGATCTCAGCAAAGGTATCTAAGGATTCAGATAAAGAACCTCCAAATGAAATGCACCACGCTAGGAATGCAAACATGTGTAAGTGCATGGCCAGCCAGAGTGGCCTGATTGCAACTCCCCTTAAGGACTATAATGTATGGGCTGTGCACCAAGTCTAGCATGGGGAGGGCAGCTTTTCCCATGAAACCAACCAGGTAATTATTTGTCATTGCCTGTGGTCAGGTCTGCAAACCACACACTTTTTTTTTAAAATCCACTAGTTGGCAGATTTAAAGCAAGCAAGCAGGAGCTCCATGAAGATATGCTGTGATTGTAAGGGGCTCACCAAGACATATCTGCATAGTCCATACTAAGTACAAGGTTGAGCAAGGTAGAATATATTTAGCTATCCTTTAGTGGAAGTGGCCACTAGCAGGCAGTTGTGTAAGGCAGCTATATGGATGGATCTCATTAAGAAATGGAGGCAGTGGAAGGGTGGAAACTCTGACAGTGGTGACTGACCGACCCCTCTTCTGGTATGAGAAAGTTAGACTCACATTCAAAATGGATGCCAAGGCAACATAAAATTGTAAGAATGCCATACAGTACTAATTCAATAAAATTATTGACTTGAAATAAAAATTTTCTTCATATTAGTGAAAATAATTGTTTTATAAACTAAACTTTTGATAAAGAGATTTATTTTCATATGATCTACAAATACCTAAAGAACACATGGACAATGATTGTATCATACAACTATTAACATTTGCTTGGGCCAAATTCTCTAACTTAAGGCTGCGTCTAACATAAGACTTGACAATTTATTAAAACAATTTGACAAATAACAGAGCATTGTTCTACTTAATTAATGTAGATTTTGCTCATCCTTAGTTTTCCAAGTCAATGTAATTTTACTATCAGTATCTGAAAACAGATTCTTTGATAGTTATATTTAGACATTTTCAAGAAATGTTCCCTAAATCTAATAGAAGTAACTTATGTATATTTAATTATAAATTTGCTGACTATGAATGATATATTTAGGTTGGTGCAAAAGCAGTGGCAAAGATAGCAATTACTTTTCACTGACCTCATATTATGACCTAAATGTATTTTGTAAATGTGCTTAGGTCTACTTAAATAGCATAAAATTAATTAATGTAGCACAACTTTTTCTTTTTCTTTTCTTTTTTTTGAGACAGAGTTTTGCTCTGTCACCAGGTTGGAGTGCAGTTGGCTCACTGCAGTTTCTGTCTCCCAGGTTCAAGCGATTCTCCTGCCTCAGCCTCCCAAGTAGCTGGGACTACCGTCACTCGCCACCACATCCAGCTAATTTTTGTATTTTTAGTAGTGATGGGCTTTCACTATGTTGGCCAGAATGGTCTCAGTTTCCTGACCTCATGATCTACCCACCTAGGCCTCCCAAAATGCTGAGTTTACAGGTGTGAGCCACCGTGCCCGGCCTGATAGCACTATTTTTTTTTTTTTAATGTGGACAGTTGAGTTTACTCTCCAAATCTCTACATGGAGCCAGTCATCAGAAATTTATTGTGTTCAAATTTAATTAAAAATATTATTTTATTTAGTCACTTAATCTATAGTATCAGAATTTCAAGTTTGTAAACATGTAAGTAAGAATGAATAAAGGATCACCTCTACATATCTTTTCAGTTTTAAATTTCTATGGTGTGCACATTTATCATAATTTAACCTCAGCACAAAAGTGATAATACATCTATATATTTGCTGTAATAACTTCAACAATAGCTGATATGGTAAACTTTATCAATGTTGTCTATGTAATCTACACACGAATTGATGCAATTTGCAGGAAATATGAAATTCTGAAATATTATGTATATTACAGAAATAAAATGTATATAATGTCTTAGCCCATTTGCATTGCTATAAAGGAAAACAAGGCTGGGTAATTCATAAAGAAAAAGAGTTTATTTGGCTCATGGTTCTTCAGGCTGTTCAAAGAACATGGAGCTGCATCTGCCTTGGGAGAAGGTCTCAGATTACTTCTACTCATGGCAGAAATGAATGGTAGCAGGTGAGAGGGGGAAGGAAGAGAGAAAGAAGAGGAAAATGCCAGGCTATTTTTAACAATTAATTCTTGTGGAAACTCATAGAGTGAGAATTCACTCACAACCATGAAGATTGCATCAACCCTCATGACCAAAACACTTCCCTCTACATGCCACCTGGAACATTGGAGATTAAATTTCAGCATGAGATTTGGGGGGAAAATATTTTAACTATATCATATTGCAACTAATAACTTTAACTATTAAGCCCACAAGAGCTAGGTTTAATAGCAAATTAAACAGAACTAGAAAACAGCCTAGAAAAACTGAATTCAAATTGCAACAACAAAAGATAAAATGTTAGGTAACAGATAAAATATCATAGGACACAAATGGAATATGGAGAAAATATTTGAACACACCTGTGAGTCCTGGGAGAAGAGTAAAATAGGAAAGATAAATGTTTGAAAGAATAATGGACAAGTACTTTGCAAAAGTTACAAAATAAGCCAGAGATTAAACAAGTATTTCATAGAGCTACTGAGAAAATCTAATTCAAGAACATAATAATGAAACTTCTAAAAACAAAGGTTAGGGAGTATAGAGAACAACTAGAAGAAAAAATGATGTATTTTCTTGATGCAAGCAACAATAAAACTTTAGATAATGTGTCCATAGAAAAACAAACAAACAAAAACTAATGATAGGTATCAACAGGATGGTATTGTATAAGTTTTAAAATATAATAACTAACAGGCTAGGATATTATATCAGTGAATCTATTTGTGAGGTTTAAAAGTGTAAAATGTCAGAATGGTGATTAATATTGGCAGGTTAGCAACGGAAAGAGCGTAAAGTATTTTTTATGATAAAGATAATTTTCTGTCTTTTAATGTTAAATGCTTTGTATGTTCTGTAGGAATATATATATTCTGTAGGAATAACTACATCAATAATTCACATTTTTAAGCAAAACTGCCTATAAAAGAGAGAGACTTAATTACCAAAAGACCCGCACTTAAGGAAAAATTAAAGGGAGATTTTAAAAAAGAAAGATTATTCTAGATGAAAGCACATAGGTGAAGAGAGAATCTGTCTCAAGAAGCCAATGAAAAGAAAATTTTATGTATTTGAAATACTCAGAGCAATTAATCTTAACTGGGAAATGCTAACATATTTTCTGTGATTTGAACAATGAGAAAACAATGCCTACTCTTCCTGTGTCAAAATTAGACTGGAGTTTTAGCCAGTTTAATAATACAAGAAGTAGAAATAAGTATATGAAATATGTTAAAAAGTTAGTTTCACAGTTTTTATTACTTCTGCTCATGAAAATATACCATCAGAAAAGTAAAACTTTAAGTCAGAGACTGGGCAAATATAACCTAAAAACACATCTTACAAAGAAATCCTATCATTTAAAAAGATACCACAATATAAAAGTAAATAAAAACATTGATGCATTTCAAAAAAGAATATTCAAGTAAATAATCAATATGTGACATAGAAAATATAAATTTAAAACACAATGAGATAATATTTTACAAGCACCAAATGGCTAAATTTAACACACACACACACACACACACACACACACACACACCCCCTTCAAGGAGGATATAGAGGAGAAATGCTCACACATTACTAATTGGAGTATAAATTTGTATTATCTACTGAAACTGAACACTTGCATATTCTACTATCCATCAATTTTATTTATAAGTATGCCTCAAATTATAATGTTTGCATGTGTCCAACAAGACACTTACTAGTATATTCTTGGCACCATAAGTTTTAACAGTCAAAAACTGAACACAACCTTCTTGTCTAGAAACACGAATATAAAACTGTAGTATATTCATATAATAGAATACCACACAACAATGAAAATGAATGAACAAACTATAGATTCATGAAAAACACAGATTGATATAGCAAATATAATGGTGAATGAAAGAAAACTGACACAAAAGCATACATACTTTTGGATGCCATTTATATAACATTCAAATGTCATAACAATGGTTTTCTTTGAATAGAATTGCGATATTCTATCAATATCACCTGAAGATATGGATATCACAGTAGATATTCTATCAACATCACAATTGTGATAGAATATCCCAATTCTAGTGGTTTACAAGGGAACCATTATGGGTTACTGGTAATTTCCTGTCATGTCAGGGAACCAAATGTCATAACAATGGTTTTTTTGAATAGAATTGTGATATTCTATCAATATCATAATTCTAGTGGTTTATAAGGGAACCATTATGGGTTACTGGTAATTTCCTGTTTCTTAATCAGGGTGATGACTACACATGTCTATTCAATTTTTGGTAATTCTTTCATGCTTAAATTAGGCTTTGTCTTTTATTTCAATTTTATTGCCTCTTTGGACAGCATTTTTCCTCTTGGAGCCATCTCTGCAGGTGCACCGAATAGATTTCCCAGTATATTTGCTGCACAAGTGTTTTGTGAATTTTTTTCAGTTTTGCACTGAATTATTTATTTTGTTTATTTCCTAGATGGAATCCCCCCCTTTTTCTTTCTGGATCCCATGCCTTCCGCTACGGTAGTTCTTTCCCTTATTTAAAAATGATCACCTTATACAACAGCGTCCTTTAATTTAGTGCATGGGATATAAACTTTTCTCAGATTTTACATTCTTAAAATAACTTTAATCAATTACACATTATAGATATTTACCTTTATTTAGAATTTCAGGCTGGGAATATAATAGTACCCAAATTACAAAGTGTCATTCTGCTGACTTTTCAAGGTCACTCATGCAAAAAAATGTGATGTATTTTTCATTTCAAAAATTGTAATGTCATATTTATTATATTCTTTACATAGATTTTCTACTTTCAATGTCATTAACCGAATAACGTAATGTTTATCCTTAGTGTGTTTTAACTACCCAATAACCTAACTCATTGGTTATTTCTTTAGTCATTGTGTTTGTAGGTGATTTAATAAGGAAACTCATGTTTGTCTCACATAAAATAAATTTGCATATGTTTTCATTATTACCTCACCTCAATTTCTTCTTAATATTATTCTGGAGACAGTGTATTTTATGATGTTCCATGTTCTAGACTGGACTGATTCTCTAAAAGGGTTATATTTTTTCAGACAGTACATCTATTTTCTTCTTGAAAATTTGTTTAAAATTAGCTTTAAACTCTTCCATTGACTTCCCCCACCAGCCACCACCACACCATGTGTTTAATACATAGAAACTCAGAGAGTCTAAAAATTAATTATATACTTAATTCATTAATATACTATTTTATATTACATCTAAACTAATGTATATTTCTACCTTATTCCATTTTGTGTTCCTATACTTTAATCCCCAGGACTAGGGAATTTATAAAGAAATGAGGTTATTTATCTCCTGGTTCTGCAGGCTGAGAATTTCAAGGGAATTACCCTGGTTTCCAACAAGAACTTTTGTTCTCCATCTTAATATGGCAGAGAAGGTCAAAGGGAAAGCAGACCTGAGTAGAAACAAATCCAAGGGGCATACTGGCTTTATAATAAACTACTCCTGAGGGTACTAATTTATTCCCATGGTGAACTAATTTAGTCTCTCTAGAACAAGAATTTACTCAATACTGCCACACTGGTAATCAGATTTTAACATGATTTTTGGTAAAAACAAACCATAGCAGTTTTTGAAACCTTTTCTTTATGTACTATGAAATTTATTCCAAGACTTATTTATTTATTTATTTATTTATTTTTGTCTCTCTGTGGCATCTTAAGTATGCTCTCAAATACCTGATAAGCTTAGACTATTAATATTTAACAAGAGGAAAGTTTTAAAATATCAATATTTGCAGGGCCAGTGAGTTTCCTCAGAAATATTTCTTCATATAACATTCCTTGGATAGTATTTCCTGAGTATTTATTAGACATTTTTCAAAATCTTCATGCAAATACTACCCCAATTATCTGATAGCTTTTTATAAGGATATATCTCAAAAGTGTTATCTAAGCTTGTTGTTTACAATTTCTTTTTTCCTTTTCTCTTACTTTCTTTCTCTCTCTCCTTTTTTTTTTTTTTTTTTTTTTTTTAGATGGAGTCTTGCTTTGTTGCCCAGGCTGGAGTGCAATGGTGCGATCTTGGCTCAGTGTAACCTCCATCTCCTGGGTTCCAGTGATTCTCCTGCCTCAGCTCCTGAGTAGCTGAGACTACCGGTGCCGCCACCACACCTGGCTAAGTTTTGTATTTTTAGTAGAGATGGGTTTCACCATATTGGTCAGGCTGATCTTTAACTCTTGACTTCAGGTGATTCACCTGCCTTGGCCTCCCAGAGTGCTGGGATTACAGGCATGAGCCACCACGCCTGGCCTCTTTTCTCCTCTTCTCTACTGACACAATTACATAGGGTTTCATAAATATTTAGTCATGGAAGAATTCTTTTTAAAATCTCACAAGATTTACACATCAGTGAGTTTTAGCAAAGTGTTAAAGAGCAGATAATTTCCCTTTTGTGTACACTGTGACCATAGGAAGTAATTTGAATAAATTTACCCATCGATGCAGTAAGCTAATATACAATAAAGCACAAGTACACACACACACACACACACACACACACAGAGAGAGAGAGAGAGAGAGACTATCAACATTAAACATAAATACAATGTGATACTATTTAAAAATCCAATTAAACATCAGACAATAAAATTTGTAAATATAAGCAGGACACATGATTACCAAATGTATTTTTGCCTATCAATGCAAGAATAGTTTAACATCAGCAACTATATTAATGCGAATCTGCATAGAAACATAAAAAATGAGAATTTTAATATATTAACAAAGTAAGAGACATAATTACCTTGAAGTCATATGCTGAATAGTAAACCATTTGAAATGAAACATTACCATTAAAACTCAGAATAAAACAAGATTACTTAAAGTTACCATTTAATATTTTACTGAAAGTTTCATCCACTTTTCTGAAAGTTCTAGCCAAATTAAATGTGTATTATTTGCAGAAACATGTTATGGCCTATATGGTACTTTCAAATGAATAAACTGACGTTCCATTTGACTTGATCAGATTTTTGTTGAAGATGGCTACATGTAAGATCAAGGTTAAAATTAATTTTCTAAATAGCAATGTTGCAGAATCTTCTAATTTCTTCTATCTTTATTATCTTCTTTAGGCACATACAAGCCTCATTTTATTGTAGTACTTGCAACTACAGTTTAGAGACAATTTAAGTCCTATTTGTCAGTAGCTGTGGCTAAGTGGCAAATTTATGACTAATGAGCTATGAATAGATCAGTGGGTGATATCAGAAAAATTCTTTACATAGAAAGCACATGCTGTTTTTGCCTTCTTCCATGCTTGCTCTCTGGAATGAAATGGCTGGGCCCTGCAGAAACCAAAATTTTCCTTGAAATAACCTTGGAATTGAAACAGACATATAGTAGAGAGATGATACAGAACAATCCAGGCAGGGTTTCCGTTGAACTCTTGGAAATATCAGCTATGGAATCCCTACATTTGGAATTACTTTACATGTTTGAAACATGACTGGTTTTCTGTATTAATCCACTAATTTTTTTAGTCTTCATTTTTGTCATCTAAAATTAATCAAAACAATGAAAATATCCACATGATATAATTGGAACAGTTAATTAATAAATTTACTTCAAAGCAGAAATTTGTGTTAGAGTAGAGTAAGACCTGGGAATAGAATATTGATAAATTTGCTTATTTGCTTATATGACCTAACACAACTTTTACAGTTGCTTTTATACTTTTAGATCATTTTGTCTCAGTAATCTATTCTGTACCTTTGTTAACCATATTATTGAGAGACTAAAATTTGTTAAATGTATTGGCGATTGGCATCCAAATCCTGACATTTTAATTATTACATGTATATCCTAATTCTATTTTGAGAAAGATCTAGACTCCATGTGCTTTTATTGTGGTTTTAATGAAATTAAAAGGTTTGTTGGGTTACATAATCTCCTAATATTCTATTATTATCATACCAGTTCAATGAGAGAAGACTTACCTTATACTAAAGGATGTGACATAAAACCAGAAAAAGCTTTATAAACAAAGTACTACAAACCTCCCTTTACTGAAAAGGACTAAATGGAAAGTTATTAATTGATTCCTCTGAAAATCTGAATTATTTCATCTTCATCTAGGTAATTCAAGTGGAAACAGTGTGCAGAAAGGGGCAGGATGAATGATGTGAATCACTGAAGAGGAACATTAGAAACATTCCACCCACTCAATTGACCCAATCAATCTTGCCCTAAATCATTTGAGAAGGGAATTTTTCCTCTGTAATTACTCATCATCCAAATAAATGCAAATATCTGGAAAAGAGCTTTATAGTCCAATTATAGAAAGTTAACTTTTTGAAAATATTTTGCTATCTTTACATATTGGTAACAAACACATTCACTTTTTACATTTCTCAAACAGTAAAGAAAAGCTAAATTGCACTATAATAGTTGCTAACTATTGCATAGAAGTTAACTGTTACATTCAAATATAAGAAAGGCAATACTACTAATTTCATCAAATAGAGTTCAATGTTTTAATAAGCTGGAAGAAAACTTCTGTATTGTAATTTCTATTAGAAACAAGTTATCTCTAATACAAAATTTCTTATAGGCATCTTTGAAATTTGTATAGATACTTTCTTCTCCACATGCAAACACAATCATCTCTGTATGTTCTTATTTATTTAAAAGAACTTATTTAAAAATTACTTTGAAGATAATTTTTAAAATGAGAACATAAGTCAACATCAACATTGAAGAGAATATACAATACCTTTGGAATTTTCATTAAAATAAATCTGATTTTCAAAGAAACCATATGGCTTAAATAGATTTTTGCCACATTGCAACAGACTCCTGTTGCTTGAAAAATGAAAAACAGAATACTTTCTTTGTCTCTTTTTTGTCTAATGATAAATGCAATTTCAATTCTTTGTGTCTTTGTAGCTGCTAAATTGAAATGTCATTTAATTATTGCACTATTAATTTCTATTTTAGGTCATGTAATAGACTGTGACATTCTTGAGGAGGGGCATATCTTAATCATCTTTGCCTAGGAGCTATCACTGTGCTTGGAGCTTTAAAATCAACCAATATAATTTACCATCTGAATATTAATGAATAAATTAATTACTAAAAGTGAAAATATTATTAGTGAAAAACAGTTAAAGTCTGAATAAAGTTGACAGTTAATAGTATTTTACCAGTGTTCATGTTTTTAAAACTTTATAAATGGACCATTTTGGGTAAAGTATAAATAATAGAAGAATCTTTGTGAAGAGTATTCGAAACCCTCTGTAATCTTTGTCAACCTTACTGTTTTTTGAGACAGAGTCTTGCTCTTTCACTAGGCTGGAGTGCAATGGCGCAATCTCAGCTCACTGCAACCTCCACCTCCTAGGTTCAAACAATTCTCCTACCTCAGCCTCCCAAGTAGCTATTTCAAAATATTAATAAATTAAATAAATTAGGAAGTAATTTGAACAGTGCTCTTATTTTGTCCATTTTACATTGAAGTAGAAACTATGTAGAAGAGCCAAAACAACTTCTCAAGAAAAAGAACAGTGTTTGAGGACCTATTCTAACTTATTTATAGGCTTATTGTAAAAAATACATACAGTGTGGTCTACACATAAAGAGAGACAAATTCATTGATGTGTGAAAATAAATAGAGAAATAAACTTACTAATTTTTAACAAAAATTTAATAGCAATTCAGGGGAGAAATGACAAACTTTCAAAAAAATGTTGCTGGACAATTTGATACTTATCTGCAAAAAAAATTGAAGTTTAATCTTGTAGACATATGTGTACAAACTAAATTTATAAAATTTCAGGGCAAAAACTAAATATTTGTGCTTTGAAGTTAGACAAGGCTTTCTTATGTAAGATATAAAAAGCATAATTATTAAAATAAAATGATAATTGGATTTAATCAAAATTTCAAATTCTCCTCATGAAATTATACTATGAATAGAATGAAAAAAAAATGAGACAAGAGATTGAGAGAATTCATTTGCACATTATAATTTGAAAAAAACTTGCATATAGAGCAAGGGTCGACAAACCTAAAACAGCTGAATAGCAAATATTTTAGTTGGCAGATCTTACAGTCTCTGGGAATCTCCTCAGTTCCGTTACAGCAGCATGAAGGCAGCTTTAGGCAATATAAACATGAGAGAGCTTAGCTGTTTCCGATTAAACTTTAGATACAGAAACAGATGGCTTGCTGGATTTGGCTTATGCATGATAGTTTGTCTACCTGTGATGTAAATATAAATAATTTACAAAACTAAATAATAAGTAATAGGTGAAAAAATTTAACAAACAGTCCACCAAAGAGGATAATAGAGCTACTTTTCTTATAGTGATTGAATTAATCACAGGATAAATGTTCTTTCTTATTCTTTACACTCCTGAGAGGAAAGGTCATTAATTTATTTTTTATTTGAAATTTCTCTTCCCTAATTCTACTCAACTTAAAGGCAGAAAACTAGATTATAAATATTCCAATTTTCCAATTAAAAGCCATTTATCTTAACAATATTAGGTATATATTGGGAATAAATTTAAGTTTTGTGTACTGACTTATACATGATGTACAATAATTAAACTACTTATGCCAATCCAATGATTAAGATCTCTTATATAAAATAGATATAAAAACAAAAAAATGTTTTTATGTGTTGAGGTCAAAGAATTTTTATTTATTGCATTATAAATAACCCTATAAGGCATTTTTAGTAATAACATTTTTCATTTATAATGATGAAAATTAGAAAACTATTCTGAAATAGGCTTATCTTTGAAACCTAGAAAGTATATAGTTTTTGTTTGTTTTCAATACGTGGAAACTATCTTCAAGTATGGAAGTTATAAAAGCCATTTTATAACTTTTTCTAACATTTGTAACATATTTTCAAATGTGTTATTTGGAAATTACATATGTGAAAAAACAGGAATTAGATACAGAACATTCCTGCCTTATAACCCAGAAAAAGTCTCTGCTACAGTGATTTTGTCACTGATTACATAGTAATTCAATATGAATCTATGTATTTGTTTAATGATTTTACATTTTTTAGCCATAGATACATTGTAGCCTCAATGGGCTAAAAACTCACACAAATACACGTTTAATTCAAGATTAATAATTTTCTTTTTCGAAACCAGCATTTTACATGATCTTCTTTGAGTTCATAATAATCCAGTGAGGTAGGCAGACAGTAAATAATCTGTAGCTTAACAATGAAGAAAGAGGCCAAGGATGTTGCACCAATTGATCTGCTCAATGTTAAATCAGCAATAATCAGCAAAGCCAGATTTGAGAGATGTTCTGAGTGGTTGTAAAATCTCTATATTTTTCCCATTATTCTCTGATGGTCTAGCAGTTACTATGGCTTTAAAATATGTCCTCAAATTCTTTAATTCTCCTCCTTTAAAGAGGTGAAGCCTCAGTGACTTGGTTCTAAGGAGTAGAAAAAAAAAAAACATAAAAAGCATTAAGAGTACAACTTAGGAGTCTAGGTTATAAAAGGCAGTGTGGTTTCCCTGCTGTCTCTTGGACTGCTTACTCAGGAAGCCAGCTACTGTGTCATTAGAGTACTATGTGATGAAGAACTAAGGCCTCCAGCCAACAGCCATGTGAGTGAACTGTTGTGGAATCTCAACCTACAGTCCTGGGTCCTGCCTTTGGATATCTGCAGCCCCAGTTGACATTCTAATTACCTCATTAAAGTACCTGAGCCAGAACCACTCAACAATTCACCTTGAATTCCTGGGCCTAAGAAATTGTGAGATGTGTGTTTTAAGCTGTTGTGTTCTGGATTAATTTATTATGCATAAATAGATAACTAATACAGGTAACTTCTCAGAGTTTTTCCCAGTACTGATGCCTTTGCTGATTAAAACAGTTTCAAGACCCATTAATGTACTTGCAAAAATCTGTTTCTTCTTCCTTTTGATGACCGGTTGGTACAATTTCCAATGGAAGATAAATGTCAAAGTTTCAGATATGTGTAGATAGATATGATTTCACTCTAGATTTTATTTTAGAATTGGTTTTTGCTTCTCTGTATAAGAATGTTTTGACTATCGTGATACACTTCAAAGTCAATAAAACAGACCAAACAGTTTACTCTTTGAATTAGAACTCAGAGGAAAAGGGCAAATAGCCATGTCTTAGTTATGGAATTCTGCTTTATGGATTATGCTGTTAGAGCTGTCGATTAGAAGGAAATTAGATCTCAATTCCAGTAAACATGCTGAAATAAGTTGAAACATAAGTATACAAATAAAAACTTTCTCTAATATACTTTATACTTCAGAACAGTTTGTATAGGAAGGATAGCCCAAATGATTGAATTTTTCTGTTTATTAATTTTAAAAACACTGAATTATTTAAACTATAATATGAAAAAATGGGAATAGATATAAATATTTAACATAGGAAGGTGGTATTATGGTGTATCAAATAATACTTTGATGAATTATCATGCAAATGTTAAAATTATAATGGAAAATACGTAGCCACAAGAAAAAATATGTGAAAATCATGTCAATAAATCAGAGGAAAATGAAAGTGTGACTGTACTGATTATAGTCATGTAAATATTATATACAAATATGAATAAGAACAAAAAGTACAATTAGAAGAGATGATTTATTGGAGTAATAGAAAAATAAATAAAATTTCCTTCTTATGAGAGCTGGATTTTTAAAAAATAGAAATTTCTCTTTGGCACTCCAACAAAACATGAAGTTATTTATAAGGAAAACAAAATCAAGTCATCATCAAACTCAACAGCATGTTTAATTCCAGAACTAAATGAAATAACATATTATTGATACTCCAATAAAGAAAAGTAAGCAAAGGAAACGTAAGATAAAGGTATTATGTCTAGCCAAATTTACTCTATAATATAAAAGTCACAAACTGTTATAATACTTCAAGAGCTAAGAAATTGCTTTCTCCATTAGCTCTTTCTTATGTATTATCTAGGCCATGAATTTCAGACAACCACAATAATCAGTATAAACATCAATATAAATATTGCCTCTTATTTTTATTTAAATATAAAAAAATTATATATGTCCAATTCTACCACTTCTGATATTCTTCAAAACATATGTATTTAATGTGGAAGAAAGAAGACAAAAATTTAGCAGAAATAATGTATTCATCTCAGTAGTGAATTTAAATCATACATGACACTATGAATTCATGGAGGGTATGTTATCTGCCTTTTTACTAATCTAGCCATCCATCCACACTTCAGCCCACTTATTCATTCTAGCTCTGTCAATCGGACAGATGTAGAAATAACAACAGGCCCAGTTAATAATGCACATTCTTATTGCCTAAATTCTGATCTTGAAATACCCGTCCTCACACCCTTGCCTTGCCACATACACACAAACCAGAAATGTCTAATTCCAGATCTGGGATGGAAAATGTGTAAAAGGTGTCTGAAACATTTTAGCAACTATCAGTGACTGCAATGGTGCATGTCAAAAGAACTCAGAAGACATAGGAGCCACCCATAGGAGACATAGGAACATTTCTGCTTCAATAAAAACAATAATGGATTAAAACCCTTCAAACATATTTTGTATCTCTGTTAGTTCAAATACTAAAAAAAAACTAATCAAAACTTTTCAACAAATTAGCAAAATTTGGAGGTTCATAGGGAAATAATTCAGTTTTTAAGATAAATTAAAAAGAGCAAAAAAAAAAATCATTTAGCCCATCAGTCTTGTATAAACTGTTCTGAGATATAAAACATTAGATAAGAAATAAATTTTACTCATATACTCATTTCAACTAATAAATAAGGGAGATATGATAATGAAAATGTCACTAATTAATTAATATATCTAGGCAATAAGCACAATCAACAGATAGCATCACAAAAAGTGGCAACCAGATAAAATATGCCTCTTGCTTGAAGAATGTAATGAACAGTCTTGCCAAAAGATGAAGAAAATATTTATATTTATCTACATAAAACTAGAAGATACAGATTCATATATATAGATGTTTTTATATATAAACTTCCTATATCTATTTGTTTATATAGATTGATATGTTTATATAGATAGATAGATATATTCATTTAAGGATTATCTACATATTTATGTATTGACTGACTTGCTCAGCTTTCAGACAGACTATTGTGGGACCTTGTGACCGTGTGAGTTAATACTTATTCCCCTTTAGATAGATAGATAGGTAGGTAGGTAGGTAGGTAGGTAGGTAGATAGATAGATAGATAGATAGATAGATAGATAGATAGATGATAGATAGATAAATAGATATCCAATTAGTTCTGTCCCTCTAAAGAAAACTAATACACCCCTCTTCTTACAATTAGTGTGTAACCCACTACCCTCTGAAAAAATCTTTCTTATTCCTGAACATTTTCTCTCTTGCATGTGATTTTCCTAATCAATTCAAATGCTGCCAATATTCCAAGTGACTTCATGATTTTTGTGGACAATACATCCAATCCCCTAGTTACTCAGCTTGTTTACTTCCTCCAGATCCCATTTTACTTGGCTTTAGTAGTTGGTCTACGGTCTCACATTTTAACTTCGTTACAAGAAATTGTTTTCCATTCTAAGTTACTTTTCAACCATTCATTTTAACAATCTTTTCAAATACTCCAATTACATATTTTCCTTGATATTTCTCCCTGTTTATCTGTCTTCTTTTTTATTCCTTTTCCTTCACAAATTCATTATTCCATGATACAGTGTAGCATTTTCTCATAAGTGATACCTAATTAGCAAATCCTACAACCAATAGATGCAAATATTGTCATCCACATATGTGTAAATAAATACTATTCTTACAGTAGTGTAAACAACACAGACTGCTAATATTATGACCACTTATAAATTTATTGTCTGCAAGTGAGCTCAAATCTCCCAGGAAATATTTATTTATTAAGTCATCTCAATCTCTCTTTCTCGTCATAAGACATTTAAACACTTTTCTCTTTTTTCACACTCGACCCATATAAGTCCTTTCTCTGTAAGTTAATAAATGAACTGTAGTCATATCATGTGAACTCTCAAATTTCCATCTACTTTGCTTAAAACTACTTCTTTTTTAAAACTACCATTTCTCCTGTAATCCTTCCTCTTTGGGAGGACAAGATGGACGGATCACAAGTTCAAGAGATGAAGACTATCCTGGCCAACATGGTGAAACCACGTCTCTACTAAAAATACAAAAATTAACTGGGTTTGGTGGTGTGCACCTGTAGTCCCAGCTACTAGGGAGGCTGAGGCAGGAGAATCGCTTGAACTCGGGAGGCAGAGGTTGCAGTGAGCCAAGATCCTGCCACTGCACTCCAGCCTGGTGACAGAGTGAGACTCAATCTCAAAAACAAAACAAAACAAAACTACCATTTCTTACTTAGATCATGTACTAGTAGCTGATTCTCCACCTGTATCTTTAATCTGATTCCTACCAGATTTCTTATGGAGAGTATACTTTGAACTATCTTCTTATCTTTGTTTAACTCCTCTTTGCACATTTTTCCTGCTCAACTGAATTTTTTTGCCACAAAGATTTGCTGTTGTCCATTAGTTTTTTCATTAAAAAAATCAACCAACCAACCAACAAAACTCCAATGAAAGCATCATAAAAGTTTCTGTCTTATGGGTATCCAGAAGTAGTTGTTTAGAGTAGCTTTCTGTTCATCTTTTTACCTGATGACTCTCATGTAGCCTTACAATTTCAACTTACCTGCAATTGTTAAGGTTATTGATATGTTGCTAAATCCAGTATATAAAATTTGGTGATTATTTTACTTTGAATTTCAGAAGACTTTATCTCAGTAAACCAATCATTACTTTTTGGACATCGTCCTCTTCTGTTTCTTATGATGCTACATTAGCATAGGTATCATTTAACTAAAATTAAAATATATGCATGTAATAATAAAGAACACATTCAAATAAATAATTTGTTAAAAATAATAACATGATTACCTATGTATGAAATAGAATGTGAATAGTATATGGAATTTAAAGAGAAGATATGCATGGACACACACACACACACACACACACACGATTAAAGAGAAGCAGCTCAGAAACACTAATGATATTCATGTGCTGTGAACTGAGAGGTATAATTACATCAACCTTCTGCACATAAAACACTAAAATAATTTCACATTGTGATATTAAATAACTCTATATACAATGATGATTACCACTTCTTAAAAATAAGTTAATATGTCTTTATGGAATGACCGTTTTTAAATATGCAATGAACCAAGCCAATTTTCTTAGTAAGTATGAAGTAACTTAGATAGTTATTTAATTTTCAGAACAAGTTTATTTATGTAATGTTTTAATGTTAATGGCTAAATTTTAATATAGAGCAGAAATAGATAGCTGTGTTATAGCTATCTAATGTATCAGTTAAGGGACACTAAAAATGCTCAAAATCTAAAAATCACTGATGGCAATATATGGAAACTATGCATTTCAACTTATGTAGTGTAGAAATTAAGGGGCAAAAACTGCTTAATCATTATTTATGAATTTATCTTTCGGGATGAAATATGGAATTAAATTTAATTAGAACCAAATGTTTTCCAATTTAGTGAGAAGCTATAATGTAGATTTTTTTTTTTTTTTTTGGAAAATAAGCAAATTATTTAACATCTTTCCCTATTTCTTTCCTTTTAAAACGTTATGCTCAAATAACATTTGGGAGGTACTTTTGGGAATTTTTGTTTTGTCTTAGCAATCCTTTGGTAAGACTTATTATGTTAACTGACATATTAAAAACATAAATCAGAATCTTGAACTGATTATTTAAACAAACAATAAAAATTAGTCTAGTGTGATATTGAGAAGCTAAGAGTGAAGATATTTTATTGTTCCTGTTGAATCCTGTTAAAAACTTTTGTTCCCACTGTGAAATTAACAAATATATATATATTTATTTCTCCATATCATTATTATTCTAAGAATTTTAATTTATTTATTCCTTAACCCAATGTTCTTCCTTTTCTTCTCTACCTCCTTCTACTCCTCCACTTTCTTCTTTTTCTTCTTTTCAGCTTACATGTCAGGAAAATTTCCTGTCTCATGTAGTATATGTTTAAACTGCTATAACAGTGGTGTAAAATATTCATCTCAGGAGTTAAAAAGTTTGGAGTTTGTTTCACACAAAACTCTATTAACATATAATATTCATAATATAATAACTTAATGAACATTTTCACAGTTTCATTATGGTTTTTTGGTGGGGTCCCAGGCTAGAGAAGGAGGAGAGCTGTATTCACAAATGAAACAGAACTTATTAGGCAAATGATCTCCAAAGAGCTTTTTCAGTGAAAGCTTACTTCATGTGCCAACACACAGATAATGACAGATCTTGACTCTACTGCCTAAGCCAAATTGCTAGACTTCATTGAGTCTAAAAAAATGTCAGGTGAATAAAGATACTCTTTGATTATGTAATATGGAAATGATCAAGTCACTTGAGCTGTGAATTAGCTCAAATAAAAAATGATCAGATTTGATAAGGTCAGTTCCTGTAAAGATTGATGTGGGTTACTAAGACATCAATGGCAAGAATTATTGAGCAAGTTAATGAATAATCAATGATGTTAGCCATGATACAGGACTTAAGCCAACCCAGAGACAGATGGGAAATATTCCAGACTCAACAGCAATTGCAGTTTAAATTGACCAAAGTTTTAAATAACTCTCTGGTATACCTGCCATCATTTATTTAATTTCCTCGAAGCAATTGACATAAAATGTGCTATTGGATAATTACAAAGTGTTAATGTAAGCCAAATATAATTCTAAGGGCTTTATATGTATGTGGACAACTCTTTGACATAGGCACTGTCATAATTACCATGTTTTAAAGAAGAGTATGTGTCTCTATTAAATCAACTATTGATAGGAAAGTTCTAAGAAGCTGTTTTCATTTTGTCACCTATAATTTATTAATCTAACCTATTACCACAAAATTTTCACAAGAATCTAAGATGAATACTAGGGGAAAAATAACTTATCTGATCTCCATATATCTATTTGTAGAGCATGTAGCTCCTGGTTTTAAAGAATATTTGCATATACCAAAATATTCAGGTTTCACGAATATGATAAGAATAATTACTTATGTGGATATAAAAGTAATAATCATATTTTACATTTTAAAAGGCTATATTAATGGTTATCACAGTCTTACAAATGTTAAAGCACAGTTATGCTTTTAAAAAAAGAAATTATGTGGTAGCTTGGCTACATATTTAACCAAATATAGCAATTTTATGCAAAAACAAAAGTTGTCTCTCTGTACTATAAAATGAATGCCTGAGAATTTTACCACCATATAAAGTAAGGCATTTGACCATCGAATTAAAAGAAGAAAAGTGTCAGTGTTTGATCACATGACCCAGGAGAAATGGGAAGTTTTCTTACTCAGAGCACAATTATAGTCCTAGCATTTCACATTCAAGCATATGTCTCTACTCATTGTCAGTGCATGTTAATGTAAAAATATTGCAATTTTATATTTTTATGGTTTTTTCTTGATTTTTAAGTGGGGCTTATAAATGTATAACAGTTACCAAAATCTGTGCCATATTCCAAGAGTCCAGTCAAGAAACTTTGCTCTTATTGTTTTCAACTTTTAGAGACCATAGTTTCCAGTTGAGAACAAAAGAAACAGGATATTCTAAAGGGAAATTGATTTTAGTATCATATTTATCAAACTTAATCAAGACAAATTTATTCAAAAACAACAAATACCAAACACATATTTCCAAATGGTAACTTGTGTTTTACTTGTATAAGTTTGCTTGTGATTAGGAGAATAAGAAGTGCATTCTACTTACAGCCAAAAAAAAAATCTATTTTTGATGTTTATTTTATCAGACTTCTCTTAAAAAATGATGCAGTTGTACTGGTAAATGATGAAATGTATCCCAAAATAATAAAAGCTATTTATGACAAAGCCACAGCCAATATCATATTGAATGGGCAAAAACTGGATGCATTCCCTTTGAAAACTGGCACTAGACAAGGGTGCCCTCTCTCACCATTCTTATTCAACATAGTATTGGAAGTTCTAGCCAGAGCAATCAGGCAAGAAAAAGAAATAAAGGATATTCAGTTAACAAAAGAGGAAGTCAAATTGTCTCTATTTGCAGATAACAGGTTGTATATTTATGAGATCCCATCGCCTCAGCCAAAAATCACCTTAAGATGATAAGCACTTCAGTAAAGTCTCAGGATACAAAATCAATGTGTAAAAAATTACAGGCATTTCTATATGCTAATAACACACAAACAGAGAGCCAAGTTATGAGAGAATTCCTATTCACAATTGCTACAAAGAGAATAAAATACCTAGGAATATAACTAAAAAAGGACGTGAAGGACCTCTTCAAGGAGAACTACAAACCACTGCTCAAGGAAATGAGAGAGGACACAAACACATGGAAAAACATTACATGCTCATGGTTAGGAAGAATTAATATTGTGAAAATGATCATACTGCCCAAAGTAATTTATAGATTCAATGCTATCCCCATCAAACTACCATTGACCTTCTTCACAAAACTGGAAAAAAACCACCTTTAACTTCATATGAAACCAAAAAAGAGCCCACATAGCAAAGACAATCCTAAGCAAAAAAAGAATAAAGCTGGAGGCATCAGGCTACCTGAATTTAAACTATACTACAAGGCTCTAGTAATCAAAACAGGATGGTACTGGTACCAAAACAGAGAAATAGACCAATGGAACAGAGCAGAGGCCTCAGGAGTAACTCCACACATCTACAACCATCTGATCTTTGACAAACTAAACAAAAACAGGCAATGGGGAAAGGATTCCCTGTTTGATAAATGGTGGTGGGAAAACTGGCTAACAATGTGCAGAAAACTGAAACTGGACACCTTCCTTACACCTTATACAAAAATTAACTCCATATGTATTAAAGATTTAAACATAAGACCTAACATCATAAAAACCCTAGAAGAAAACTTTGGCAATACAATTCAGGACATAGGCATAGGCAAGGACTTCATGACTAAAGCACCAAAAGCAAAGGCAACAAAAGCCAAAATAGACAAATGGGATCTAATTAAATTTAAGAGCTTCTGCACAGCAAGATATCTGTAATTGTATAGTAAAATGCCTCCAGAAATACATTTAAGCCTGTATGCAAGCCACCTCGGCAGATGCAAATTGTGAATGTTGTAGGGCATTCTGGATGGCAGAAAGTTTTTTTTATCTAAATGGAATGTTACTACATTTATATCTAAATGATTCTTTGACTAAGTCAATAACAGTTATGATGAAATAAAGATTATGACTAAACTAAAGCACAATTTATGACATAAAATATTAAAAGTAAAATTTTGACTTACATATAATGCTTTCTTGGAAATTATACTACTACTTAAAAACACATGTTATAACATGTGTTCATTTATTTGAAATATGTTCATTTTAAATTGTTCTGACCTGAAAACAAACATGTTTAATTATTTAAAATTTTATAAATGTTATCTTAATAATAAATACATAATACTCTGTGATTGTCCTGGTGTTTATTGAGCTACATTTTCATATTTTTCATTAGAAATACATAGAATAAGAAGGGCAAAAATATCACTGTATTATGGAAATTAGTTTTACAATTTTTTATTACCTCAGGCAGAAAAATACAGTAATTACATTGTAAAATTTCACTTTCCAAAGGAGTTGCATTAATTTATAATTGCTTGTATTGATTTTACAATTCAGTATCTGCCTTCTGCACATTCATTTAGTTATCTATAAATATAATACATAGAACAACATACAACATATTCTGGACATAACACATTCTTTGTTCTCTAAAATCAGTTTATATTCAATGAATATTTTAAATTAAAATCTCTTAATTTAACTATCAATCATTTATCTATATGATAGGATGGTTTTCTGTCTGAACTTTACCTAAGAGATAAGATAAATTTTAAAATGTATAATATTTATGATAAATGTATTATTGGTATCAATACAAGATGGTATCTTCATCCTTAAAATTTACAGGAGAAAATCCTTATAAGTACAAGCTAATCTAAAATATATAAAAATGCAAAACACAAAAAATTTCCTTTCCTGTAAATGGTTCCTAAAGTACTCAGTTGTGCTGTAATAGCTTTCTTACCCAAATAAATTTATAAGTTAGAATTAAAAATATGTTTGACAATCTCTAAGTAAGGTGTAGAAACCAAAAACAAACACTTCAATATTTATTGCAACTAAATAAGGATGCTTACAGTTTCAGTCTTTCATAAATTTTTACAAGAATAATGTTGAAATTTTAGCTACTCATTTATTTTATGTCTTTCATTGTTCGGGCGCTGTGGCTCAAGCCTGTAATCCCAGCACTTTGGGAGGCCGAGGCGGGTGGATCACGAGGTCAAGAGATCGAGACCATCCTGGTCAACATGGTGAAACCCCGTCTCTACTAAAAATACAAAAAATTAGCTGGGCATGGTGGCGTGTGCCTGTAATCCCAGCTACTCAGGAGGCTGAGGCAGGAGAATTGCCTGAACCCAGGACGCGGAGGTTGCGGTGAGCCGAGATCGCGCCATTGCACTCCAGCCTGGGTAACATGAGCGAAACTCCGTCTCAAAAACACAGTCAAAAAAAAAAAAAAAAAAAAAAAAGAATAATGTTGATTTCTATTGAAAATTATTATAAAAACAATGAGGTGTTTTATTATTAAATAATCTCAACTTTTATTTCTAAAAGCAGTGATGAATTTGGATCAATTCTAATGTGTTCATTTTATCATTTTTCTCTACTTCTTTTAATTCAAATATACACAGGAAAACAAAACCATAATTTAAAATAATGGATTTTTTATTTCTAGTGAATAAATATTAATATATAGCTGAGACTATATTTATTTTGGACCAAAGCTATTTCCCATTTTAATTATGTGTCTTTTTCAAAAACTTCTGTTTATTTGCAATCTCCACTGACTCCTGAATTATAAATTTTACCCCTTGCAAAAGCAAGTCAGCTGCCTTCAACTTAAAACTGTAGGCCCATATATATGAGATAGAAAATAAGAATTTTGATGGTAGATAAATTATTTAATTAGTCTGGTTATTTTGATAAATTCCTAATATTTTGATTTTAAGAATATTTAAATTCCTATTATTTATAAAGAAAATTATCCTAACTTAGACATACTCATTCACAATGTCTACTTACACACTACTGATACTAGAATTAATAGGTAGTATGTTTGGATGGGAAGAGGCATAACTAAATAACTACTTCATGGATGTGTGAATTTGGGTATAAGTAAAATAAACCAGGTCTTGGGATACTGCACAATGTACAGTTTCAGTCATCGTTTCCAGGAGATGGAGACAATAATTTCTGTTTACTAACTCAAGCTAAAATGTCACAAATAATTTCATTTCACACACACACACACACACACAGAAAAATAGTGTGTATCATTGTTGGATGTTTTATTTTATTGAAGTATCTTCAACACATTTTATAAGAAATAACAATGAATATAATTCAGTTGCATGATTAAAAATAACATTGCACAATAAGTATTTAAGTTTTTTTAAATTGGCATTTTTTGGCAAACAATTTTACATTTATTATTCATTGTATACAATTTTGAAAATGCTGATAAGCAAAACTTAGAGAATTAAAACTATGTATAGGAACATATAAGCAAAACTTAGAGAATTAAAACTATGTATAGGAACATATTCAAGAAATAAAGATTTATATGTTAAAATTTGTATATAAACAAGATCATACTATAGCATTATATACTATATTAGATATTATAGTCTTTTTTATTTTAAATTTATATATTTGGAATGCCTTTAATTTCAGAGCAATTGTGTCTAAGATTTTTTTAAGTTTGTTTCATTTGGATATATACCATGATTTTTAAAACTAACTTATTTTTAAATCAATCAATAGTGCATTATCAGCAGAGAGGGACTGCATATTATTGCATATGAGGTAAATGAAAAAGACCACCTAGCTATTTAAAATTATAGTGATAGGCTGTATATCAGGAACATACACATTCAAAAAAAGATAAGAAAATACTAGCCATGATCATAAGGACTTTATAATGTATTCCCCCCAAAATACTGGATGCTTCACTATTGATGAGATATAACAGTTAAAGTTCTTCATTTAAAAAAATGTTTTAAATACCAAAGAATTGCATATTTTTTAAATAGTGCTTTGCCATAAAATCAAATCTATTTACCAGGCAGTTACATTTGCTGCTTTTAGAAAACTGTATAACATCCTCAGCCTGGCATGACGGCTCATGCCTAAAATCCTGGCACTTTGAGAGGCCGAGGCAGTCACATCATTTGAGGTCTGGAGTTCAAGGCCAGCTTGGCCCACATGGTGAAACCCCATCTCTACTAAAAATACACACTCAATAAAATCATTAGCCGGGCATGGTGGTGGTTGCCTTTAATCTCAGCTACTTGGGAGGCTGAGGCATGAACCCAGGAGGCAGAGGTTGCAGTGAGCTGAGATTCCACCATTGCACTCCAGCCGAGATCATATCATTGCACTCCAGCCTGGGCAACAGAGTGAGACTACTTATAAAAAAACAAAAACAAAACAAAACAAAAAAACCTCTAACTCTCTATGAACATGAAAATCAAGAAAACAAGAAAATCAGAGATACAATTTGGCTGTCAATATTTTTAATTCACAAAATTAAAGATTTACAATATCCCTAAGGCTATGTAGCATTTAAAAATATTGGGATGTTTAATTATTATATATAAGGACTCAACATATTATAAATAAACACATTATTTATCAAACCAATAAGTATTCTATATACTCGTCTATATTTCAAACATGTCTCCTGTCCTCATGACACCTTCAGTATAGTAAGATGACTCTAATGTAAACACAATATAAACCTACAAAATTCATGTTAACATTGGGCAGTGTTGTGAAAGCAACATGGTTGGAGGAGTAGGCAAGACTCATGAAACAGATTCGTAGATAAAGTCTTGAAAGGAAGACTGTAAATTTAATGAAGAAATCTTGCTTTTTAAAACTGTTGATATCTCCAGTACCTAGAAATATTCAACATTAGTAGGGACTCAAAAACTACTGGAATGAATAGAAGTGTGAAAGAATAAATAATTGAAAAGCAGCAGTGGGGAAGATGAAAATATATTTTACACAGACAGAACTACTTGTTTATGTGTAAAGAACCCTCATACAATATAATAAATTGAAGAAACCATTATTTTAACCCATTCGCATGGCTATAAAGAAATACCTGAAGCTGGGTAATTTATATACGTATAAAGGTTTATTTAGCTCATGGTTTTGCAGGCTATATACAAAAATTAGTACTCACATTCGCTTCTAGTGAAGGACTCAGCTTACAGTCATGGCAGAAAGTAAAGGAAATTAGTATGTCACATGGCAAGAGAGGCAGCAAGAATGGGAGAAAGAGGTGCCAGGCTCTTAAGCAAATGACTCTCATGTAAACTACTAAAGAGAGAACCCACTCATTACCGTGAGCATGGTACCAAGCCATTCTTAAGAGATCTGCCCCATGATCCAAACACCAAATGTAAAGGTCACATTTCAGCATGAGATTTGGAGAGGACACACATCCAAATGATATCACTACTCACAGTATATTGTAGCTTGAATTTAAATTACAATTGAAGAAGCAGAAGATGATATTAGAAAACTCAATAAGAATGATATTGTGAATAAAGTTTCATATGCCTTACAAGAGCCTGAATTTTGAATGATATATTTTTATTTTAAAACAAAAACTTATAAAACAATATAGAGTAAAATTAGAATTAATAAAAACAAATAACAGAATTGAACCTATTTATGAATAGCTTCCAATATGTAAAATGAAAAATAATAGCACTCAAAAGAGGAAAAAGGGAATGCTTGTACACTGTTGGTGGGAATGTGAATTAGTATAGTTTCTATGAAAAACAGTATGCAGAATTCTCAAAGAACTGGAAATAGAATTACACTTTGATCCAGCAATCCCACTACTGCGTATCTTACAAGAGGAAAATAAATCATTTTTATCATAAAGACTCTTGCCCTGTAAGTTTATTGCAGCACTATTCACAAAAGCATAGTTATGAAATCCATCTAAATGTCCAAAAATGGATGAGTGGATTAAAAGTGGGGTATATATTAACCATCAAACATTACTCAACTATAAAAAAGATTTAAATTATATATTTTTCAGCAACATGGATTGAACTGGAGGCCACTATCTTTAGTGTAATGACTCAGAAACAGAAAGTGAAAAACCACACATTCTCACACATGGGAGCTAAACTATGGTTACACATGAACATACAGAATAGAATGATAAACACTGAAGACTTCAAAAGGTGTGGTGATGGAATGGGGGCAAGGTATGAAAAAGTTAGCTTAACTTTTTTGACCAATTATTTATTTCTTATTAAGAAAATGAGTTATTTAATATATTTCTACTCCACAAAAACGCTGATATAAATGTTGAGCAAATATTCATACCCCCATCCCAGTGAAATCTCTATACTCACAACCTAAAGTTTTTCTACATAATTACTTGAAAACTTTGGAAAAACTGTATAAGCAAAGATCAACCTGGTGAATGGATTAATTCAGGCATTTTCTAAACAATGATGTCTTTTAATAACCTGAAGTAAAAAGTAAAGAAGACTTAGTGCCTTTCAAAGTTGTTGGGTTTTTTTTTGTTGTTGTTGTTGGTTTTTTTTTTTTTTTGGTTCTTTTATTGCCAAGGCGCTAGACAAAAAAGCAATTTTACCAATGGTCTATTTAACTATCAGCATTCCTTTCCTCTTCAAACCAATTCTGTTTTATGCCATCTACATTTGATTCATCTCTGGATGATGGGAGCAACAGAAGATTCAATTATTAAATGTAGTAGGGTTTGAGAAAGGTGTACTAAATGTTCTTATCATAATTTTTATTGCCATAACACAAAAGCATATAATAGATACACATTATATATTTGAGAAATGGTTTTATGGAATGAGTAGGGAGGATTCTCTCCTCAAATTTTTGGAACTGTTTCAGGAGAATTTGTATTAGTTCCCTGTACAACTGGTAGAATTTGGTTGTGAATCCATCGGGTACTGGGCTTTTTGTTGTTGTTTTTGGCTGGGAGGTTTTTAATTAACTGATGCAATTTCACTACTCATTACTGATCTGTTCAGGATTTCTATTACTTTCTGGTTCATTCTGGGAGGTTATACACTTCTAGAAATTTACCCGTTTCCTACAGGTTTTCTAGTTTGTGATCCTACAGATATTCATAGTAGTCTCCAATTGTGTTTTTTTATTTCCGTGGTATCAGTTATAATATCTCCTTTTTCATTTCAAATTATGCATAATCTTCTATCTTAAAACATGAAAGCACGAAAGCAAAAGAAAGACACCCAAAAAGGAAAGAAAATAAAAACAGATTTAAATATTTTTCTAAAGTTCAGTTTTCTCTTGGATAAAAGCGTAGTTAGAAAATAAAGGGTTTTAGTGCATATAATCACATTGAACTATTTTAGTGTTTGTCATAAAATGGTTCCAAATGAATATTTCATTGTATTATTTATACAATAATTTTATTGTTTACAACATTTTGGAAATACATGTTTTTCAGACACTTAAATCCATTTAAAAACAGCATCCCATTAAAATAAAAATAAAGAAGCCTATCTAACATATTAACATTCTACGTACTGAAACAGCAACATTGCAGTACTGATAAGTTGTTAAAATATCCATATCCCCGAAAATAATTAGACTGTGTCGTATGTTTTCAAGAAAACCTTATTACAAAGCACTATTAAGTTTACATATTTTTTTCAAAGCAGGAACATTTGTCTTCTAAAAATAAATAAATAAATAAAAGGCAGGCTAAAAAAGTTCAGTTCTAATCCACTCACGAACATTTGCCACTTTATAACGCTATTCTAATTCTGTTATTTGGTGATGTGCTTTATTGAAAAAATAGAAAAAAAATCAGAAATTCAAATATACTGATTTGTAGTACATAAAAGGCATTTGTTAGAGATGAGGAATTAATTTTCTTTATTGTCTCCCTCTTTAAAACTAATGATTCTGAGGAAATTATATCTCCATTAAATGATTAATATCATAAATTTTGTGCTTCTTATTATGAGTTCCTATTGCTATCATTTTTAACTGAGCTTTTATTGTCCATATATTACATTAGGTAAAAACAATCTAGGATACAATAAAGCTGGAATAGAAGCTTCCTAGCATTAGTATATTTTTGTTACACTGACAAGTTTGTAACTATCTCAGTCTAAACTCTAAATGATATGTGACTTAAAAAAATAGAAAACCACTTTTTTTCTCTTTAAGTTTGAGAAACCATCAGTCAAAATTTTGTTATGTGAATATGCATGTCAGTAATTTCATATTAGCATATATGTTTTAAAATTAATAAAATTGTCATCAGCATTGAAATTTAAGAAATATGCATTCCTAAAAATGGATACTTTTATTTATCTGACACAATATGTTAAACTGAGTAGATTATGTATATTTTTGGAAATGCAATGACTTTTGAATTTTTATAATATTTATTTATTTTTACCTTAGTAACTCATAATCACAATATCTAAAATAGCAAGATGTGTTAAGATTAAAGCATGTATTATGTGGAATATAACTTATATTATCTCTTTTGATCCATAGTTAACTATGTGAATAAAATTTTGTAGGTTGTATTTATTCTTAGATCCCATTAAAATGGAGTTTGTTAGAGCACAATGAATTATCAAGTTGTTCAGTTTTCACTAGTTAATTTTCTACATTATAATTTTTTCTTCCAAAAGCATTTAAAAATGTTGGTTGTGTACTCAAAGTATACATACAAAAACCAATTGAAATTATATTAATGCATTTAAACCTGCCATACCTTTTAAATAAATCTGGAACAATTAGTATAAATAATCACAAACATAAGATTCTTCAAATTCATTCAACAAAACATGGCCACACTATGGTAAAGAGCTAAACTGATACTCTTTCAGACAGATAGATGTGAATGTTGTATTTCTCTCTCTTTCTCTATTTTAATAGTATGACCAAACTCACCTGTTTGCTGGTCCCTTTAACTACTCTGCAGATCACATTTAGAGCACACACACACACACACACACACACACACACACACACACACACTTTTCAATGCAGCACTCCTGGACAAAATAGTAACCAAAAATCCGTCTTTTATAGGATTGCAAGGGTGGTGATCATCTCTCAGCAAGTGAGTAGTTAACCTCTTTAATCTTTTTGCTGTCACAAGAAGAATCAGGAGTAACCTTAGAGTGGGGCACCATTAAGGATACAGGGGGTTTCTTGATCTGCTTGGCATGTGACCGGTAGAAGCTTTTGTGTGTATGGAATCTGTAACCGAGTGCTGCTGGGACAGAGGCAAGAAATTTTTGGATGGTGTTGTCGTGGGTTGGGGGGAGCCATTGCCAGTCAGAGATCACTTGAACTGTTGGCTGACTGTTTATATACAAGAAAATTAAAAAAGATATAAGTACATATTTGAGAAGTATGTATCTATGATGTTTTATTAGTGATTTCTTTGGTGGCACTGAGCCAGATTTCTCAAAGTTGCAGAAGATATCACTAACAAAAAAAGAAGTTTAAAGTAAGCCATGTGTCATTTAATAGTGTTTGGAAGGATAAGTCTAATCTCATCTAAGATAGGTTAGATAGATGATAGATAGATGATAGATAGATAGATAGATAGATATAGTAGATAGATAATAGATGATAAAATGATAAATTGATAAAGATAGATTTTAGTATGTTTGTGTGCATATGTGATTATGTATCTTTATTTTAGACATCTGTTCCATAAGTAGTTAAAGAAACAATAATGCTCCAATAGCTCTGAGCAAATCTAGTATTTACATTGTGGATTTTAAATTTCATTGTCTACAAAACAATACCAAGTCTCATTGGATTTATGGGCTGGAGCATGGAGAATACCACGTGATTCTGGAATATCTCTATTCTGAGTTAAGTAATACTCAAAGAATGAAAGTAGCACAGTTCAATATATTCCCACTTAACACTTCTGAGTGTTTTGTGATTTTGTGTGTGTGTGTATATGTGTATTGGTGTCTGTATGTGTATATGAGACAGAGAGAGAGAAAAAGATGGCAATCTGATTTTAAAATTTCTAGGTGAAAGCTAAGTTTAATTAAACCTTACAAACAAATGTATCTAATTTTAATCAGATGGAATATAAGTTAAGATTTTCATAAATCTTATATAACATTTTATAATTTTTTATTAGAGAGCCATCTATGACACACCCATAACCAGCATTATACTTAATAGGCAAAAGCTGGAAGCATTCCCCCTAAGAAATAGAACAAGACAAAGATGCTTATTATCTCCAGTCTTACTCAACATAGCACTGAAAATGCTACTCAGAGCAATCAAGGAAGGGAAAGAAACAAAGTGCATCCAATAGGAAAAGAAGTCAATCTATCTTTTGTCACTGATGATTTGATTCAATACCTAGAAAACGGTAAAGACTTTGCCAAAAAGCTACTGGAACAGATTAACGACTTTTGTATAGTTTCAGGATACAAAATTAATGTACAATCATTCATAACACTTATTTTTTTCTTCAACTTTTATTTTAAGTTTAGGAGTACTTGTGCAGGATGTGCAGGTTTGTTACATAGGTAAACATGTGCGATAGTGGTTTGCTCCACAGACCATCCCATAACCTAGGTATTCCTGATGCTCTCTCTCTCCCAACCCTGCCCCAAACAGACCCTAGTGTTTGTTTTCCCTGCTATGTGTCCATGTGTTCTCATCATTCAGCTCTCCCTTATAAGTGAAAACATTGGCTTTCTGTTCCTGTGTTAGTTTGCTGAGGATAATGGCTTCCAGCTCCATCCATGTCCCTGCAAAGGACATGATCTCATTTCTTTTGATGGCTGCGTAATATACCATGGTGCATATGTATACATTTTCTTTATCCTGTCTCTTATTGAGGGGTATTTAGGTTGATTTCATGTCTTTACTATTGTGAATAGAGATGCTACTCATTAAACTACATAATTTAATCAGTAGCATTTTTATGCACCAATTATGTTCAAGCTGAGAGCTAAATAAAAATCACAATTGCATTTACAATCAGCACAAAAAATAAAATATTTAGATATATATCCAACCAAGGAGATACAATATTACAGCAAAGATAACTACAAAAAAACTGCTAAAATAAATACTAGGTAACACAAATAAACAAAAAGTTATACCATGCTCATAAACTGGAAGAATCCATTACATTAAAATGGCCAGATTTAAACTACACAATAAGGATACAATAACTAAAACAGCATAATACTTGCACGAAAACTGACACATAAACAAATGAAACAGAATGGAGAACCCAGAAATAGTCACACATCTGCAGCCATCTGATCTTTGAAAAAGTGGACAAAAATAAACAATGGGAAAAAATTTCTTATTCAATAAATGATACATGGCTGGCTGGCTTGCCATATGCAGAAGAATGAAACTGGACTCCTACATTCCACCTTATGTAAGAATAACCCAACATGGACTAAATATTTAAATGTATGATCTCGAACTATTAGAATCCTAGAAGAAAACGCAAGAGACGCCGTTCTAGATAACAACCTTGGGAAAGAATTTCTGACTAAATCATCAAAAGCAATTGCAGCAAATATGAAAATTGACAATTATGACCTAATTAAAAAACTTATGTTCAGCAAAATAAACTATTAACGGAGTAAGTAGACAACATATAGAATAGGAAGAAAGATTTGCAAATTATGCTTTAGAAAAAGGTCTGATATCCAGAGTTTATAAGGAACTTAATTCAGCAAGTAAAAAACAAATAATCCCATTAAAATGGATAAAATATGTCAACAGACACTTCTCAATGAAAACATATG
Source organism: Sapajus apella (assembly GCF_009761245.1). NCBI lineage: Eukaryota > Metazoa > Chordata > Mammalia > Primates > Cebidae > Sapajus > Sapajus apella. Next base: position 4,072,810 of record NW_022436949.1, on the reverse strand, counting down.
AGAAAATATTCCACATTAGTAGTTATCAGAGAAATATAAAACCACATGAAATATTATTTCACACCAATCAGAATGGCTAACATCAAAATGTAAAAAACAGGCAGATGCTAGCAAGGTTGTGAAGAAAAGGGAATGCTTATACACTCTTGGTGGCAATGTAAATTAGTTCAGCCACTGTGTAAAACAACTTGGGGATTTCTCAAAGAACTTAAAACAGAACTATTATTTGACCCAGCAATCCTATTACTGAGTATATATCAAAAAATAAACATTCTCCAAAGAGGAACATGTACTTTCATGTTAATTGTAGCACTACTCAAAATAGCAAAGAAATGGAATCAACCTAGGTGCCCATTATGGTGAATTAAATAAAGAAAATTTTGTTACATATACACTATGGAATACTGCACAGCCATAAAAAAGAATGAGATTATGTGCTTTGCAGCAACAGGAATCCAGCTGAAGGCTGTTATTCTATATGAATTAATAGAGAAACAGAACTAAATACTGCATAATCTCAGGAGTAAAACATTGGCCATTCCTGGGCATAAAGATGGCAACAGTACACAATGAGGAATTATACATGGTGGAGACAATGAGGGGAAAACATAGTGCAAAAAGTGTTGGGTACCTGCACATGTACCCCCTGAATCTAAAATAAAAGATAAAACTATTGTGCACTGTTTATGGGAATATAAGTTAGTTCAGTCATTATGGAAAACAGCTTGGATGTACCTCAAAAAATTAAAAATAGAACTACTATATAATCCAACAATCCCACTCTAGGGTATATATCCAATGGAAATAAAATCAGCATATTAAAGAATTATTGGCAGTCTCATGTATATTTCAACATTATTCACAATAGCCAATATAAAAGTCAATCTAAATGTCTAGCAAGAGATATATGAAAAAAGAAAATTATGATGTATACACATGGAATACTATACACCCTTTTAAAAGGGAAATCCTATTATTTGTGACATGTATAAAACTGGAAGACATTATGTTAAGTAAAATAAGGTAGACACAGAAAGACAAACATTGAATTATGTCATTTATATGTGGTAGTAGGTTATTCTTGCAAAGCTATAAAAAATATATAAGACTGAATAATTTATAAAGTGAGTAAGTTTATTTGGCTCATAGTTTAGCAGACTGTATAAGAAGCATGGTGCTGACAGCTGTTTGGTTTCTGGAGAGAACCTCGGGGACCTCTTGCTCATGGCAGAAGGTGACAGGTAACCAGCATGTCACATGGTGAAAGTGGGAGCAAAGGAGATAAGAGGAAGTGCAACACTATTTAAAACAATCAGATAGTATGTGAACTTACAGCAAGAGGGACTCATTACCATGGGAAGGGCAGCAAACCATTACTGAGGGATCCATTGCCATGACTCAAGTATCTCCCACCCTTTCCCACCTCCAACGTTGGGGATTACATTATAACAGGAGATTTGGCCATCTAGTGATTATGCATGAAAAATATTTGTCTGTAGGAAACAGACACTGAAGCACGCTGAGGTAATAGAACAATATGTTGTCAGTTTTCACTCAAATTATTCAAAAATACTTTTGTACTTTCTTGTAACTTGTCTCTAGGTTTGAATCTACTTCAACATTTTAAAAGGATATGTTATTTAAAAGGATGTATTATTTAAAAGAACATAGTATTTAAAAATCTATACTAAATAAGCATTTTTAAAATGTTATAACTGATAAAAAATAAAAATTCTAAGGGAGTATTTTGTGATATATATTTAACTGTGTTTGAGTTCTTAAGGGTAGCTAAATCAATAATGCATTTTTTAATTGATGGCGTATTTCATAAAATATATAAATAAAATACTTTGTAATAGTCAAACCCAAATGCATTAGGAGTTGACTGAAATTAACAGAGTTAGAGCAAAAGAAGCCAAAGAATCCAGAGATATTACAGCAGAGAACATTTAACTCTAGAACATAGGGTGTGTAATTGAAAATATAACATTTTGTGAGAAAGACTTGTAAGAAGAATGTAATGATATCAAATACAAGCAAATGATTTCTCCAGTTTAAAATCCAGGGAATGTCTTACCAAATAACATATTTATTGAAGAAATGTGAGAAATTAAAAGATAGATAAACTCAGATCTCTGAATTCCTAAAGAAATACTCTTTCTTTTGCAAAATGCTACTTCTTAAGTATTGAATGTTTTGGAACTGAGCAATCATAAATAGTTTCATTTTCCTCTTGAGAAGCAGCAAGCCATAACTGAATGTAGATCTCACACTCTAAATTCAGAATAGAAATTTGTTATTAGTCTTTGAGATCATCTTAAGAAGAAAATAGTCATTCAAAAGACTTTTTATTTACAAAGTGATTCAAGTTGTTTCTACACATTAAAAAGCATATTTATAAAACTTGAACACTTCCTAATGTTTAATATCATTTTATAAAATTGGACACCTGATGAAAAGTTAAAGTATAAACATAAGATTTTTTTTCACCTAAAAACTCATTTATTCTAGGTTCTACAATAGCAGTCCAAATCTGATTTTAAAAAAATCCAAATTGAAAGTAATTATTTTTTCCAAATATTTGGCTATGACATTAACAAATAGCCTATTTATAACTTATAAATTGTTTTGATAGTATGGATTCTGAAACATACCCCCAAATGTCATATCTCTTTGCCCAGGAAAAGAGTCTCTCAATAAAATAGGTTCAGTTAAGAAAGAAAATCTCCCAGTTTGTGCCAAATTTGTTTACATATTTTACTTTGCTGGAACATTTAACATTGTCTGGTAAAATGAAGAAACATATCTGTACCTGTAGAAAGATTGAAATAGTCAATTTTTTCAATAGCCTATCTACTCCATCTTGAATCAAATATTTTACTTGTAATCTGCACATATGAAAGATACATCTGTTACGATTTTCAACAGGCAGTTGGAAATTCTTCTTGTCAGAGCATAAGGCCATTATATTTTATAATGCAACATAATGGCATAATGCCTAAGATGATGAAACACCAGTTTCTGGCCAAACATTTAAAGAGACATATGCTTATGTTCAGATTACTAAATTGCTAAGTAGGGTTCTGGACAGACCATACTAGACAAAATGAAGATGCAAATAGGGAATGAAAGTTTTATCAGTATACTAACATTTTCCAGGTGACAAAGGTTTGTTGTTCTTGTCATAGAGTAATGAACAAGTGTAGTGGAATCTTAATCTGAAATAACATATCTGGAAAATAAACATGTCTGAAAAAGTAACTAATAACTTATACTTATGAAGTTGTATAATTGTGTAGAAAATAGTAAATGAAGAGATTTGTAACATAAGTAATCTGAAGAGCTTTATAAAAATGCATATAAACAAGTGTCATTTAAGATTTCTCAAAGTAATTTAAAATATGTTAGCATTTTTATCTTGATATTAAATTTGCAAACTAAATACAACAGATTGCATATAGTTAATAATTATACAGCAAACGAAGCTGGATTCCAAATAGTTTAATTGGTCTCATAATACTAAGTTTGCAACAGTTGCAAGTTTCATTAAGATCTCAGGATTTTAACACTGAGTACCACCACAGTACTAGTATTAGTTATTACTATATGTTTAATCATTACGCGTGTTTGTATATACACCCAGAGAGAGAAATTTGTAAAATAACAATATTTTATGATATTAGTACTTATAGCATTGTCATTTAACAAATATATAGCTCAGGTGTGCTCTTTTTTTTTAAAGCCAACAATTATCACTATTAAGAGATAAAGTCTCTCGATTCTGCAATATATGATTATTTTATCTGAAATATATTAATATTGAATGACATTAAGAAAGAACATTCTTTCATTTCACTAAGCTCCACAGTGATATTTGAACCAAGATAATTATTTAATTTAACATTTTTCCCCTAAAATTGTTTTCTCAACTTTAAGCCTAACAAGGAGTTTTCAGAAGAAAATTCCCAAAGTAAAAGTTGTTGCCACAGAGGTTTTTACAGCAATTTCTTTAAAAGTGTGGTATGATTGTTCCATGTTTTTGAAAGCAGCAGGTTAAATTACATAATAGATGTAATATACTCAGTGCATATAGTATCGTTACTATAATGTGAATTTTACAGTTTTAGCTTCTGTAAATACCTAAATTATCCTCAGTTTTCCAAGAAGAATTAAACACATTTATTTATTTACAGCTTTTAAGTGTATTTCCTCAGTCTTGGGCAGTAACAGAGAAAATATATTAGTTCAATGTCTTTCTGAAATAATTTCATTTTCAATTTTCCTGGATTTTTTACATGTTAGTATTTCACCATCAGTTCATGAAAACATTACTTTGTTAAAATACAATTACACATGTAGAATGTTCTATAAAAAGAAAAAAAAAACCTTGATAACTCTGACTTTCTTACTGCAGCACTCTGACAAGTGAAAGGCAATCTCCTCTGTAGGAAAGGATCATTGATTATTCCTTCCCTTCTCTGTTTTCTTGTGTAAGCTTTATCTTTCACATATGTTTATAAAGTGAAATCAAGCATTACCCTAGGGATACTGATCTGAAAGATCTAAGATATTTACTGCTTTTATAGACTAACACAGCATTGTGAAGACAGACATAAAGTCAATTCAGAGCAGGTGCAACCCTCAGAGGGAAGGCTCATTTAGTAAATATTTTCTGAATGGCTATTTTATGTCATTAACTGTTTTAGGCTGCATAGATTCAAAGACTAGACCTCAAAGAGTTCAGGGAAGAGTAGCAGACTCAGACAGGTAAACAGATAATCTTCGCTGATAGTAAATCTACAGCAATATTTTTTCAGTTCCAAATAGAAAACTTCTTCCTTCTCTCCTTAAAGATCCTTGAGAATACAGAAAAATCAAAGTCTGGCAACATCACTGAATGTTTGCTTTTGCCTGGAGAACTTTTTCACTAAAAGAATGGTATGAATGATTGAATTTAGAATACAGTCTTGATTATTCATTACATGCTATACATTTAACCACAGCAGGCAGAGAGTGCCAAGAGGGGTTCGACATAATTGATTCCACCAATTATTGATACATAATCCAGAGTGCAGAGGCTGTAATAATGAAAACAAAACAAAAACACTTATTTCTCAAGATAAGCATAGAAAAGAAAAGCAACAGGAGGAATTCTCTCTAAAATGAAAGAAGAAATATATTTTGAGCTGGTCAAATACTGAACTGTGAACTCAATTCCTATTAGCTTTTACTGTGGTCCAAATATTCAAAGAAAACTTTTCCCAACATTTAAAAAAAAAAAAAAAAGAAACTGTAAACAACAGAGGGCAGCAGGTGAAAAAATGAGGAGAGTTTCATAAATGATGCATAATTGTTTAAGGAAGGGCCTCAGAAGTTAAATGTTTGTTCTATGGCAGCAGGTCTCAATTTCATATGCCACCAGGAACTCCAAAACATAACCCTGATAACAAAGTTAGAAGTAGCGATAACTAACAATTTAGCTTCTAAGAAGAATCATACAGGAAATGAACAAATCTATGTAGACCTGTGATTGCAAACCCCTGTCTAGACTGGGAGCAACTATTACTGAATTACAAACTTCTACATTGCCAAACAAATATACAAACGTGTAACTGATATATAATCCCATTTTCAATGAATTGTTTGTTGTTAACTTAGTTTATTAATCTGTTTACTTTTAAACAATTATAGGAATCTCCCCAAATAATTTTAGGAAGAGCATAATAATATTTATCTTTAAGCAAATAACAAAAGTAATGCCTTTGTTGAATTCTGTGCATAATTATCTAATTACTTTTTGTTTTTTTCTTGTTATTATTCTTGTTCTGGAACAAGAATAATGAATTGGGATTTCAGAAAATAATATCATTATCTGTCATGCATACTATGATGGACTTTACTATATATTCTATGTTGTAGATCATCTTTATGATATTCTATGTATTATATACAGTTTATATGATATACATCATGCTATTATATAAATAGTATGTTGTACAACGTCACATTATATAGTAAAATAGCTTATAATAACACAAACATTAAATATCATAAAGCATTACATTTTATAAATAACATATTTAGTAAAGGTATAGTTTTGGGTAGGGATAACCAGTTTTGTAGTCATAAGACTATTCTTTTGGGGTGGGATTAACTTATTTTCTGCTTATATAGGTCATGTTATACATTTTCCCTTTAAAGGGGTGAATTTCTATAAGTCATCCTCATGTATTAACTTGTTCCTGAAAACCTGCATAGTAAAATATCAGTTTCTATTAAATATCAGTGAAGTTTTATGTCATATATGCATTTAACTATTTTCATATTTAAGCACCATGAGAATAGGGCCACAATATGTTCTCTTTTACTCTCCAGTGTCCACCTATGAGCTGAGGCACAGTACACCCTTAATAAACAATTTCATATGAATGAAAATTTTTTTCTATTTCCATAATTTATATCACTTTTAATATTCTTTGCCTTCTAGTATGCTCTTCATAATTGTCTCAGACTAATCAATTATATCAATTGTGATGGTAAATTTTATCTGTCAACTTGACTGGGCCATGAGGTACTGCTATGTTTTGGCTGTGTGTCCTCACCCAAATGTCATGTCCAGTTGTAATCCCCAGTGTTGGGGGAGGGATCTAGTGAGAGGTGATTGTGTCATGGGGGTGGATTTCTGCCTTGCTGTTCTTTGATAGTGAGTGAGTTCTTATGAGATCTGGTTATTTAAAAGTGTGTAGCTCTTCCCCCTTCCCTCTCTTCCACCTGCCGCAGCCATGTAGAGCATGCTTGCTTCCCCTTCACCTTCTGCCATGATTGTAAGTTCCCTGAGGCCTCTGAGTCATGCTTCCTATACAGCTTATGATACTGTGAGTCAGTTAAACCTCTTTTCTTCATAAATTATCCAGTCTCAGGTAGTTCTTTATAGCAGTGAGAGAATGGAATAATACAGAAAATTGGTACCAGAGAGGTATGGCTTTTCTATAAAGATACCTGAAAATGCGAAAGCACCTTTAGAACTGGGTAACAGACAGAGGTTGAAAAACTTTGGAGGTCTCATAAGAAGACAGGAAGATGAGGGAAAATTTGGAACTTCTGAGATACTTATTGAATGATTGTGACCAAAATACTGATAGTGATATGAACAAATGAAGTCCAGGCTGAAGTGTTCTCAGGTAGTCATGAGCAACTTATGGAGAACAAGAGTTAAGATCACTCTTGCTAGGCTTTAGCAGAAAGACTAGTGGCATTGTGCCCTTGCTCATATGTGTTTGCAAAGACATGGTCTGAAATTGGAACTTATATTTAAAAGAAAACAGCGTAAAGGTTTGGAAAATTTGCAGCACAACCACGTGGTAGAAAAGAAAACCCCATTTTCTATGGAGGAATTCAAGGCTAAAGAAATCTACATAAGTACAGAGACATTAAATGTTAATAGCATCTCTGGAGACAATGGAGAAAATACTTCCAAGGCATTTCAGAGAGCTACATGACACCCACTCCCATCACAAACCCAGAGGCGTTGGAAGAAAAAATGGTTTTGTCGGCCAGGCCCAGGGCCCTGCAGCTCTGCTCAGCCTCAGAAAATGGTAACTCGTGTCCCAGCTGCTTCAGCTCCAGACATGGCTAAATGGAGCCAAGGTTCAGCTTGGACTATGGTTTCAGGGGGTGCAAGCTCCAAGCCTTGGTGGCTTCCATGTGGTGTTGGGCCTGCGGTTGTGCAGAAGGCAAGAGTTCAGGCTTGGGAGCCTTTGTGTAGATTTTAGAGGATGTATGGAAACTTCTGGATGTCCAGGAAGAAGTCTGCTGCAGGGCCAGAGTCCTCATGGAGAACCTCTACTAGGGCAATGCAAAGGGAAACTGTGGGGTTAGAGCCCCTACATAGAGTCCCCACTGGTGTAATGAGTAGTGGAGCTGTTAGAAGAGGGCCACCGTCCTCCAGACACTAGAATGGTAGATCCACTGACGGCTTGCACTGTCCACCTGGAAAAGCTACAGGCACTCAATGACAGACTGTGAAAGCAGCCACTGTGTCTTGTGGAGTCACAGGGGTGGAGCTGCCCAAAATTTAAGAACCCACCCTTTAATATCAGTGTAGTTTGGGTATAATACACAGAGTCAAAGAAGATTATTTTGGAGCTTTAAGATTTAATGACTGCCCTGCTGGGTGTTGGACTTGCATGGAGCCTGTAACCTCTTCATTTTGGCTTATTTCTCCCCTTAGGAACGCATCTATCCACTCAATGCTGTACCCACATTCTATCTTAGAAGTAACTAACTTTTTTTATTTTGCAAATTCATGGGCAGAAGGGACTTGCTTTGTCTCAGATAAGATTTTGGACTTGGACTTTTGAGATAATGTTGGAATGTGTTAAGACTTTGGAGATTGTTAGGAAGGCATATTTGGTTTTGAAATGTGAGAATGTCATCTAATTTGGAAGGGGCCAGAGGCAGAATAAGATGTTTGGCTTTGTGTCCCCATCCAAATCCCATGTTGAATTTTAATCCCCAATGTTGGAAGGTGAACTGGTGGGAGGTGACTGGGTCACAGTGGCAGATTTCCCCTTGTCATTCTTGTGCTAGTGAATGAGTTCTCATGAGTTCTTGTTTAAAAATGTATAGCACTTCCGCCTTCGCTCTCTCTCCCACTGCACCAGGCACCATGTGAAGATGGTGCTTGTTTCTCCTTTGCTCTTCTGCCATGATTATAAGATTCTTGAAAGCCTCTTCAGCCATGCTTTCTGTACTGCCTGTGGAATTGTGAGTCAATTAAACCTTTTGCTTCATAAATTACCCAGTCTGGTGTAGGTCTTTATAGCAGTGTGTATTAGTCCATTTTCACACTGCAGATAAAGATATGACAGAGACAATGCAATTTACACACATACACACACACGGACACACACACACACACACATACACACACGCACAAAAGAGGTTTATTGGACTTACAGTTCCACATGGCTGAGGAGGCCTCACAATCATGGTGGAAGGTGAAAGGTGATCTCACATGAAGAGCACTTGTACAGGGAAACTCCCCTATTGAAAACCGTCATGTCTCGTGAGATTTAATCACTATCATGAGAACAGCATGGAAAAGACCTGCCCCCATGATTCAGTTACCTCCTGCTGGGTCTCTCCCACAATACACAGGAATTCTAGATGATATTTGTGTAGGGGACACAGCCAAACCATATCATTTTATCTCTGGCCCCACCAAGTCTCATGTCCTCACATCTCAAAACCAATCATGCCTTCCCAACAGTCCCCCAAAGTCTTAACTCATTTCAGCATTAACTCAAAAGTCCTCAGTCCAAAGTCTCGTCTGAGACAAGTTAAGTCCCTTCCACCTCTGAGCCTACAAAATCAAAAGCAAGTTAGTTACTTCCTAGATACAATGAGAGTAAAGGCATTGGGTAAATACATCCATTCCAAATGGGAAAAACTGGCCAAAACCAAGAGGCTATAGGCCCCATGCAAGTTCAAAATCCAGTAGGGCAGTCAAATCTTAAAGTTCCAAAATTTGACTCCATGTCTCACATCTAATCACACTGATGCAAGAAGTGGGTTCTCATGGTCTTGGGAGCTCCACCCTTGTGGCTTTGCAGGATACAGCCTCCCTCCTGGCTCACTTCACAGGCTGGCATTGAGTGTCTGCGGTTTTTCTAGGCACAAAATGCAAGCTGTCAGTGGATCTACCATTCTGGTGTCTGGTGGACTATGGCCCTCTTCTCACAGCTCCACTGGGTGGTGTTCCATCAGGGACTCTGTGTGGGGGCTCTAACCCCACTTTTTGTTCCTGCACTGCCCTAGCAGAGGTTCTCTGTGAAAGCCCTGTCCCTGCTGCAAATATCTCCCTGGGTATCCAGGTGTTTCTCTGAAATCCAATCTGTTTTTGACTTCTGTGCACTCTCAGGCTCAACATCATGTGGAAGCTGCCAAGGCTTTCGCTTGCGCTTTTTGGAGCCATGGCCTGAGCTCTGCATTGGCCTCTTTAAGCCATTGTTGGAGCAGGTGGGAAACAGGGCACCAAGTCCCTTGGCTGCATACAGCACAGGGACTCTGGACCCAGATCACAAAACCATTTCTTCCTCCTGTGCCTTCAGGTTTGAGATGGGAGGCCTATGATGGGAGGGGCCTGCCTTGAAGACCTCTGACATGAAGCCACATGGAGATATTTTCTCCATTGTCTTGGGGATTAACATTTGACTCCTCATTACTTATGCAAATTTCTGCAGCCAGCTTGAATTTCTCCTTAGAATATGGGATTTTCTTTTTTATGGCATTGTCAGGCTTCAAATTTTTCAAACTTTTATGTTCCGCTTCCCTTATAAAACTGAGTGATTTTAAGGATACCCAAGTCACCTCTTAAATGCTTTGCTGTTTAGAGATTTCTTCTGCCACATTCCTTAAATCATCTCTCTCAAGTTCAAAGTTCCAAAAATTTCTAGAGCAGGAACAAAATGCTGCCAGTCTCTTTGTTAAAACATAACAAGAGTCTCCTTTGCTCCAGTTCCCAACAAGTTCCTAATTTCCATCTCAGAACAGCTTAGCCTGGGTTTTATTGTCTATATCACTGTTAGCATTTTGGGCAAAGCCATTCAACAAGTCTCTAAGAAGTTCCAAACTTTCCCACATTTTCCTGTCTTCTTCTGAGCCCTCCAAACTCTTCCAACCTCTGCCTCTTAACCAGTTCCAGAGTTGCTTCCACGTTTTCAGGTATCTTCAGCAGCGCCCCACTCTACTGCTACCAAGTTACTGTATTAGTCCTTTTTCACACTGCCGATAAAGATATACCCGAGACTGCGCAATTTATAAAAGGAGGAGGTTTATTGGACTTACAGTTCCACATGGCTGGGGAGGCCTCACAATCATGGCAGGTGAAAAGCATGTCTCACATGGCAGTAGACAAGAGAAGAGCCCTTGTGCAGGAAAGCTCCCCATTTTCAACCCATCAGATTTCATGAGATTTATTCACTATTATGAGAACAGCACAGAAAATTCCTTCCCCCATGATTCAAATACCTCTCACCAGGTACCTCCCATAACACCTGGGAATTCAAGATGAAATTTGGTTGGGGACACAGCCAAACCAAATCACAGTATGAGAACGGACTAATATAGGTACCCAGATATTTAATCAAACATTGTTTACCTATGTCAGAAAGGGTATTCTAATGTTAAATTAACATTTGAATTGGTAGACTGAGTAAAGCAGATTGCAATGTTTAATGTGGGTGGGCCTTATCCAATCTATTAACGTCTTAAATAGAACAAAAAGGCTGAGTAAGGAAGTCCTCTCCCTCTTTGTTGTACTGTCTTCAAACTGGGACGTTAGTCTTCTCTTGCCTTAAGACTCAGAATACTATTTGAACTTAGACCAACAATTCTTGTTCTCAGGCTTTTGGACTCAGATTGGAATTACACCATTAACGCTTCTGGGTCTCCAGTTGACTAGCTGTAGATCTTAAGATCTTGGGATTGCTTAGCTTTCATAATCATATAATCCAATTATATATCATATATATCCCATATATAATATGTATATTTTAGCTTTCATAATCACATAATCCAATATATATTATATATCACACATATAATTATACTATTTTATATTTATAATATATAATTATGTATATGTAATATATACTATAACTATTTTATAGATACAGATATCAAATATATAATTAATCTCCTATTAATTTTGTTTCTCTTAAGGACTCTAAAACATTGCTAATCTGAATATCTAGCATATCAAATGAATACTTGACTACCAGCATTGTGAGTTTTGTACCTGTTGGGAAAAGCTGCAAAGGAGAAAGGACTTACAGAGTGCCTACATAAATTGGTTATAAGTAATATGTAAACAAGAAACAACAAACTGCAGAAGGCCACAGGAGGCCTCTGAGGAGGAAGGCCTCTTCATGCCTCATGTTTTGGTGCAGGGTGACCTCACTCTGTTACCATAAACATTGTGCTCAAGGATGTAAAACCCCTTTGTAGCACTATGACATAGCCAGACTTGTAGGCTCCTTGTAAGGCCGGTGTTCCAACAGCTGTACATAGATAATAAGCTAAAGATAACCCATGTTCTTGTTTTGTGAAACTCCTAAACCACCACTGTTATCAGTCCTTAGAATGACACACCAGTTCCGGTTCACTGATTCAGTTCCGGCTCACTGGTTCACTCCACCATCACCCTCTCCCTACCATTGCTCCACCCCTACTCTGTAGATCAAAGTGATTGTAACCAATAAATAGAATGGATGATCAGAGCTTGGGGCCTTCACAGTTGCCTCCAGAGTAATGAAGTGATGGCCCCCCTTTTTCTCTTAATCTTTCTCTCATTCCTTTGTTGCCACAGAACTTGGGGTACCCTTGGATGATGTAGGGCTGGCTCCCTGTGTTATCTGCTACAGTCCTTTTGATTTTCTGTCTTTCCTTCTCTTAAAGAAGTCCTTTACTTTTATGTACGCACACACTTTTAGCCATTCATCTTTTTATATGATGCACTATTATTTTACACATGCAAAGCCTTCTTGTTCCAACTATTTCACAATGAAAATTTGTCAATGATGAGTCTATGCCTTATATCACATAACTCCTGCAGTCTTCTCTTTTGATTCTTTATTGGAATTATTTCATTTGTACATTTCACAATTCCCCTGGTTTTGTTTACTCATCAGATGAATATATGACTCTAGGCTCATCACCTATCAACAGGCAGTTTATCTATTCTCAGTGACCACTTCAGTTTAATTTGAGTCCTTCTCTTAGAAATAAGAGGAAGGGAAGGAAGTCATTCACAATTCATGGCCTAATTTATAGGGCTTATCAGAAATTCATGTAGTTTGGCTTCAATAGATTGAAATAATTTCCCCCACATCATCCTCCAGTACATTTACAGAAAGCATGAATATTATTAAAAAAAAAAAAGACACCTTGATTTTTACAAACTTTATATAAAAATTTAAAAAGTACAGATTTTAATCTCTAGATTTCTTTTTCCGTGATAACTTACTTTTCGGACTTCACAGCAAGACATTTTACACATCGATTTCCCACTGGTCTCTTTTGCTCTGTGTTTATAGTTATTGAAAAGATGAAGAAATCTCTTCAGTAAACAGCATCTTTGCAGAGTGGTATGGCTCACAAATTTCTTGAGTATCAGTTTGGTAAAAGCCCAGAACCTGGTTAAATATAGTTTCAGACAAGATACACATTTTTTCAAATAAAATATTATCATTTATCACAAATTATTTTGATCCAGTGTGCTAATTATGTTTCTTAAATTAGTAAAAAAAAAAATTATTTACTCAATTTTTGGTGCTTTTTTCACTTAAGAGAAATCAAGCCATGAAAAAATTTTGTGTGTGTGTGTGTGTGTGTATATATATATATATATATATATATATTCATGACAAAGCTTTGTGGTAGATATAGACATCATAAACTGAAACTCAAATATTTATGTAAGTAAATAGACTCAAAAGACTTGATCACTGGATTTTTTTCAATCTAGACTTTTAGACTCCTAAGTAGCATATACTCAATTAGCATATACTCTTTATATGTTTTGTATATTTTGAGGAGGAATATGGAGGAATGTAATTGTTTTAATAGATATTAGAAGGATTAATTAAAGCCTTCACAATTAAAAAAATGCAAAGTTTTCTTTATTACCTATGAACTGAAAATGCATATTCTAACTTCAACTCTATTTTATTGTAATAAAATAACTTGTTTTCTGGTAAATATATTTTATTCTCTGTTTATATGCAAGTCCTGCCTTCTTTCCTTGACTTTCCCTGATATTATGTCTCATAGCCCTTATTAGTACCTCCCACATGGATCTACCTTTAATTTCTGATTTTAATAAAGTTCAGAATAGGATATATAAATGTGGATTAAATCTTGCTATTATTGAACATTATGCTTTAGGCAGAGGGAATGATGGCAATATGGTTTAGCTGTGTCCCCACCCCAATCCCACCTTGAATTGTAATAATCCCAACATGTCAAGGGTGGGGCCACGTGAAGATAATTGAATCATGAGGGCTGTTTACCTCACACTGTTCTCATGGTAGTGAGTAAGTCTCACAAAATCTGATGCTGTCAAAAGTGGAAATTCCCCAGCACAAGCTCTCTTGCTGACGCAATGTAAATGTGACTTTGCTTATTTCTTGCCTTCCACCATGATAGTGAGGCCTCCCCAGCCATGTGGAACTGTGAGTCCATTAAACCTCTTTCTTTTATAAATTACACAGTCTTGGGTTATGTCTTTATTAGCATTGTGATAACAGACTAATACAGATGGTATAAGTAAAATATCTTAAAAGATGGATAAAAACGTATAATATTTGGAATATAAAATTATATAAGTACTTGCTGCAAAAACTATATAATTAAGGATAATAATTTTCTGAAAATTGACATATAAATAGCATGTGAAATAAAACAGAGAAAACATAAAGCTAAAATTGGATTCTTGTGCAGCAGGAATTGATTACGGTCAGATTAAGGCATTTTCATCTATCTTAATAATGTATCACAAAGAGCATAAAAAAAATAAGGGCAAGATTATATGTTATTTGTCAACCAATAAGTAATTTTAAAATGGGGGTTACAAAGGTAAAAAATTGTTAACATCCACACAAGCTTTGTACATGGAATAGGTCAATATACCATCCATTATTATGCAGATTTATATAACATGATATTTTGGTCTCTGTCATAAACATTTAACGATATAACTTTCTTTTTTATAATTCTATGTACAAAAAGCAAACTGACAAGATGCATGGCCTGCCTTCCTTTAGAGTGAAGTGGTATAGGAAGTCAGATAGAAGCTGATATTAAGACCAGTCAGTGAAAGATAAAAGCTTATAAACATAGAAATTTTAAATTGTGTGTGTAGATACATGTATGGATATGGATGTATATATTTCAATTTTAATTTATTCAATACACTTAGTGAAGTACATATAATTTATTCTACAAAGACTATAAGAAAATATGAAACTGAGCATTAATAATTGGCCTTGTAGGAAAACCATTGTCAATTTCATGATTAGTTTGTTTTTAGTGAAGCATTTCAACTAATTTAATATTAAAATATGCCATTAATGAATCCCCTATGAATCCTAAAAAAAAAAAAAAATGTAATCCAGTGACTGAGATATTAATAGAGGAAAACTATTTCTTGCAGTAACAATCATGCATTGCTTATGAGGAATATTGATAATAAAATCAAATCTTCTTTAACTTTAGTTTCTTAATTATGATAATGCTAAAACAGAAGGAAATGCCCAAAGAATTTTTAAAATTTAAAAGAAATTAGAGTCACCATTTCCATGGACAGTAAGAAACCATTCTTTAATCATTTTTCTTACTTGCTAATACATAGCCAAATTTGCTGGCTTTGAGAATCTCCATTTTATTGTGATTGATACATATTTTTGGCAATGCAAATTTCCTAGATCATCTCCAGGGAAATAGAAATGAAAACTCCATTAATATGATGTTTTATTAATATTAGCAACATAAGCATGATCACTCCCATCCTGTACAACTTAGTGACACAGAATGAGAAGAACATTGCAACTCATGTTTCAGAAAGTACATATTTGATTTTTAAAACAGAGTATACAGACAACTTACAGAATGGGAGAAAATTTTTGCAAAATATGCATCCAACAAAGGTCTAATATCTGACATTTATAAGGTGCTTAAACAAACATAAAAGAAAAAACAACCTCATTTAAGAAGTGGGCAAATAACACAGACAGACATTTTTCAAAAGAAGACATACATTTGGCCAAATATCATATATAAAAAAGCTCAACATCACTGATCATTATAGAAATGCACATCAAAACCACAATGAGATATCATCTCACACCAGTCAGAATGGCTACTATTAGGAAGATAAAAAGTAACAGATGCTGGCAAGATTGTGGAGAAAAAGGAATGCTTCTACTTGTTGGTGGGGTGTAAATTAGTTCGACCATTGTGGAAGACAATGTGGTGATTCCTCAAAGACCTAAAGACAGAAATGCCATTCAATCCAGAAATCCCATTACTGTATATGTACCCAAAGGAATACAAATTATTCTACCATAAAGACACATGAATGTATACTGTGCACTATTCACAGTTTCAATGACATGAAATCAGCCAAAATGCCCATTAATGACAGACTGAATAAAGAAAATATGATACATATATACCATGGAATACTAACACTTCCCTCCATTCCACTTTCTACCAAAACATATTTTAATGTCAGATTTTCCCTTTTCCTCTCTGGGTAATATTAAACCAGGGAACAAAAAATACACTTTGAAAATTAAAAAACAAAAAAAGGAAAACAAATCCAAAATTAAAACATTACATAAAGCAATCCACGAAGGTTTTCTTTATGTAATTTTATCTAGGTCTGCTATATATCCTGTATGAAAACTGTATCCTAACCACTCAAGCTGTGTAAAAGCCATTTTAAAGGTGACTTATAGGTAAAAATAACATAAAATATAGTACTGTCAAAGAGAAATTTAACAGGATATTTGTTTAAAAAGCAAAAGATGTTTATTCAGCCTATTGCAGTAGGGGAGACTCTTTTATAAGGACTAAACTGAACTCCTCTGGAAAAAAAGGTGGAGCTTTTTCAGAGCCCTGTGGTAAGCTGCTAGAAAAGCACTGGAGAGCCTCAGGAGAAAAGTTTTTCAATGTGATTAGACCATCTGTGTTTGCTAATTGACTAGTTGACAATGTTCAAAACTAGGTACAACCCCTCCCACAGAGATTTTTAAAAAGGCCCTATCTTTCTTGATAATTACATTTCAAATGGATGGTTCCTACAGAAAAACATTCCTGGGTTGTAAAACTGGCAAGAGTTTGGGGAAAGATTTACAACACAAAACAGCAGAGAACAAATTTACAATTGCAAGTTTTAAAGGAAATTCTTTAAGAAAACAAGGGTTAGAGGCCTATTTACAAGGCAAAAAGTATAGTCAAGAAAAGGAGAGCATGCTGCCTGTTCATGAAGTTATAATGAATGTTCCCAGGATATCTGAGATGTTACACAGTTCCAAATTGCACATTACCATGTCTGTTATATAAAGGAAAACAAAATATTTTTCTTGATCAACTAGACCAGAAGCTATCTTTTGTTTTGTTCCTTTCTTTCCTGCCTGCCTGCCTTCTTTTCTTCTTCCTTCCTGTTTTTCTATCTTTTTTGTTAATGTTGTTGTCCTTTCTGGATTGTTTTGTTTTGCTTTTGTGTCTGATGGTTTCTTTAGACTTTCAACAAGATCATAGGGACACTAGGTTTCCAGTTTTATCTCAAAAAACTGTAAGAGGAAGAAAACAACCACTTGATTTACAGCACTGCTTTCTTTCTAAATTTTATATAATTTAACATTTGTTTTCATAGTTTCTCTTGTAAAATAAATACTATTTTTGTTCTATTTTATGTGCTATCCCTATGCAATATCTCAAATAACAGTTTATAGTATATATCTTGTATATTGAGAGGTGAATGTTCAGCTTACTCTTACAATTTTAAAGCTACCCATTTGTATGTGACTAAAAAAATGCATGGAAACATGTGACAGGCACCCAAGTTGAGCTCTTCCCATGCTCAATTAAATGCATTACAAAAATAAGGATTGAGGTTTAGGATGTTATATGCCTTGCACAAAGTCACCCAGGCAGTCAGAGCTGAAATGAGGAACAGAATCAGCATCTGACAGTCACAGAATTATGTATTCTAACATTATTAATTTTTTGAGTCCTATATAATATACTCTAGGTAATATTTGATGCTTTATTATATTAGATACTCATGCTATTTTTTTGTTGGAAATGGGTTTATAACATTGGGAAAAATCCACACCGAGACAATGGATCATTCATCAAAGCTAGTTTACTGCTTGCAGAAAGGATACAACTCGCTGGCAGTCTTGCCACGAGAGCATGCCTGAACAAGGGGGACAGGGACATTTATAATTTTCATAACCTGATACAATCGCCCTACTGCTGTGTCCAGTTTCCATTGGCCAGACGGGATCTCACATTCTATGCTTGACCCTATTGGCTAAAGACTTGAAAATTTCCTGAATAGATAAGGCAAAAGAAGACAAGGAAGAAGACACGGAAAAAGAGGAAGCTAGTCAGAAGGTCAGAAGGGACTTCCAAATAGGGAATGGCATACATCAGGATTTGGAGCTTGCCCAATCCTGTTCAGACATGCCGGAGTGAGTCAAGGTAGCTGATTTAAGACATAACTGATTTACCGAATGTATATATACATGGGTATATGTTTGTGCTAATAGCGAATAAAGGCCATCAAGCAAGAGATTGTAACTCCTTATAATATAGTCTAAGTCTTTCCCATATCTCACAATTCCCTCCTCTTTTTATTTAATAATTCCTCTTCAAACTTATCTAATAGATCCTGTTTTGTTGTTCAGCTTTGCCAACAGAAGTAATTTCTCTGGATAGGGTGGAAGAGGAGTTGGAGATAGGTTAGCAAGGGTAGTATTTACTAGCCTTTGCATGAGTCCTTGAACACAGTGTATAACACAACATCCTACAAGAAGAAGTATACTTTATACCGCTACCAGAGAAGTGAGGACTGATGCCAAAGTGTCCTTCCATTTGCCAAACCAGTTCTCTAGCCAGTTTGAAATGAGGTTATTTATTCCCAAATTTTTGACTAGTTCATTGGATAGGGCCTGTAAGTTACTGTAAGGCTCTTGTAATATTTCCATCTGGAGCTGTGTTATTTGGAATGAAAGTACAGCATTGGGTCTTAATTATTATGCAAACACAGCCCTTTTCAGCTAACATCATGTCAAGAGCAATCCTGTTTTCCCACGCCATTTGGCTGGTAGACCTTAACTGTTCTGAAATTCCCTTAACAGCATCCTTGGTATAGTTAACAAATCGTTGTTGATTATAATAAATATAATTTATCCAGTCTACATTTTTATTTCTTGTCACCCAGCAGAATAGTGTTGATTCAAATCCAGCAGCTATCTGGTCTCTGGCTTTAACTTCATTTGGAACTCATTTTGGGACCCCAATTGCATCTAAGTACACAGGAGAATCAAAAGACCCATATGGGGTTCCTCTTATATGTTGCTGGTGGGTTTCCTTTACCTTTGGTGATGAAATGCAAGTTTAAAGGGATAGCCAATTGGACTAGAGCACAAGTACCACTCCAGTTATTTGGCAGAGTGTCCAGAAAGAGTCCCCCACAAATACCACCATAAGTCTGCTTGGGGATGGCTGATGGAAGACTGATGGGTTAGCTCTCAAAAATGCTTTACTTCACTGCATCCTATGAAATTTCCAAGGAATATTGAGTTCTCCTCCTGCCTTGAGAGGCATAAGGCGAACCCTACCTCAGAAGATGGAGTTTAAATGGCCCTTAGGGGCTGACCTGCAGGTTGTTGGACCTCAGGATATAACAGAGAGAGAGCTTGCATAGTCCATTGTTCCAGGCAGTAGAATCTTAAAGAGAGCTATCGCGCTTTCCAGGTCTGTCTGGTGAGAGGACCACTTCAGTGGGAAGGGGACAATCTGGGCCTCTGGTCTGCCATACACACAAGTGTAACAGTCACTTTTATTTAGCATGTGGATGAAATATTTAATTCATTCTAACCAGACATTTGTATCTTGATACCCTGTCTCAATAGCCAAGATTTGTTTCAGATCATTTATCTGTACTACCGATACCTTTGTTTTCATTAGGTGTGGGAATAATTTGAACAGCTGATGTTTGATCTAAGGCTGAAATGATCTAAAGCTGAAATGGAGAAGGGGAAGGAGGAAGAGGGAGAAGGCATATTTCAAACATACCTACAGAGTCTTTCCTGTTTACATTTGCCCCAATGCTGTAAAGGCGATTTATAACAGGCTTACTATCCATAATTGTAGAAATAGTGACAGAAATGAGGATAGGGTTGCTTTGGTAAATTTTGCAATCAGGGGAAGAGGTCCCTTTAGTGAAGTGGAGGTTAGATCTGAGATCAGTACAAATTCCTCCTGCAGAGGTACAACCTCTCTATATTGGGTGTTCCATAAGATGTCGTCTCAACTACTGCATAGCTGCCAGTCGATAGGGACGAGGAATCGACACCTGGGCTCTAACTTGTCACACTGATGAGGAGCTGCCAAATCAGTTAGGGAGTGAGGGGATAAGTATTTCTTTGAGGAAGTTAACTGTCTTTGACTATATAAGTCTCTACAAGGCATTACTAGGCAAGCATCAAAGGTTATAACTTGAGGGGAATCTGATCTAGTTATACTACTGATAAATTGAGAAGTAGCAAAAGAAAGAAAAATAGAAGCAGAAATACATCAAATTTTTCTTAATCTTAATTTGGTAGGGCTTGATCCAGGAACTACTGCCCAGGAACCTGAGGGAGCAGATGCTTTCTTGACCCGAGTATAGTGGGTCTATCCCTTCTCAGCAGTGTGGACTGCAGTCTCGGTGGTCAGCAGCACAAGATAGGGTCCTTTCCAAGCTGGCTTAAGCTTCCCTCCTTTCCATCCTTGAATGAAGAGATGTTCCCCAGGCTGATGTTGGTGTATTTCAAGGGTGGAAATTCCAAGGGTGGTGCCTGCGCTAAAGACCTCTGGTTCTAAGAGGGGAGAGGGTGGAAGAGAGACCAAGTATATAGTTTATAAGACACTGATCTTTGGTTTCAAATGTAGGAACATCAGCTGTGGAATGTAGGTAAGGCAGTCCATATAACATCTCATAAGGAGATAAAGCTGTGTCTTTCCGGGGAGCCATCCTGATCCTTAATAAGGCAATGGGAAGGCATTTGGTCCACGGTAACCGTTTCTAAAATAAACTTGGTTAAACAATTTTTAAGTGTCTGATTCATTCTTTCTCCTCTCCCTGAGGAGGAAGGATGCCAAGTAATATTATATTCCCAATCTATGTCTAATGTCTGGGTCAATTTCTTAATGATATCTTCAGTAAAGTGAGTTCCATTGTCTGAGTCAATGTTATTTATTAATCCAAATTTGGGTACAATATGCTCAACTAAGGCCTTTGCTACATTATTAGCAATAGCTTTCAAGAAAGAAATAGCTTCTACCCAATGAGTGAAATGATCAACTATCACCAATAGGTATCTTAATTGGCCTACTGGTGGCATCTCAGTGTAATCCACTTGTACACTTTGGAATGGCCTTAACCCCAGAGCTCTTCCAACCAGAGGTAATTTCTTCAGAGCCTACTTGTTTGTTTTCTTGCAGATGAAACAGCCATCTGTGACCTGCCTGACCACAGTATAAATTCCAATACATCCATAGACTCTAAGAACTGCATTACACAAGGCCTGAAGGCCCCAGTGTATTCCCTGGTGCAGATGAGATAAGACTTCTCTCATAAGGGGCATTTTCCTTAGCTCCAGTTTCTGTCACTTTCTCCTTCTCAATAGAAGAGAAAATTGGAATTATTTTAGGAGAAAGAAAGAAGGGAGTTAAAGGAAACATTGGCTCAGTAGCCATGGCTGCCTTTTTAGCCACCTGGTGTGCAAGATTGTTTCCCCAGCTTTCAAATGAAAAATCATGTTGATGTCCAGGGACATGTACCATAGCTATTTCTTCTGGTAATTGGAGATTGTTCAAGACACAAACAACCAATGGTTCATGAGCAAGTTCTTGGCCTTGGTTGTTCCTTAGACCTCTTTCAGCCTCAATTTCTTCTAGGATCTCTCCATCTACTACCGAGTACCCATTATGTCATTTCCCATCAAACATCCGTGAGGACCCATCTATGAATAGATGCCGTCTGGTCTTATAAGGGGTCTTGGACAAATCTGGTCCGACCTTTGTGTGGTAATCAATTAGGTCCAGACATAAATGTTCTGTCCGTAATGACGGATTTCCAGTTAGGAACCCTGCCAGGTTGAGTGAGCTATCAGTTGTTAGGATTAAGTCATCTCTTTCTAGCAGAATGGCCTCATACTTTAGAATTCTAGAATCTGTAAGCCATCTTCCTATCTTTTGATTTAAAATAACTTTAACTTGATGGGGCATACTCACAGTCAAGTACCCACCAAAGGTACTTTTTCTACTTTCTTCTATTAATATGGTGGTAGCTGCCACAGACTGGATACATTGAGGCCACCCACTGGCAACCGGATCTAAGACTTGAGACAGAAAGGCAACTGGCTGCCAGCAACCTCCATGTTCTTGAGTGAGATCCCCCAGGGCTACTCTATTATTTACATTCACAAAAAGATGGAAAGGTTTCTCTAAGGAGGGTAAGACCAGAACAGCGGCAGACATTAAATGTGTCTTCAGTTCATTCACTTGATCTATCTCATCAGAGGACCATATAAGTGGGTCTGGTCCTCGTTTAGTTTTTCATATAACAATTTACTTCTTAATGCAAAGGAGTCAATCATAATCTGCAATATCCAATTATCCCTAAGAATTTTCTGAGCACCTGTTTTATTTCAAGTAAGATAAAGACACAATTCCTTCAACTCATTCAGGCCTAATCCTTCTTTTGCCTGTAATAATTAGATGACCTAAATATCTAACTTCTGGTTCAACATATTGAAGCTTTTCCTTTGAAATCTGTAGCTCCTTTGAATGCAGGTAATTTAAAAAGTATATGGAATACTCACTTACGTTTTCTATATCCTCACTGGGTATTAGAATATCATCCATGTATTGAATTAGATGTTAACTGTATTGGGATCTCCATTTCTCTAATTATTTTATCTAGAGCATGAGTAAAAATATTTGGTGAGTCTACAAACCCTTGGGGAAATATGGTTCATTGGTACTGTGGTTTTTGACCTGTGTGGGGATCCTCCCATTTGAAGGCAAACAGATCTCAGCTGTTTTCAGCCATAGGGTATGCCTAAAAGTCATCCTTCAAATCTATGACAGTAAACCATTGATGACTATAGGGAATTTTGTTAAGAATATTATATGGGTTTGGCATGGTTGGATGAGTGGTTTGTACTATTTCATTTATGGCTCTAAGATCCTGCACTAACTGATAGGATCCATCAGGCTTCCTGACAGGCATGATAGGGGTATTATATGGGGACATACAAGGCTCTAAAAACCCATCTCTAATGAAAACTTAAATCACAGGATTTCAATCCTATCCAACCTTCTTCAGGGATCAAGTACTGCTTTCTTGTAGCCACTCCCCCAGGAATCTTTAAATGAATTTTTATTGGGGGAATCTGGAGCTTCCCTTGATTTCCTTTTGTTGACCATACATCAGGGTGAATTTTCTTTTCATCTACACTAGTCAAATGTAGAGAGGGAAAGAGTGTCCTTGGCCCTACCTGTAGTTTTAGGCCTAACTTCAGCATCAAGTCTCTTCTTAATAAGTTAGTATCTGCTTCAGGGATTAGCAAAAATTGAGTATTAGTCATTCTATGTTTATATCTTACCTCTGTATTTTCCAAAATCTTGGCCTTTAATCCTTCCCCTTTGTCCCATATATTAATAATTCTTTGGAAGAACAATTTAAGCCATTTGGAGAGAAGCACAAGGAAGAGTGAGTTACTCCAGAATCTATAAGAAACATTATTTGTTCATGGTTTGGACCCACCTTCAAATTTATCAAGGGCTCTTGGTGGCCCATTTCGACCTTGCCCTCTCCCTCTCTGTGAATTCGTATTTCGGGACAACAGTTGGAATTTTGTCCTTGGCATAGTCTGCCCAGGTGAGTTCTGCCAGAAAATCTTTGCCTTTTGCTTTCAAGATGGAAGAGAAAGAGCCCCTGACCCCCCTAATCTTCCTCTTCATAAGCCAGCATGAGTGGAAAAACTTCCTCTGTGGCCTCTATTTCAGGGCATTCTCTCTTAAAATGGCCTTTTCCCCCACATTTGTAACATCTATCTTGCCCACCTTCTCTTCCTATTCCAGGGCCCTCCTGCTTTGGCTTATCCTCATCTGCTTTACATCTCCACCTTTTACAACACATACTTGATCCTCTTATGTCCCATTTTGACCTTGCCCTCTCCCTCTCTGTGAATTCGTATTTCGGGAAAACAGATGGAATTTTGTCCTTGGCATAGTCTGCCCAGGTGAGTTCTGCCAGAAAATCTTTGCCTTTTGCTTTCGTCTCTCTTCATCTCTTCTCACATATACTTTCTGTGCTTCCTCTAAAAGTTCTTCAATGACTGGTTCTTCCATTTCTCTGTCTTCTGCAGCTTCCTAGCAATATCAGGCCAATGATTTGTAACAAAATGTAATTTTAACATGCCTTGCCCTAGAGGGTTATCTGGGTCTAAGTCAGCATACTTCCTCATCTGCTCTCTCAATCAGCTTAAAAATTGCCTAGGTCTTTCATCTTTCTCTTGTTGTACACAGAAGGCCTTAGTAAGGTTTTGAGGTCTGGGTGCTCACTCTTTAATCCCTCTCATCATTAGCTCATGCAAGTCTTTCATGTTCTGTCTGTGGGAGGGATTATTATTATCACAGTGGGCGTCCTGAGCAGGGAACTTAGTGTCTGTCACTGGGCTTTCTTGGCCAGCAGGGTGATCACATTCCCAAGCTGCCATAGCAGCCCTGCATATCATGTTTCATTCTTCTTTCGAGAAGAGAATACCTAAGATCAACATTAACTCAGTCCATGTATATAGTTGGGGACCTAAAAATGATCGCTTTTTTCTGCCACTCCTTCCAGATCATCCAGCAGGGGCTTAAGCTCTTTCTTTAGGCCATGGACCTCAAAAGCAGTTAAAGGAGCATTTACAAGGCCAATGGTACCCCACCATGAGGAATTTCTCTCAATGGAAAAAACTGAGAAGTATTAGGAAATGGGAAATTCTGAATGTCTCATTTACATTGCTCTATTTACTTCTGGAGTCCTCTCCCAGAGGAAGAGCTTTTGGATGGGCAGTGGCAAAGATCAAAACCTTGGGTTGATAACTCCTCAGGATTCGATACAGGAATCCTTACCCCAGTCCTGGGACGAAGGCTGAGGGAAGGGTGCAAGTGAAGCAACTGGAGGCAGAACTACTGCCTGCAGTGGGGGAAGCAGGACCTCTGCCTGTGGCCATGTGGCAGGTGCATTAGGAGATAGAAATGGGGTAAGATTATTTAAAGGATCCCATCGGTTGCTTTCTCTTTTTAAATTCTTGGCTACACCTATTCCTTGTTTGAAGTTATTCAAGGGGTACAGCGAAACAGGCCATGACTGCCAGCATAGGGCATACTCTATTTCTTCTGAGGACACCAAACTCTTATTGTTAGCATACATTATTAAGAGTTGGCAGACCCAGTCTTTATCTGAGCCAAATTTTGACCAGAAAACAGCAAGATTTAAGATTGGTTCCTGGGTCCAAAGAAAGCCACAATAGTTTATCATCAGTTGCTTTTTCTTACATTTGATCCTTTCATTCTCTTTCCAATACTTCAGCATGAGTCCTAATGGACTATTGAGAGAGATTTAATCACGCTCATCTCTCTTGTTCCCTGCCTTACTTCCTGTTTCAGGCTTACTAGAAATATTTCTCATATTGGATTCTAAATAGACTTAATACTCAACCCCCAAGCCAGAGAAAATATCTCTCTCAGCAGACACAGTCCTCCAGATTTCCTGGACCAGGGATGTCTTGTCTGTCTGTTTCCCAGAAGGCCCAATCCCTCAGATCCTCCAGATAAGGGATGTCTTGTCTATCCTGCCCTCAATGGCTTGCTAAGGCTCAATTTCTTACACCAGAAATGTCTTGCCTGTGTCCTTTCCCCAGGAGATAACCTTTCTCCCTTCCATTTTTCTCCTGAAGGTTATATATACTCATCCTGCATTCACTCTATCTTAACTGTAACTATTCACTCACACACACATTCCCTTCAGGACAACCAAGGAACTACTTTGCCACCCTCTTAGGGTTTTTCCTATGTTGGCTGATGCATATGGTCTCCACGTCACCATGACCTTGCATGTCTTTCTTTCTCACCTGTGTTGCTGAGAATCCAAATGTATTTCTCGTACCAGGCCTGGCTCTGTCCCTCAGGGCCACAGCAATATGGTGGCAGGTCACCTCTCTACAAGAGAAGACCAAGGACTGCCCCAGATGGGAAACAGAATCTTGGACAAGCCCCCAGATTTGTTGGAAATGGTTTTTTAACATCAGGAAAAATCCACACTGAGACAATGGATCACTCAGCAAGGCTAATTTACTTCTTGCAGAAAGGGTACAACTCACTAGCAGTCTTGCCACAAGAGCATACCTGAACAAAGGAGACAAGGACATTTATAATTATCATAACCTGATGCAGTCACCCTACTGCTTTGTCCAGAGTTTCCACTGGCCCGAACAGGACCTCATATTCTATGCTTGACTCGATTGACTACAGACTTGAAAATTTCCTAAATGGATATGGGGAAAGAAGACAAAGAAGAAAAGGAAAAAGAGGAAGTTAATCAGGAGACGGCCAGAAGGGTTTCCAAATAAGGAATGGCATGCACCAGGGTTTGGAGTTGCCCATTCCTGTTCAAACATGCTGGAGTGAGTCAAGGTAGCTGATTTAAGATGTAGGTAATTTAGAGAATATATAGATATGCATGGATATATGTTTATGCTAATCATGGATAATGGCCATAGAGCAAGAGATTGTAACTACTTTTAATGTTGTCTGAGTTATAAACTTTGAAGAAGAACTTTCCCATCTCTCACATTTTTCTTTAAAAAGTAATGTACAGAGACTTGAATAAGGCCAAGTGATACTGGTTTGTTACTTTGCTTTCACTTTTGAGGGCTGCACTTTGGAAATTTAGAGGCACTTGGAATACAGGTCCTTGGCTTCAGAATAGCTTATAAGATACAGTCTAAGTCTAATTACTTGAAGGCAATCAACACTAGAGAACTGGACTGTGTACCATTGAATCAGCATGACAGACACATTGGTGTAAAACTGATGGACTGGCAGACAAAGATGGAAATAGGCAATGCCAAAATAGGTCCAAATAGTTTAAATAGAAGGAACTTTCACAAGAATAATATCCAAATAAATTATAAACAGAGATAAATGTATGGACCAAGTAGATTTGTTTTGTTTTTATTTTTACCTGTGTTCATGTCTTTTACATATGTTTGGTACGTTCTTGTAATCCTAACATGAAATTTTCTACCAGACTGTTTGTGTGCACATGAATAGTACTTATCAACATAATCTTCAGAAAGTACACATGGAATGTTTAACTCTGTAATCTGTTTACAAAACAAATATTTAATGATTTCTTTCATTTAAAATGGCTGATATGGTTAGACTTTGTGTACCCTATGAAATCTCATCTTGAACTATAATTTCCAGATGTTGAGGGAGAGACCTGGTAGGAGGTGATTGGATCATGGCGGCAGAGCCCCATGCTGTTCTCCTGATAGTGAGGGAATTCTCATGAGATCTGATGGCTTTCTAAATGACAGTTTCCCCGGGCTTTTTATTCTCATTCTCTCTTTCTCTTTCTCTCTCTCTCCACCATCATGTAAGATGTGCCTGCTTCCTCTTCCACCATGATTGTTAGTTTCCTGAGGGCTTTTGTTGTTTTAGCGTTTACTTACAATTCCTAATAAAAATATGGAGTAACATAGCTTTATAAAAACATTTCTGTGTACAGCACCTTACTTTTCTTCAACTAATCTTTTTCTGAATCTTACATTTTTACTTATATCAGTTAACAAACTGTTCATATTTCTCACATCCAGTTTAAATAAACTTAATGAATTCATACACATTTTAATGTAATATAACATGTTTTCTAGGGAAGTTTTTTTTTTTGCAATGTATTTAAAAGTATTCTGAGAAGCAGTTAACCAAGGTTACTTTAAAATATAATTTAGAATGAGAAGCAAATAAGAAAAAAGAAATATTAAATATCTAGAAACAATTGCTACAGACAAATGCAGACATTTAAATATAAGTTGTCATGTTAATGTTTTTACTTTCAATATTTTTATTTGTGCTTTTGCCTTGATACTATTTAATATTTAAGAATTAATTTTATGACACTAAATTTAAAAATACCGGCAGTGTTATCTTTTATTGGAATTGAAGATAATATCTTCTAAAATACTTAAATAATTAAAATGGGGTATACATAGCCCACAGATATTAGGGCAATATTTTATAATATAATAAAAAGAGAAAGACATATGTGAAAGACAATTTTGGAAGATTAAGTGAATTAGAAAGTTACTACAAGTAAATATATAAGAATTTTTATAAAGTATTTTTGAATTTTAATATACATGTGTTTTAATAATGCTTTGTAATATTTAGTATTCAATATATTGAGTTACCATTATTGCAAGGCTGACATCATAATTGTTTCCAATAAACATTCATTTTTAATTTTCTTTCTTACACTGTTATCCAATAAAATTATAGTTTCATGCTGTAGTAAATCATAATTGGGGGAACATGTTATATTTCTAGTCTCAAAAATGTGCTTACTTGTTGACTTTTTTGTCCAATTAATAACATTTGTTTAATTCAAAATGCTATGTAAAAACTGTTTTATTGTTACAGAATAGAAATCTAGTGCAGTGCTAAACAATGTAAATCTAAATCTTTAAAAAATTGTCTTAACGAATATTCAGTTAAGATAAATATATACTAAATGTAACTTAAATAAAATTATTTTTAACAGACACAGAAGGACAAATGCTACATGACATCACTTACATTATGAATCTAAAGTAGACAAACTCATGGAAGCAAAGAGTAGAATGGTAGTTGCCAGAGGCTGAGGGAGGTATTAGTCAGGGTTCAAAGGTTTGGTTATAGCATAACACCTACAGTTGATAAGACTG
This sequence comes from Sapajus apella, assembly GCF_009761245.1. Classification (NCBI taxonomy): domain Eukaryota; kingdom Metazoa; phylum Chordata; class Mammalia; order Primates; family Cebidae; genus Sapajus; species Sapajus apella. The sequence goes on along the minus strand of NW_022436949.1, from coordinate 4,043,987 downwards.
TATTGTATATTTAACAGTTTGGTAAGAAGGTAAACCTTTTGTTTTTATCACTAATAATAATAAAGACGATTGGAGAAAACTTTGGAAGATGTCGGACAGATTTATGCCATAAAGTGTGATGATAGTTTCAGGGATATATACTTATCTCTAAATTTATAAAGTTGTATACATTAAATATGTATAGCATTTGTATGTCAATAACACCTCCATAACAGTGTCTTACAAATATATTTCAGCAAGTAGAAAATGTAGACACAGAAATCTCTTTTCAATGTGAACTATAATAATTATTAAAGCATAAAAGAGGTTTGCCTGTCAAACTTTAGCTAAATTAACATAGCTAATATAATTATAATAGCCTGCTCTTCAATTAATTATTATTCAATCCTCTTTTGTTTTCAGTAGCATTGAAAATAGGTACTGGAGAGTGCTCCCTTAAGTCTGACACATAAGACATAAGAAATATTTAATAACCAATGGATATAAATGGATAAATATCATATTTTAGCAATTTATTAGAATACTTAAAGGCACTACATGTCATTTCACTACAATAATGGGTCAGAATAAAATAAAAACTAAATATTTTAATAAAACAAGACATATTACATATATTTATTAAAAAGCAGAATGTTAAAGCATGCTAGTAATTATAACCATTAAAAGAACATTTGATTTACATATAATGTATTCAGAAAATATAATTCACCAATCTCTTAATTACAGAGATGACGAAAGGAAAACAAGAGAGAGGGATGTTAGTTATCTTCATTTTGTATGTGAATTAGCAGGAAAGAGAGAGATTGGTGAAGAATAATGAAAATCAGTGTTATGCAGAAAAACAAGATGTCAAACAACAGAAGAGAATGAAAGTCTCTAAGAAGAAATAATATCTAAGTTCAGATCCAAAGGATGAGTAAGAGTTAGACTTGAGTATATCATATTTGTAGAAGAATAAACTAAATGTATAAGGGCCTGGATGCCAGAAGAATGAATGCATTCAGATAGTAAAAGTAGATTGATTCAGAAATGAGAAGACTGATAAGGCAGGGCAGAATGAAAAAATAAACAGGGTCTTAAATGAAAAGGCAGTCAAAAATACTGCTAAACTTGAATACAAATGGAGCTTTGTAAGGAAATTACTTTTTATATTTTTAAAAGGTTAATTTAATAAATATGTAATAAATGTCCATGCAAATAAGATTTTTAAAAAATGTGTAGGTAAAAATATTCTTCAGAGAGAAAACATTTAGGTAAGTATCTCAATATAAATCATAATATTTAACTACAGATGAATCATGACTAAGAAAGAAGTTCTTTGGTCAGACAGTTATTTGAAGGATACTACAGTTTTGTCATGAAGCCTACAGTTTTAGATACAATAATAAGTTTCGATTTTTTGTTTTGTTTATTTAAAAATATTCTACTGTCATTTTATTGTTTGCTTTATTGTACTCAGTCTTAATTGCTTGCTTTTTTAGTAATCAGCAGCCTGATTATTATTATGTATTTCCATTTTGCCATATTCAAAATCTGAAGCATTTTCATATACTGTATTCTATTTGGCTTTGATAAAGTTCTAAAGGGACACCAACATTTCTCCCTTATAATTAACACTTTGTCCAATTAGTTCTGCCACCTGTAGTCATAGATACATCACATTTTTTAAATAATAGAATAATAATATTGAAAATGTATTTCACTCTTGACTTTTTCTCCCTAAGATTTGTGTACAGTGGTCTCTTTCTTTTAAATATATTCCTCTTTCACACTTCACCTTGTTTTGTTTCCCTTTTTCTTATTATATATATTCTCTTTTATCCAAGATATATTTACCTCCTCTATCATGTTTCACTAATTCTCTCTGCATTAATATTCTTATCTTTTTTACTGCCTTTATATAATTATTACAAACTTGGAAAAATAAATTAGCTGGTTCCCACATAATAAGTGGCAAGAAGACTGTTCCTTGAAATAATTGAACCAAAGCCATTCTCCATGTTAGCTTTCCCTTGTGTTTTAGAAACCATGAAACAAATATTTGAAGTACGTTTACATCATCTTATTGCTATTGCCACTTTTCTAGACTTTAAACGTTTTAACTTATGACAGTAAAACAACATAGCCCAATCCCAAACACAGATTTAGCTTGTAATCACCAATCTAGAGAAATTCTCGGCAGGGGAACATATATATATATGTGGAGCTTACAGTAAATACAGAATTGATGGTGGGCATGTCAGTGGTTTTTGAAACAAACAAAAAATAGCACAGGTGGTATTTTAATGTCTCAAAGTCATTCTAAATAAAATGTGTTTTTACTGATATAACATCTGGTGTGTTTTGAAAGTTTGTCCCCTCCAAAACTCATGTTGAAATGTCATATTCAGTGTGGGAGATGGAGGTCGGCAGGAGGTGTTTGGATCATGGGACATATTCCTAATGAATAGCATGGTGCCCTCCCAGTGGTAATTTTATGTGAGATTTAGTTATTAAAAAGAACTTCTCTGGTTGCTGAAACGAATCTCTCTCCTTCTTTCTCTCACTCCCTCTCTTGCCATGTGATGTGCCTGCTCCCCTTTCACATTCCACCACGAGTAAAAGCTTCTGGAGACCGCCACAGAAGCCAGACTGATGTTTTGGTATTGTACTTATACAGCCTGCAGAACTGCAAACCAAATCAACTTATTTTCTTTATAAATTACCCAGCTTTCAGTATTGCTTTATAGCAATGCAAGTGGACTAACACTATACTAAGGGTAATAGAATAAGATTCTATGTTGACAGTCAAGGTATATACAAGAGAAATACTGAGCTCAGTCACCTTTGGAAGGAAATTATGTGTACCTGGATGCACAAACCTCACACAAGAGATTGTTGTTGGTGGTTTCTGTTTCCCTGGGGGAAAGGATACTATAAGAGTCAATATTCTAATCTCTCTCAGACCCTTCATTTACTCCTACGCAGAGAAGAAGAAAAATTAATTAACATATTACAAGAGTCTGAGAGAAGAAGTCATACTCTTCAGCCTATTTCTTCTTTCCTCTTTCATGCTTAAGGGATTGTTGACCACAAAAGTTTACATTCCAGTCTTCTTTTTCAAATTTTACAGGAACAGGTTCATATGAGGAAGTCACAAGTCTGCATATCACATTCTGGCCTCAAGAGGTAAAAAAGCTTCATTCTGGGGGCCATATTAACAAGCCCCTTAGCTTAAAGCTATATTCTTGATCTTACTTTTTTTCAGTAATAGCTATTTTTGTCTTTAACTGCTAAAATTGTATGCTATAACTGTAGTAATTACTCATAGCTCAGCAAGAAACAAAAGGAATATTTTTATTGGATAAAATAAAGCATCATTATTTAAGGTGGGGATATTAAGAGACTGAGAGAGTGGAATTTGGGAACCATAGTAATCTTTTATCAGGGCAAGAAGGTTTAGTAGCATCTTGTTGTGACTGAAGTTGTTTTAATGGAACAGTTAGTCTGCTGCCATGTAGCTGAGGCCTAAGACTTAGATCAAGGATATTTTGATCCTAGTTTGAGATTGCAGCTTATGGAAATGCCTTTCAGCATGTTTGTGTGACCCAGCCTTAAACACAGGAAGCTGGATTCATCTTCCCTAAAGCATGTGTGAGTAACCAGAATACACAGGTTACATTGGGCTTCCTGGGAACCTTAAAACAATCACTTTCTCTGCGAGTGGCAACCATTTAACCATAGGGAAAATAAAATGTTTTGAATACCCGGGAGGCTAAGGCAGGTGAATCTCTTGAACCTGGGAGGCAAAGGTTGAGGTGAACCAAGATCATGTCATTGCACTCAGCCTGGGGCAATAAGAGCAAAACTCTGTCTCAAAAAAAAAAAATGTTATGTATATAGCACATTTGAGCATAAAAAGGCAGAACAATTGGTTTTCTGCTGCTAGTGTTTTATTTTTTAAAATATTTGCTTTTAAAATGCAAGTAAATACCATACAAATTACAGAGCTGATAAGTCTGTTAGATTTTGACTTTATTTGTTCCAAACTTAGACAGAATGCATATATTTTCTACTTTTTTTTAAATTTAAAAGTCTGTTTAAAATATTCCCCCTCCAGGAATCAGGTTTTCCGGGAATCTAAGGAGGACATAATAAGTTGATAACCTTTGCAATCATAGAACAGAGACAACATTTTTAAAGACTACTTAAGCTAGAGGAAAAGATTGCATGCTATTCTTTCAAACATGAGTTATATCTTAGAGGAGATGTTACTAAGATACGAAGGGGAAAATGAGATCTTAAAAGCCATTAAAGTGCTATAAAAAGAAAAATAAAATACCCTCAAATATCACTATTTTAAAGAAAACAGCAAACAAAAGGATGCTCTCTTAGATATTGCTAGACTAGAAACTAATGGGGGGCTAAGAAACCAACCAGAGGAAGAGGCTTGTGGTCTGAGATCTGACTGGAATGACTCTATACAGTCAATCCATAGGGGACTAGGATTCAGAAAATTATGAAGAAATACTCAAAGCAAGACATGGACAATTCAGAGAAAGACCAAAGGAGTACAGGTAAGACATTTAAATAGGTATAGCCAATTCAAAAGAATTTAATCAGAAAAGACTTAGAATATCAAAGCTCATCAAAGATTGCTTGATAAGCTCTAAGGTGATACTTTTGCGGTCGGTGAGAATCACAGGACTTGTTATTGTACCTTGAAAAAAACATGGCTGAGATATGTATGAAATTAGGACTCAAGGAAGGCTGACCAAGATGAGATATATACAGATATAAATGATGAGATTATACAGATATAAAATGACAATGATGGATCATTTTATGATAGATAAATGGGCAAATATATCCTGAACATAACTGTCTAATTTGTGAAAGTGAGAGTACAAAATAATGGTTGGGGGATATTTTTTGACATATTAAAATATGTTTTCTGTGTGAGCTTGAGTACTTATTTAATGAATCTAATTTACTAAAATTTACTTTTTAATGTCTTAAAATTCAAATGTTAATACATAACCATTTTGTATTATGATAGATATATATAGATTCATATTATTTTGGAAACTGTACACATAATCCACTTATTTAAATATTTTGGGTGATATTTCTATCAATAACTTAGCCTGAAGATGTCCTGATATGTAAGTAAGTATTTCCAAATATTACCCTGCTAAGAACAAAGGCCATTTTCTCTTGTTTCTGGCTCCAGGTGTACTTTATGATATTCTGTAATTACTTACAATGCTTTTAAATGCCATAAAAGGATGGGACCAGCACTCATTAATTGAATAGAAAATAAAATGAAACACTCCAAAATGAAATCCATTGCCAATTTAAACAAGAGATAATTATGCTAATTATCTATAATCATAATTTCTGAACATAGAACATGACTGACCTGATGTAGGAGTTTTTGGATAGGGTGAAGTTAAGGTATCAGTATTAAAGAAAGCACAGACTGGTGCTGCTCTGGAAGCCTATTTCAATGGGTGACACTGGGCTGGTTTATTGGAACAAGTCCATTCCTGATCCACTCACTTCAGAAATAAAGAACTCCCAATAATTGGTTGCATGCAAAAGCATGGTTGCTGAGAAAAAATTGTTATTTTTCAATATTTAAACATGCATAAAACTAATTCTTGTGTCTACTTTTTCCCATAATGAAAGAGGAAAGCAGTTTTTTCCTAGGACATGAGTAAATGAGATAATTGGTCTTTTGTTTTTATTATTTTCAAGTAACAGGGTTAAACAGATGATTTTCTTCTTGCGTTTGTATTTTAGGGTGTTAGGATTATGAGATGATTAAAAACTTTGCTTTGTAAGCCACACACAGAATAAATACTGTTCAGGAGGTAATAACAGGAGTATTACTTAATGTCTTATGGAATTTCTGAACTCTGAAGGTTAAACTGTACTAATCATGTACCGATGTCTGATGCATGTAGTTGCAAGTAAATGTGCATAACCGGTATCATACAGGAGTTTCAGCTTCTGTATGCTAGTAACCATTGCTGAAATATCTTTCTAGTTTATGGAACAATGATTTTTTCTATCTGTTTTCTCTCCATGGTGTATGCCTTAATAATTTTTCCTTTATTCCAATGTACTACTGTGCTTTTCACTGTGCCAGAATTAAATGTAATTACAATTTCAATAGAAAAAATGTGATTAGATCACACATTGGCAAAGAGCAGACAGAAAGATTCCTTGTGCAGATGCAGATATTAAAATGCCTTATTTTGATGGAACATATGAGGGGTGACCAAAGCATGGGATAAAAAAGGACTAGGCCCAGTGAAGTATGTAGAAATAACACTGGGTCAAAATTAATCAAAATAAAGATGATCTTGAGAACTGATATGAACTAATTTTAGTAATAGTTTAGTGGTTGGCATTTTAAAAGTAAAAAAATAAAATATTTTAAAAAGTGTATTTCAGTTTTGTCCATGATGATCTGAAATTTTTATTTTAAGCAAATTATGAAATGCTTCTGTTTGGCTTTTTGAGTTTGAAGCACATTACTTACCCTTTGTATTAATCAGCATTCTCTAAAGGAACAGAACTAATTGGATAGATGAATATATGAAGGGGAATATATTAGGAGAATTGACTCACATGATCCCAAGGTGAAGTTCCACAGTAGGCTGACTGCAAGCTGAGGAGTCAGGAAGCCAGTCGGAGTACTAAAACCTAAAACATAGGAAAGCCAACAGTGCAGTCTTCAGTCTGTGGCTGAAGGCCCTAGAGTCCCTGGTGAATCACTTGTGTAAGACCAAAAGTTTAAGAACTTGGGAGTCTGTTGGTGGAGCACAGGAAGCATCCAGCACTGAAGGAAGATAGAAAACTGAAGAAGACTCAGTCAGTCTAGTTCTTCCATGTTCCTCTGCCTGCTTTTATCCTAGCTTTATTGGGAGTGATTAGATGGTGCCTACACAAATTGAGGGTGGGGTCTGCATCTCCTAGTCCACTGACTCATATATTAATCTCCTTTGGTTATATCCTCACAGACACACTCAGAAACAATACTTTGCATCCTTCAATCCAACCAAGTTGACAGTCAACATTAACCATTATAATGTAGTATCTTTAAAAAAGTCAAAACAAAGAGTATAATGGTGGTTGCCAGTGGCCAGGTTTAGGAGAAATAGGGAGATGTTGTTTATCAAATAATATAAAATGTAAGTTATAAGATGAATATGTTCTGACGGTCCAATGTATAGCATGGGGATTATAGTTAATAATAGTATATTATATACAGCCATGCACCACATAAAGACATTTCAGGTGACATCAAATTGCATATATGTTGGTGGCTCCATAAACTACAAAGCCATAAAAAAGAATAAAATCATGTTTTTGGCAGCAACATGGAAAGTGCTGGAGGCCATTATCCTAAGCAAATTAATGTAGGAAACAAAAACCAAATACCGCAGGTTCTCACGTACCAGTAGCAGCTAAACATTAAGTACATCCAAATACAAAGAATAAAACAAACATTGAGCATACTTGAGGGTGGAGTGGGCAAGGGGAATCAAGATTGAAAAACTACTTATGGAGTATTATACTGATAACAAAATTATCTGTACACCAAACTCCCATCATGTATAATTTACCCAGGTACAAACCTGCACATGTGCCCCTTGAACCACAAAATAAAAGTTGGAAATAAAATTAAAAAAAAAAAGATTATAGTGTACTTGGAAAATTCCTGTTGCCTAAGGAAGTGGAAGTTATCATAACATCACAGGGCAAGGTATTACTCATATGTTTGTGGTAATGTTGGTGTTAACAAACCTACTGCATTGCCAGTTGTATAAATGTATAGCACATACAATTATTTACATGCATAATACTTTATGATGATAATAAATGGCTATGTTACTGGTTTATATATTTACCATACTATACTTTTAATTATCATTATTTTAGGATATACTATATCTGCTTATAAGACAAAAAGTTTACTGTAAAACAATATGCCCTGTTTTGTTGACAGCAGCTTCATACATGTCATATTTACCAAGTATCTTGGCTGCAACATTTTCTCTTATGCTTAATTTAATCTAGTGTTGTTTTGTTCATCATGGCCCCTAATCATAAAAAATCTTCTGTTAATGTTGCCAGTACAAGTCCAACTCAAGTGATTAGCCTGAAAACAAAATTAAAAGTGACTAAGGACTATAAAAATGAAAAATCAGTGATGGTTATTACTCACCAGTCAGACATGTACTATTCAACCATAGCAATGATTTTGAATAACAAGAATCAAGTGATGAAAGTTGTTAAAGAACCTGCTTTATTGAAAGTAAGGAGACACAAAAATTTAATAAAGCCTTATCTCAGATATAGAGAAACTTTGAATGACCTAGATTGAAAACCAGACACATAAACACATCTCTCTCAGTTTCATGATGATCAGGGCAAAAGCAAAAAGTTTGTTTGTAATATTCAAAGGAAAGGCTGTATGTACTCCACTATAGACTTGAGTTTACTGCTAGCTCTGGGCAGTATAAATGATTCAATAATTGTGAGGCTTTAGATAACATGAAAGCAAGTGGTAATCCTGCAAGTGCTAATGTGAAGGCAACTGAAGAATTTTTTAAAACTCTAGGTAATCGATGGCAGATGGAAATCACTTGCCAAAGCAAATCTTCAATACGGATGTAACATTTCTAGTCTGGAAACAAGTACCTAAAAGGACTTTCATCCATAAGAATGCCAAGTCTATGCAAAGTTTCCAGTCTCTTAAAGACAGGATAACAGTCTTGTTTGTGGGCAATGTTGCTGAATAAAAATTGAAACCTTTTGTGAGCTGTGGCAGTGAGAACCACATGCTGTTCAAGCATATCAATAAGCACATAATGCCATGGTACTACAGGAACAATAAGCAGTCATGGATGGCCCAGCCCCTCTTTCAAGATGCCCTCCTAAATTGCTATCCCAGCAAAATAGAGAAGTGCTGTTTAGAGAATAATATATCTTTGAAAATTTTGCTTATTGTTTATATTTATGCATATCCTCCTTGTATTAGTGATTAGCATCCTAATATTAAAGTGGTGTTTCTGTCTCCAAATTCCACTTCTTTGATACAACCAATGGAATCACAGTTACAGCAGTTTTAAGTCCTACTAGGGAAGAATAAGCTTTGCCCATGCTATTGCTGCAACTGAAGAAGACACTGAGAAGACCTTACTGCAATTCTGGAAGGACTGTGACATCTATGACTGCATTAAGAACTTTTCTTTGGCTTAGGGATGTTACAAAGAAGTGTATGTATAGCAGTTGGAAGAAGACGTAGAAGAGGTTCACCTATGACTACGAAGGATTTTCCAAGGATAAGGTGGTTGCAAAAGTCAAGGCTGTGATTGAGAAGGCAAACAACTTTTACCTGAGTATGAATAAAGATGACATTGAGGATTTCCTAGAGGTGATTCCTGAGAAATTGACTAATGTGGAGTTTTTGGAACTGGAAGATAATTATAGAGCTGAAGAAGAGGCTAGAGAAAAGTAAACTACAAGAGAAGGAAAATAAAAACCCCTCAAGTAAATTCACAGTGAAAGTTCAACAGAAGCTTTTGCAGATCTCAACAAGCTCTTCAAAATGTTTAAAAACATAAACCACAACACTGCATGGTTTTTATTGGTATGCAGAGGTAAATCATGGTACATTATCTGCTTACAAGCAGACGTATGATGAAGAAAAGAAATAAACCAAGCAAACCATCACAGACATATTTCATAAAAGAGTGATAGCTCCTCAAGAAGAGCCTCAGGCAGGCCCTTCAGGAGACATTCAAGAAGAAGGCATTGTTGTCATAGGAGATGACAGCTCCACACGTGTTACTGCCTCTATAGACCTACCAGTGGTAAAAGATGTGGAGGTAGAGCCAGTGAATTTGCTGAGGCTGACCCTGTGTAGGCCTAGGCTAATGTGTGTATGTCTTAGTTTTTAACAAAATGCTTAAAAAGAAAAAAGTTTTAAAAATAGAAAAAAATAGAATAAGTATATAAAGAAAGAAAATATTTTTGTATATGTGTACAATGTGTGTGTTTTAAGCTAAGAGTTATTACAAAAGAGTCAAAAAGTTAACAAAAGTAAACAGGGTATAGTAAGCTAAGATTAATTCATGATTGAAGGAAGAACTAAAGAACTTTAAAAATAATGCATAATGTGTAGCCTAGATTTACAGTCTTCATAAGGCCTACAGTATTGTCCAGTGATGTCCTGGACCCTTAAGTTCACTCTCTGACTAACCCAGAGCAACTTCCAGTCTTACAAGCTCCATTCATGGTAAATACACAAATACCGTTTAAATCTTTTTATTATTATTATTATTATTTTACATTTTATGCCATATTTTTACTAAACCTCTTCTGTTTAGATATTTAGAAATACAAATACCATTTTGTTACAATTGCCTATTGTACTCAGTACAATCACATGCTATACCTGTTTATAGTCTAGGAGCAATAGACTGTGTCCTATCGTGTAGGTGAGTAGTAAGCTATTCCATCATGGTTTGTGTAATTACATGCTGTGATGGTCACATCAGTATAAAATTGCCTAAGGTTGCATTCTTTCTCAGAATTTATCCCCATTGCTAAATAATGTATGACTACACTTTAAATCTGCTAGGAGAGTAGACCTTAGATATTCTCATTTTTTAGAAAACTCATGTGAGGCGATGGGTGTGTTAACTAACTTTATTATGAGAATCATTTCACAATGTATACTTATGTGAGGTCATTACATTGTATACTTTAAATTTGTAGGTTTTTTTGTCAATGATACCTCAACAAAGCTAAAAATGTCTAAATCTATTTGAGCATTCATTCAACCAACATTCTTTAAATTCTTAAAACCTAGAAGATAGTTAGGTTTTAGGAATACAGAGAGAGAAAAGAGACTTTATATGGTTTGGGTATGTGTCCCAATCCAAATCTCATGTCAAATTGTGATCCCCATTTTTGGAGGAGTGGCCTAGGGAGAGACGACTGGATTGTGGGGGTAGATTTCCTCCTTTCTATTCTTGGCATAGTGAGTGAGTTCTCATGAGATCTGGTTATTTGAAAGCACTTCTCTCTTCTCTCTTCCTCATGTTCCAGCAAAGTAGGATGTGGGTTGCTTCCCCTTGCCTTCTATAATTGTAAGTATCCTGAGTCATCCCTAGCCATGATTCCTGTATAGCCTGCAGTACTGTGAGCCAGTTAAACCTCTTTTCTTCATAAATTATCCAGTCCCAGGTAGTTTTTTATAGTAATGAGAAACTGGACTAATACAGAAAATTGATAGTAGGAAGTGGGGCATTGCTATAAAGATACCTGAAAATGTGAATGCAGCTTTGAAACTGTTTAATAGACACAGGTTGGAATAGTTTGCATTGCCCAGAAGAAGACATAAAGATAAGGAAAAGTTTGAAACTTCCTAGAGACTTGTTGAATGGTTGTGATGAAAATGCTAATAGTACTATAGACAGTGAGGTCCAGGCTGAGGTGTTCTCAGATGATGATGAAGAGCTTACTGGGGACTGGAGCAAAGGTCGCTTTTGTTATGCATTAACAAAGAGGTTAGAGGCATTCTGCCCTGGCTTTAGAGATCTGTGGAACTTTGAACTTGAGAGAGATGATTTAGGGTATTAGGCAGAAGAAATTTCTAAGCAGCAAAGCATTCAAGACACAATCTGGCTGCATCTAACATTGTAAGCTTATGTGTGTGAGCAAAGAGATGATCTGAAACTGAAACTTATATTTAAAGGGAAAGAATAGCATAAAAGTTTAAAAAAATTTGCAGCCTGGTCATGTGGTTAAAAAAAGAAAATTCTATTTTCTGGGGAGGAATTCAAGCTGGCTGCATAAATTTGCATAAGTAAATAGGATCCAAATGTTGGCAGCCAAGACAATTGTGAAAATGCATTGAAGGATTTGAGAAACCTTCACAGCAGTCTCTCCCATCATCATAGGCCTGGAGGCCTAGGAGGGAAAAATGGTTTCTTGGGCCAGGCCAAGTGTCCTGCTGCCCTGTGCTACCCCAGGACACTTCCAACGTCTCAGCTGCTCCTACTCCAGGCATGACTAAAAGGTCCCCAGATATGTCTCAGGCTGTTGCTCCAGGGAGTGCAAGATGTAAACCTTGGCTGCTTCCATGTGGTATTAAGCCTGCAAGTGCACCAAGGGCAAAAGTTGAGGCTTCGGAGCCTCCGCCTAGATTTCAGAGGATGTATGAAAACATCTAGATGTCCAGGCATAAGTCTGCTGCAGTTGTAGAGCTCTCATGGAGAACCTCTAATAGCACAGTGCAAAGGTATAATGTGGTGTTGGAGCCCCTACACTGAATCCCTACTGGGGCACTGCCTAGTGGAGCTGCAAGAGGAGGGCCACAATTCTCCAGACCCCAGAATAGCTTGAACCATGAGCCTGGAAAAGCAGCAGGCACTCAATGCCAGTCTGTGAAAGTAACCATGAGGGATGTATCCTGATGAGTCACATGGGAAGAGCTGTCCAAGACCTTGAGAGCCCACCCTTTGCTTAGCGTGGCTTGGATGTAAGACATGGAGTCAAAAGAGATTATTTGGAGCTTTAAGATGTAATGAGTGCCCTGCTTGGTTTTGGAGTTGCATGGGGCCTACAACCTCTTTGTTTTGGTCAATTTCTTGCTTTTGTGTCATTGCCTATACCCTCATTGCATATTGGAAGTAACTAACTTCCAGTTTGTTCTTTTTTTTTAAATAGGTTCATAGGCAGAAGGGATATGCCTTGCCTCTTATGAGATCCTGGATTTGGACTTTTAATAGTGGAATGAGTTAATACTTTGGGGACTATTGGGAATGCATGATTGCATTTTCAAATATGAGAAGGCATGATATTTGTGAGGGGCCAGGGACAGAATGGTATAGTTTGGATTTGTGTCCTTACCCAAATTTTGTGTTAAATTGTGGTCCCTGATTTTGGATGAGTGGCCTGGTATGAGGTGATTAAATTATGAGGGCAGATTTCCCCCTTGCTGTTCGCATTATAACGAGTGAGTTCTCATGAGATCTGGTTAGTTGAAAGTGTGTAGAATTTCCCCTTTTTCTCTCTTTCTCCATCTCTAGCCATGTAGGACATGCCTGCTTCTTCTTCGCCTTCTTCCATGGCTGTATGTTTTCTGGGGCTTCCTCAGCCATGTTTTCTTTGCATCCTGTGGAACCAGGAGTCAATTAAACCTCTTTTCTTCATAAATTACCCAGTTTCAGGTAGCTCTTTATAGCAACGTGAAAATGGACCGATACAAGACTAGTCAAGGGATTTACTATATTTTCAGAAGAAAATACTAATTGAAGAAATCAAAATCATCAATTCTAAAGAGTGCTAAAATTCATCTATGTGCAATGTATAATGGAAACACAGAATAGGAATTCCTAATCCAGGCTATGGGTGGCTTTTGTAGACAACATTTTTTTTTGTTTGTTCATTTGTTTATGTATGTTATGTGTGTGTGTGTTTACCAGTGGAGGTGACTACAGAGTTTGAAATTATAGTGGTTAGCTAGCAGAAGCAAGCATGAAGAAAACAGATGATGGAAGAAAAGCATGGAAATAAAGAAAAGCAATGATGTGAAGTTTAAAAAAGTGGAATCCCCAATGTTTGAGAAGTCTTTGCTGTCATGATTCTTTAAACATTTTATATTCAATTTTAACTTATCAAGGTTTTTTTCAAAAGGTGATAGTTATGCTTCAATGATAACTATTATTTTTAAAAAGTGCCCAGAGATGGGTCAGTTAGAAGGAATATTTCAGAAACCATTAATCAAATTAGTATTTCTTAAGCATTTATAAGTGTAGATGAGAGTTTAGAATTCATGTGCAACATTCCTCAATATTTTTGTATTGATTATTCAAATTTATAGTAATGTTCTTACACATGCTTAAAACAAACAATAGGATTATCTTTCCAAAATTTTAGCTGACAGACACATGCCAGTAAAAGTGTGGTTTAGTTGATACAACACTGCCTACTAGAATCAGGTTTGTTTATTAAAGCACAAAAACACTAATGTCTGAGGAAGCAAATAATTGAATAATTAAGGATACATGTTTACCACTGATATCTAAATGACTCAAGTTCATCCCCTGGATAATTAGAAAACTGGATGATCAAGAAGTGAAAACATAAGGAAAAAGTATGAAAGTATGTATATATATATTTTTGAGATGGAGTCTTACTCTGTTAACCAGGCTGACGGGGCAATGGTGTATACTCAGCTTACTGCAACCTCTGCTTCCTGTGTTCAAGTGATTGTCCTGCATCAGTCTGCTGAGTAGCTGGGATTACAGGCATGTGCCACCATGTCTAGGTAATTTTTGTGTTTTTAGGAGAGATGGTGTTTCACCATGTTGGTCAGGCTGGTCTCAAACTCCTGGCCTCAGGTGTTCCACCCACCTCCGCCTCCCACAGTGCTGGTATTACAGGTGTGAGCCACTGTGCCAAGCCGAGAATTGAGATGATTTAAAGCAAAAATTTCCAAAGTCTGTACAGAAGGCAGAAAAAACAATCCAGCTTGTGAACATGAAGCCTAGCTAGTGACTTAATTACATTGTATTTAATGATGTTTTCACTTATCTGTAATACCTGATAACTAAAACCATTATTCTAGGGTCTGATGATGATAAGCAGATGACATAGGGACACAGTAGTTACAGAGTAAAGAAGCTGGGTCATTGCTGAGCTTGAGGTTAATTACTCTAGAGAAATTTAGGGAATAAATAAAAATGTATCCTGAGACACTTGTGAAATGATAAGAATTGTTTATTAACAATATAAAACTACCTTAAAAAGTACCTATTAGTGCAAAGTTATTGTCCCTTTTAGGGTGGATGAAAGTTGGAATAAGGGGAGTTAATGTCAAGAAAAGAAAGAAAAATGTCTCTTCTCTTACTTTGAAAATTTAATGCTTTTGGTATAAACATTAAAAAATGAATATTTGAGCTCAAACAAAATGAAATAAAAATGAGGGACACAATTAGGAAGAAATAAAAATATGATTGGAAAGTAGAGAACAAGAGCACCTGAAATACAGCAAACCTTAGAATTGTTACCCAGCTAGAAACTTGAAAATAAAGCAGAAAAAAAAGGATAAAGAAAAAACTAAAGACTTATTCCATTGCTATGGTAGAAGATATACAAGACAGGTTTCTTTTCCTGTCCAGGCTGAAAACATGAAAATTTCAGAAGCATCAAAAGGCATACTTTTGGATAGTACCACTTCTTGTAGTACATACAGGTTCTTACTAGGACTCTAAGAGTGCAGGTTTGAAAAAAAATATCAATAGAAACTTTAGTTCAGGAATCTATCAGGTCACTTTCTGGTAGAGGCATAAGAAGAAAAGAGAAAAATATAATTTGGTAGGCAGATCTCACAAAATAAAGAAATTCCAGGTCAGGAAGCTGGCTATGCCTTAGGCTAAAACAGCTTTAGAGTTTTTTTCTAGGATAAAAACCTTGTTTAGAAAAATTCCTCTTTCAGATAAGAATTAACCTGCTCACACACAAAAAAAAAACCTGATATCATTTACAATGCCCTATACTCTACTGAATAGCAGGATGCCAAGTACAAGATAAGCAAATAGAGAAATAAAAATTAAAGCTCTTTAAATATGCATGTGCTTCTAGAAACCAAGAGAGCCTCCGGGCAGATGTTGAGAGAAAAAGTACCAGCATTGCAAATTTCTTTTTTTATATATTACAAATATGAATTGTATATATTTGATGGGATACAGTGTGATTTATTGACATGTTATACTGTATAATTATAAAATTAAGCTAATAAGCATATCTATCACCTTACATACTTATTATTTTTGTGCTAAGAACATTTAAAATCTATACTTTTAGCAGTTATGGAATATAATTTCTAAATATGCAAACTAAGAAATATTTTAAGTTTTATCCTGTTAGAAAAGGCATGATATAGTTGAGTGAATTTTTTCCAAGGAAATGGGCAATTCAGTGTCACAAACACTTTTTACAAGTGAGATCTGTGACATAATTAAAATTGGTAAATTGTTGACTTTTCTCATACTCCTAAGTTATCAATGAATTAGAAGATTAATGTTTATTCTTTTTTCGCATTTTAGATTATCACCTTTCCAATAGATAACACTAAACCTGTTCTGAGAAACAAAGATGGCTACAACAGCTGGTAAATTTTTTTTTATTCAATAGTTTGTGGAAATGAGATGGATTCAGTGATATTCTCAAGCTCTTCATTTATTCCTTTACTTTTTGTAAGAGTAGAATACATGAGATTTCAGGCATTTCAAATATCTCTAGAAATGCTGAGGCAGCTTTTATATTCCTGATTGATTAAAATATTCGGTCTTAGCCATTTAAGAAAGTTGCCCAGTTCTTCATCACTGGGCTCCACACACTCCAAGACTGACAACAGATTGGACACCTGAGTGGTATAGATACAAGACACTGAAAACCTGGGGAATATTGCAGATATTTTCCCCTTTGGTGGCTCAAATAAAAGGAGACATTATTTATAATTGCCAACACATACTGCTAATGATAAATTCAAAAATAACTAAACTGTGCTCAGATTTATTTTGTTTCTTTATTGTCTCTACTTGGGGTAGGGCACTCACTGCCCTCTGTCACTCTTATATGTCACTGTTCTCCTCCATTCACATTTTAATCTGACCTATCTTTCATGACTTTTTCTTCCTCTCTTTATATTTGCCTTTCTTAGTTCCTTAGTTTATTTTTAATCAGTTTGGTCAGAATCTCGTATTCATTGGATAGTATTTTACAAATGGAATATTGTTCCTGTATTGAAAGTTATGCATAAAGTTTATACATTCCTTTTTATTTTTGACAATTCAAGTAAATCTTTCTACAAATCTGTCTCGTTACACAAGTTATTTCATGTAGGTAAGTGCCTTTGTATATATTCAGTATTATCCTTAAATCTCCTATGACAACTTACAGAATAAGGGGGCATTATTAGCTTGCCTTCGACTCCTAATGTCATTACAATAGGCATTAAGTTTTGTTTCTTTCTTCAACATTTATTCTTCCTCAGTTTCCACCTCTTCTCAATCTCAAATTTCTTTTTGATCATGTTAGTGTCTCTTTTTGGAAGTTTCACCACCAGGTCCATGAGTCCATGAGTTAAGCAAGGGTGCTAAAGCCAAATAGTGAATTCTATGCAGCAGGATTCTGAATCACAGACTGTTTTGTGTCTTTTACTAGAAATAATCCTGTAAGCATATAAACTTCAGAATTCTTGCCAGTCATCTTTTAGTAAAACATGTAGCCTGGGTTGAGAGTTTTCAAAGGTTATGGCAAAGCAGAGTGCACCAAAAACCTGGTTCCCTTCCTAGGCAACTGAGGGAATGTGTTCTCTTTCTGGGTCCACAAGGGGTTGTAGTTGTAAGGGCAGGAATTTCCCAGCACCATGCCCCTCTCCCATCTCTCTCCATCCAGGAGATTTAACAGTTTATGTTTCAATTTCGTGGGGCACGGGAAGAAACTAAGCGCCAATCACTCCCATGGAAGTTCTAAGGAAATCCTTTTATTGGCCTGGGGTCTTAGAGAAGGTGGTGGTTCCTCTCAGGTTAAAAGTCCACTTCTTGGCCTTGCACGGTCGGTAGCTCACGCCTGTAATCCCTTCAATTTGGGAGGCCAAGGCAGGCAGATCACAAGGTCAAGAGATCATGACCATCCTGGCCAATGTGGTGAAATCACGTCTTTATTAAAAATACAAAAATTAGCCAGGCATGGTGGCACACACCTATGGTCCCAGCTACTTGGGAGGCTGAGGCAGAAGATTTGGTTCAACTCAGGAGGCAGAGGTTGCAGTGAGCCAAGATTGCACCACCGCACTCCAGCCTGGTGATAGAGCAAGACTCTCTCTCAAAAAATAAATAAATATAGTCTCCTTCTTCCACACCCCTTTGAAATCCTTGTTTGGATCCCCTTCCATGAACACTCCCTTCGTGGAAGCCATCTTTCTCTCTCCTGGATTTTCCCTCTGGCGTCCCCTTCCACAAACCCGTTTCATGGAAGCCTGTCTTCCCCTCCTAAACTCCATCTCTCTCTATTCCCTTCCACTCAGTCTGGAAGCTGCTTTCCTCTCCTGGATTCCATCATTCTGGATTCTCTCACTCAGTGTGAGAGTTAGCTGTTTCTTTCTCTCTCCTTCTCCTGTTTCTCTGTCTCTTTAAATAAATCACTTTCTACAAACACTTTTGAGTCCAGCATTTACTGTGCACTGCACTGTGGTCCCCTCTCTCATTCTTGAGAGGGCAGGAGGCCAAGAACCTGGAGAAACATCCTCTCAGGGGAGCTAAGAGCACCCTGAACCCCAATATGACAAAACTGCATGGACAGATTTTGTCTAATATAGCTAATTATTAGAGAACTCCAGAGTCTTTAAAATACATAGAGTTATTTTTTATCTTTACTTGCATTTTGACCTTTTTCTTTAAATTTTTTCCTTTATCCTTTGTGAAATTTTATTGAATGCTTTATTTTAGGAATAATTCTTCTTAGAATCATTTCTTCTTTGTTATACTTGCTTAGTTTTCCTATTTATCTTTTATTCAATTAAATCAGAACTACTGAAATTCTAAACAATAATAATCAAACCAATGATGATTTTTCAAAGAAGGATCCACAAAGCGATTTCATATGTCTGTAAGTGTCATTGGATTTACTCATATAGATACTTATCTCTAGGTTTGGGTTATAAAAAAATCCATTTATATGTTGTGTTATTTGGAAATAGGAATAGTAAGCAAAGAGAGCTATAGAAAATTAGCAGGAGAATGACTTTACTGCTTTTTCTTAATGGTTTTCAAGTCTTTTTATAAAGGATATGACAGATAGAAATATAGATCTAGAAGTAGATCTAAATTGATCTTTCCTTTTGTTTTCCTTCTATTGTTTTTTTCTGTGTATATTGATGGAGTATATTTTGTATTAAAGGATATGGTCTTTTAAATTAGGAAATATTTGCAATAGCAAACTGTGGAAACTTGGTCAGGAAAAAATTCCTACCACATGCAAGACTCTATGGTATGCTATGAAATATCTCTTTTACCAACAGCTGACATATATGTAAAACTTTCCAACCATTGGCTGAAAATTACCCTTGAATAGGAGAATGTGTTTTTATTTTCTACCTAATTATAAGGATGGATTTTATCGGCAATTAAACAAATATTTCCTTTTGGGTAATTTTATTCTATTCTAAGTTAGTCTGATCACAGAAATCCAGTAAAATTATCAGTGTTTATTTTCCTTTTACCACATCTTCCAATGGTACCAAATTTTGAAATTAAAATCAGCTTTAACTCCCAAGCACTATAAAATTAGCTTGCCACAGTTTCATGGATGCTAACAACAGACACAAGACCCTTGCCTTAAAGCAAAGTAACTTATACCTGAAAGAAGTTCAGCAACCAGAATTGGCCTTTTTGCCAGGATATTTTGGCAACATGAATAGGAAAAAGTTATGCCCACATCAACCCTGGGGTACATTATAGGAGAGAGACCCTAAGCACAAGAAACCATCTCTTTTGTAACAGACAGCAAGTAGCAAGTATGCCTTTGACTTGAAGAGAGAGATTATCTGTCACTGTCACTTTCCTGAACAGTAGATAAACCTGTTTTTTTCCCCCTGATGAGAGACACTATGTTCATCTACAAAAGCTGTTCACTATACAAACATATATTAAAATACAGTTTACAACAAAGTCAGTCTGTATCTCTGCCCACATAGACAGAGAGAAATGTGGAAGACTCACAGAAATCAGGCAATATAGGCAAGTTGTCCAGTTCTTTCTCTTGGCCTCATCTCTTGCGTTTCATTATGCTACTAAACTGCTTTATCTGGAAGCAGGTATGTGAATCAATCATAACTCTTTACACTTAAGTGTCATTTCAACAGTCTGGAAGAATTCACTGAACATTCATTGTATATTACCTTATTCAAGTCACCAAATATTGAAACAATCTCTAATAAACAAGAATGGAAAGGAGAAACAATTTTAGACATGAGGAACCACCCTAAAATCATCTTCAGAAGCAATTGTCTACTTTAGTTTAAAAACATATTGAAAACTAAAATTCTCACTTTGCACAAATATGTTCTTATGTATAATAGGGACCTGCTTTCTTCTGATTTTCTAGTAGCCTCTCAATTGCTTATGCATTCAACAATAGCCATGGTATAGCTAAAGCTCCATTTTCTCCAAAAGAGATGTCTTTTTTTTAAACTTACATTTGCATTAAATACTCAATTTTAATTTTCTCCTTGAAATTTTTTTGTCATAATTCAACATGAATCACTTGACTGTTTTGACTATATTACTCTGGCCCAAGGAAGTATCCCACTTGATTACGGTAGTATTAATCATTTGTTTGAAAGTAATTTCATTCAATAAAAATAAACTTTGTTTTGTTCATGCTCATTTAACCACTTACTCTAATAAATTATTGCTATGATATTCTTGCATATTCATATCCTTAAATATACATATTCTTTCCAAAGTTGAAGTCATTCTGTAGCAGATGGCCAAAATCTGTCTTCAACAGCTGTCATATGGTTCTTTCTTTCTCTCCAGGTGCATTTATTTGCCTGCCTTCACCTGTGAGTTCTGAAAATCCCACTGGGTTGAATTAAACAAGTGTAACAGATATCATAAGAAAAACCAAACTAGAAAAGTATCTGCATTAACAAGATTGCTAGACTCTTTTCTGTTTTGAAATACTTTCTGGACTATGTTATAATATTTATGCTATCATAGCCACACCAACAGTCTGTATTACCATTACTGTTAATTTTTGACAACTTGTTAGGTAAAATAAGTTTAGCTTTCATTAGCCTGTCGAAAGAATTTATACCAAAAAACACTCACTGCTCCAAATACATAGCAGTGACAGAAAAAAATATAAAAAGAAGTCAAAAAGACATATTTGAGCTTAATACAAGATGATATATATACATATATATATAGAGAGAAATAGAAAAATTAATAAAATTACAAAATGTTGACAGGGACTGATCTCTAGTTGATAAATAGGCAGTGGCACCAGACAATATAAC
This sequence comes from Sapajus apella, assembly GCF_009761245.1. NCBI lineage: Eukaryota > Metazoa > Chordata > Mammalia > Primates > Cebidae > Sapajus > Sapajus apella. Next base: position 4,022,893 of record NW_022436949.1, on the reverse strand, counting down.
TCCTCTAGTGGTAAAGGAGATGACAGTATACATTTAAGATTAGAAAAGGAAAAGCAGTAGTAAATTTCCTATTGTGATGAAAGACTGCCAAAAGAAAAGGTTAACAATATACTGATTTGGATTAAGGCTTTATCAAAAGCTATGGACAGAAAGAGATGGGAAAGAAAGACAACCAGAACTCCAGTATCCAAGCCAAGCTATGTAATCTCCATGTGCTGAATGTACAATATCACCACTATGCCTGCAATGTAGTAACATAAACACAATTATAAGGCCTGTATAATGGATCTGGGAATGGATAGGGAGCAATGGCAATTTTCCTAGACAGGGGAGGGTATGTACAAAGACATAAGTATATAAAGAATTGTAGAGAAGAAAGGAAGATGTCAAAGAGATGGGGATAAAAATAGACAAACAGGCACTCATGAAGTCCAAGATGACCAAACAGATGCAGCCAGGGAGCTATTCTCCCACCAAAAGAGATCAAAGACTAGTACACTCTGAAGATGATCTTTGAAAAGAAGGCATTGAAAATAAATGGAGGAAAGACATAGACTCTGAGCTGAACAGGAAAGAAACTGGAAATTCTGCACAGGGTTACTAAGCACCAGGTCTTATTTCTGGCCCCAGCAGGCCCCTAGGGAAGGAATGAGAGCAGTAGTCTCACCATGGACCTTTGGGATCCTAGCTGCAGGAGACTCGCACAACCAGCCCAGACATCTGAACTTTCAGGTAGAACAGCCCCAAAAGTTGGCAGACGCAAAACTTCTGCCTCTGTGTAGCCCAGGAGTTTTGTTTCTGGAACGGCCGTAGTGAAACATGGTGATAGGGGACCATAACCCCAGGGCTCACCATACTCCTTAAGGCAGCTTTGTACTTTTTAGTTGCTGGATCTGGACACAGCAGGGTTGTTTTCCTCAGGGGATGAGGCCAGTTTGATCTGAGTGCTTCCCTGTCTGCCAATCTCTTCCAGGGTTTCTGCTTGTTCATACCTGATTGCAGCACAGCCTCAGCTGCCCAGCTGAAGTGCTTGCCAGTGACCACAACCATAGCTTTTACTTCAGCAGACCCTGCCTACTCACTGGAGCACTTTTGCAGACAGACCCTAACCCGTGTGCATTTACCCACAGCCTTCACCCACCAGTATGCGCTTTCCTGCAGCCTCTCTTGGCACCCCACAAGCATACACATGCATGGGGGCATGTTGCACACGTGGGTATGGGGACTTCCTTATTACCCTGCCAGAGCACTTTTGCCAGCAGCCTCTGACAGAGTGTAGTTGCCAGTGGATGAGAACATGTTGACCCCTTCAACACAGCAGGTGCTTAACTATGAGAGGCTATTGAACAAAGGCGTGGGCCTGGACCCCACCTTCTGTGATTAGAGCACACAGCACAGTAGTGCAGACGTGAGACTTGGCCCCCTGAAAGCATTCAGAAATAAAGCCAGTTGATTAAACCCAACTCATACTGCAGCCAACCCTCAAGTGCATCAAAGAATATAAAAGTAAAAGGCCCCATCCAAAAAGGAGTGACAATAAAAATTAAGGGAACATTAGCCCACACTGATGAGAAAGAACCAGCTCAAAAACTCTGGTGACTCTGAAAGCCAGAGGTCTTCTTAAAACAACCACACTAGCTTCTGAGCAATGGTTTTCAACCAGAAAGAAAGGGTTGAAATGACAGACATAGAATTCAGAATCTGGATGACAATAAAGTTCATCAAGTTATAAGAGAAGATTAAACTCAGTCCAAGGAAAATAGTAAAATAATCAAATATTTGAAAGATGACATAGCCACTTTAAGAAAATTAAAAAATTAACTACAGGAATTTCAGAATGCAACTAGAAGCATTAATAACACGAGAGACTAAGCTGAGGAAAGAATCTCAGCTCTCAGACGCTGCTCTTTCAAATCAATGGAGGCAGACAAAAATTTTAAGAAAGAATTTTAAAAATGAACAAAACTCCTGTGAAAAATGGGACAAAGAGACCAAACCTACCACTCATTGTCATTCCTGAAATAGATGGAGAAAGACCAAACAACTTGAAAAACATATCAGAGGACATTTTTCATGAAAATTTCCCCAACCTCCCTAGAGAGATTGACACACAAATTTAAGAAATTTGAAGAAACACTGTCTTATTCTATACAAGATGAACATCTCCAAGACACATAGTCATCAGATTCAACAAAGTCAATTGGAAAGACAAAACCTAAAAGGAAGCTAGAGAGAAAAGACAGATCATCAACAAAGGGAATTCCAGCAGGCTAGCAACACACTCTTCAGTAGAAACCTTATAAGGCAGAAACAATTGTGGGGGCTATATTCAGTGTTCTTAAAGAATAATATTATCAAACAAGAATTTTATATCCAGCCAAACTAAGCTTCATAAGTGAAAGATAATAAAACCATTTTTAGACAATCAAATGCTAAGGGAAATTATTACTACCTTACCTGCCTTTCGAGAGGTCCCTAAGTGAGTGCTAAACACAGAAACGAAAGACCTGCCACCACAAAAACACACTTAAGTACATAGCTCGCTGATACAATAAAGGAACTATACAATCAAGTCTACATAACAACCAGCTAACAAAATGATAATGGGAACAAATTGGCATATGTTGATATTAGCCTTGAATGTAAATGAGCAAAAGTCCCACTTAAAAGATACAGAGTGGTAAGTTGGATTAACAAGCAAAACTCAACTATATGCTGTCTTCAAGAGACCAATCCAACACTCAGTGACACACATAGGTCAAAGTAAAAGAATGGCAAAAGATTGATCAAGCTGACAACAAAAAAAGGGGTATTTTTATTTCCAACAAAACAGAATTTAAACCAATAATGATCAGAGGAGATAAAGAAGGGCATTACATAATAATAAAAAGTTAATTTAATAAGAAAACTATCCTATATATATGAACCCAACATTGGAACACCCAGATTCATAAAACAAGTTCTTAAGACCTATGAAGAGACTTAATTAACCACACATTATTAACACAAGAATAGTGCTAGACTTCAACACCCTACTGACGGTGTTAGGTGAATTATCAAGGCAAGAAACAAATAAAGATATTAAACTCAAAGGTATTAAAGATACTAAACTCAACTTTTTTTTGTTTGTTTAATCATTTTATTTGAATGTCTAGAAGAGCAGTTATCACTATTGTCACTATCCAAACGTCCACCCAGATAAAGTTTAATTATTAACATAAAAAATACTCAGGATTATGAGCATCCCATAATTCCAACATCATCTTGTGAAGAAACTAGCTGGATTAGGGCTATCACAAAACAATAACCTGGGATTGTTGTATGTCAGTTTTTGCCAATTTGACCCACTGGATTCAATGCAATCCCAATAAAAACCCAGCAAGTTACTTTGTGGATCTTGACAAACTGACTCTAAAGCCTACATGGAAAGGCAAAAGACCCAGAATAGCTGGCACAATATTCACAATACTGAAAGAGAAAAAGGTCAGAAGACTGATACTACCCAACTTTAACACTCACTATAAAGCTATAATAATCAGGTGGTAATAGTGAAAGGATAAACTCAACAGATGACCATAAGACCCATAAGCATCTACAAAATGCCTCACTGATCCACAACAGAATATGCATTTTTTTCATTTATATTTGGCATATATTCTAAGGTCAACTATACATTCAGCCAGAAAACAATTCTCAACAAATTTTTTAAAAAGTTGTAACAACCACTTTCTTCAACCACAGCACAATAAGAGTAGAAATCAATATAAATAAGATTTCTCAAAACAATAAAATAATATAGAATTAACCTTCCTGAATGACACTTGGAAAAAGGATTAAATTAAGTCAGAAATTTAAAAAAAAAAATTCTTTGAAACTAATGAAAACAAAGATACAACATACCAGAATCTCTGAGACAGAGCTAAAGCAGTATTAAGAACAAAGTTTATAGTGCAAAACACCACATCAAGGAGTTAGAAAAAGCTTAAATAAGCAACCAAGTATCAAACTTAGAGGAACTAGAAAAACAAGAGAAAACTAACCTCAAAGCTAGAAGAAAAAAAAAAAAAAAAAAAAAAGAACCAAAATCAGAGCTAAGCTGAATAAAACAGAGATGCAAAAATCTTCATAAAAAAGGCAATGAAAACAAAGATTGGTTCTTTGAAAGAATAAAGCAGATTAATGAATGCAAGCTAGATGAATTAAAAAAAAGAGAGGCTGGGCATGATGGCTTAGGCCTGTAATCCCAGCACTTTGGGAGGCCAAGTTGGGTAGATCACCTGGTGTCAGGAATCTGAGACTAGGTTGGCCAACATGGTGAAACCCTATCTCTACAAAAAAGGCAAAACTTAGCCGTGTGTGGTAGCACATTCCTGTAATCCCAGCTACTCAGTAGGCTGAGGCATGAGACTTGCCTGAACCTGGAGGGTGTAGGTTGCAGTAAGCCGAGACGTGCACCCCAGCCTGGGTGACAGAGTGAGACTCGTCTCAAAAAAGAAAAAATAAAAGAGATAGAAGATTCAAATAAACAGAATCATAAATGATAAAAATGACATTACCACTAATCTCACTGAAATACAAAATCTCTGAGAGACAATTATGAACACCTCTATTCACACAAACTAGAAAATCTAGAAAAAATGGAACAATCTGTGGAAATAAACAATGTCCCAAGATTGAACCAGGAAAATATTGAAATTGAGAAAATTTATAGTGCAAAACACCGCATCAAGAAGTTAGCTTAAACAAGCAGCCAAATATCAAACTTAGTGGAACTAGAAAAATAAGAGCAAACTAGCCTCAAAGCTAGAAGACGAAGAATAAAAAAGAAATAACCAAAATCAGAGCTGAGCTGAAAAAAACTGAGATGCAAAAAATCTGTCCAAAAAAAACAATGAAAACAAAGATTGCTCCTTTGAAAAAATAAATCAGAGTAACGACCGCAAGCTAGATGAATTTAAAAAGAGAGAGGCTGGGCATGGTGGTTTAGGCTTGGAATCCCAGCATAAGTAATAAAATTAAATCAGTAATAAAAATTCACTAACCAGAAAAACACCCTAAACCAGACAGATTCATAGCCAAATTCTACCAGATAGTTACAGAAGAGATGATACAAATCCTACTGAAACTATTTCACAAATTTGAAGAGGGAGTCCTCTCTAAATCATTCTATCAGGCAAGCCTCATTCTGATACCAAAACCTGGAAGAGAGACAACAAAAAAGTAAATTTCAGGCCTATATCCCAGATGCAAATATCCACATAAAAATACTAGTAAATCAAATTCAATGACACATCAAAAAGTTAATTAACCACAGTCAAATGGGTTTTATTCCTGGGATGCAAGGTTGATTCAACACACCCAAACTAATAAATTTTAATGTGGGATTCATCACATAAAAATAAAAATAAAAAGCACAAAATCATCTCAATAAACACAGTAAAGTCTTTTGATGAAATTCCACATTCCTTCACGTTAACAATCCTCAATAAGCTCGGCATAAAAAGAACATACCTTGAAATAGTAAGAGCCATGTATGGCCAACCCATAGCCAACATCATACAGAACTGTCAGAAGCTCAAAGCGTTTCCTTGAGAATTGGAACAAGATGAAGATGCCCACTCTCACCACTCCATTCAATACAGTACTGGATGTCCTGGCAAGTGAAATCCTTCAATATAAAAAAATAAAATGCATCCAAATAGGAAAAAGGGAAGTAAAGCTGTATATCTTCACAGTCAATATTACTATATACCTAGAAAAATTCATTGTCCCTGCCCAAAAGCTCCTAGAACTGATAAACAAGTTCAGTAAAGTTTTCGGGTACAAAATCAATATCCAAAAATTAGTAGCATTTCTACACGTGAGTAACAACCAACCGAAGAGCCAAATCAAGAACACCAACCCATTCACAATTGCCAGAAAAAGAATGAAATACCTAGGAATGCAGATAAATAGGGAAGTAAAAGATCTCCTTAATGTGAATTACAAAATTCTATTGAAATAATTAGAGACAAAACAAGAAAATAAAAAAGCATTCCATGCTCGTGGGCAGAAAAATGAATATTGTTAAAACAGCCCTGTGACCCCGAGCAATATAAAGATTCAATGCAATTTCTATAAAACTACCAATGTCATATTTTAAACAAAAATTAGAAAAACTATTAAAATTCACGTGGAAACAAAAAAAGAGCTCAAAAAGCAAAGCAATCTTAAGCAAAAAGAGCAAAGGCAGAAATATCACACTACCTGACTTTACCACCTGACTACTTACACAATGATGCTACTTCTGCAAAAACAGAAACATAGATCAATGGCAAAGAATATAGAGTTCAGGAACAGTGCCACACACCTACAACCATCTGATGGTCAACAAAGCTGACAAAAACAAGCAAAGGGGAAAGGACTCCCTATTCAATGAGTGGTGCTGGGATAACTGGCAAGCTATGTGCAGAAGATTGAAACTCAAGATGGATTAAAGATTAACTGTGTTAAAGCAATTCAATATAGCCTAAAGCTGCTTCCTTGCATATCTTAAATTCAGTCTAAAATTTTATCTGTATATCATCAACTATAACCTAAATAAAGTTGTATACACAATGTATTAATAGCCTACTCTTATGCCAATTAGCAAGTGCTGGCCAATAAATGGTAGCCAACTGTTCAAACCCTGTTAAAATAAGGCAGATGCTGAGAATAACCAGTCCAGCTGCTTTGGTACCTCATTTCCATTTTCTGTATGTCACTTTTCTTTTTCTGTTCATAAATCTTCTACTGTGTGGCTGTGCTGGAGTCTTTCAGCCTACTTGGCTCAGGAGGATGCCTGATTCACAAATCATTCTTGGTTCAATTAAACTCTGTTTAACTTATTAACTTAATTCAGCCATGTTTTTTGTTTGTTTGTTTGTTTGTTTGTTTTTAACAAATGCAAGACTATAATACCCTTGAATAAGACCTAAAAATAACATTCTCAACATAGGTTTTGGAAAAGAATTCATAATGAAGTCTTTATAACCAACTGCAAAAACAAATAGATAAGTGGGACCTAATTAAATTGAAGAGCTTCTACGCAGCAAAAGAAACTATCAACAGAGTAAACACCTACAGAATGGGAGAAGATATTTGCACCATGTATATGACAAAGATCTATATCCAGAATCTATAAGAAACTTAGACAAATCAACAAGCACAAACCAAATGACCCCACTAACACACGAGCAAAGAACATGAGTGGATATGTCTCAAAAAGAAGACATACATGAAGCCAGCATGCATATGAAAAAATGTTCCACATCACCAATCATTAAATAAATGCAAATCAAAAGCCACAATGAGTTAACATATCAAACCAATCAGAATGGTTATCGTTAAAACGTCAAAAAACAAAAACAAAAACCAGATGTTGGAGAGGTTTCAGAGAAAAGGGAATGCTTAAACATTATTGTGGGAAATGTAAATCAGTTTAGTAGCCATTGTGGAAAGCAGTTTAGAGATTTCCCAAAGAACTTAAAACACAACTACCATTCAACTCGGCAGTCCCATTACTAGGCATATACTCAAAGGAATATAAATCCTTCTACCAAAAAGACACATGGACTTGTATGTTCATCACAACACTATTCACAATAGCAAAGCGTAGAATCAACCTAGATGGGCATCAGTGGTGAACTGGATAAAGAAAATGTGGTACAGGTACATCATGAAATATTAGACATGCAGTGACATGGATGCAGCTGGAGGTCATTAGTCTAAGCAAATTAACACAGGAACAGAACACCATATACCACATGTTCTTACTTATGTGTGGGATCTAAACACTGAGTACACTTAGAAACAAAGGGGGGAAAAGAGACACTAGCGCTTAATGGAGCATGGAGGTTGGGAGGAGGATGATGGTCAAAAAACTATCTATTAGATACTAAGCTCACTGCCCGCTGAAAAAAACATCATCTGTACACCAAACTCCAGCAACTTGCAATTTAACCATGTAACAAACCTGCATATGTGCCTCCTGAAACTAAAATATATGTTGAAAAAAAACCAAAAAACAGACATACAGATAGAGTCAGAGACAGAAACTGTTAAAAGTAAGCTTGCAAGTAAAAATATGAAGCATAGTAAAACCAAGACAAAACAACAAAACTAATACCAAGAAAGGTAGGAACAAATCAGTAATGAGGCTAAGATTAAAATTTATTTTATATATGAGTATATAAGTAATGGGATATTCAAAATGAAGATATGAAGCCACAATTTTTGTTTCTAAAGCAAAACAATTCAAAAGAAAAAATTTAAAATTTCAAAAAATAAGATCAGGTATATATTTATAAGAACAAATTAGAATTTTGGTAAATAAGAAGCCATTAGAAATATGATTTTATAAAGTTTGTGCCTAATATTATCAAAAAACAAAGTAGTGAACTGAAGTGTTAAAATTGGAATTCTTGAAATTTGGTAGTAATTTTAGAATGAAATTTATTTCATAAGGACAATTTAAATGATCATGTTAAGTAATTGAAACATTTCTGTTAGCTAATTTGAAGATTATAAAGTCAGTTTGAACACTCTAGAGCATGTGTCAGAAACTGCCAGTTCAATATCTAGTTTTTTTCTCTCTATGGCCTCATTTTTTTCTCTTCCTCTCTTATGACACCTGCTTGCTTTAGCTTTCCTGTTTTACACTCCAGCACATACAGGCCCCTCTCATGGTGGGCAGGGCTGTGAAAGGTAGGGGAGTCACTCTTGACAAGTCCCAAGACTGTTTTCTTCCAAATTCTGATCCAAAAGCAAGAGAAAACTTTCTTTTTTATTATCTCTAAATTATTTTATATGTAAGGGTATTTTTTTCCTATATTTTTATTTTGTGTCCATATAATGCAGACAATGTCCTCATCTCTCCTGCAGGAAAGGGTTTGGATGTTCCTAATGGGAGGGATGGCTCTCCAAATGAAAAGCAGCATTGAATAGTCCAAAACACATATTTAAATAAACTAATCTCCTTTATATAAACATACTTAATGTAGGAGTTCATTAAGGTGCCTGTTACAGATCAGCGAACAAAATAATTTAAAATCACTGTTTGTTGGAGCTTGTGTTATGTAGACAGGTAAATGTGGCCTGTTGCATGATGATGCTATAAGACTATCAGGTAGCCTAAAACAATGATAGGCAATAACTTCACGACAACTAAATCTCTGTGCAAAGGATACATTCGATAATACTTGATGATCAAGAAAGTCAGAACTGTGTAATAAAGGAAAAGGCAACAAACCCAGTACCAATATCCACCTTCAATGATGCTTAGGTGCACCTTTCTCTGGTGATCTGTCACAAGTAGAGGTAAACCAAGAAAAACTGCTAGGAAGGTGAAAAGGAAGTACTCATAAGGGTATCTAAGTCTTTAAATCAAATAGCTTCTGGAGGAGAAGAAAGGCAAAAAGCAAAACTAAACAAAACAAAAAAACACAGAAAATGTGCTTTTTTGCCAAAGAATAGTAAAGGAGAAATAAAGAAGAAAAACTTAGAGCTCTGTAAGACAAAAGAGACCACCCCAATCCTACCGCCTAAACAAAACATTTAAATCACAGAAGTACTTGAACTTCACTAGGACATAAAAAATGCTGTTAAAGTAGGAATCTTGTAAAACATCTCAATATTGCAAATATAAAGAAGAAATTAAAATTCAGATAATAATTAAAGGAAGTCAGAAAACATAATTTCACACAACTTTAGTAAATCCATTCCTCTGGATAGGAAAAAAAATATTGTAAATAAAAATTATTTCCATATTAAGAAATCCATCAATACCATAAATAGCATAAATTTAAGGGAAAAGTCATGATTATTTCCATAAAGGAGGATAAATACTTTGGAAATATCCATCAAATCATTTATGACTTAATAAACAAGAAAATAAATGGAAGATACTATTAAAATATAATTTCACATAAGTTATATACAATGTTATATTTATATGACATATTCATGACAAACTATATAAGTATATATACACATGTATATATGTGTGTGTGTGTGTGTGTGTGTGTGTGTGTGTGTGTGTGTGTACTTAGAGTCCTTGGTCCTTTGGTCAGTATGTTAATTTATAGAAAAACAGTAGAGCCATGTAATAAAGTTATTAATCACTGTAGTTAGAAAAAGTATTTGAGTCATGAGAATATGTAAGGATGTTTCTATTTGTCCTATATTCTAAGCAGAAGGAGGGGGGGAATGTTTATCTCTTCTTTTTATTTTTCTTCACTTGTTTCCTTTTTCTTTCTAAGAGGGAAAAAATACTGTTTTTGAACAAGCAGTTTGTTTTTGACCTTAGGATCTCAACTTTTACCATCCCCCAAATTTTATCAAGAAGTTTTCCTAAACAACAGCATTTTCCTCTTTAAAATCTTTGGTTCCAGAACTGAAATTATATATTTGTTTTTTATATAATAATATTCAAAAAATGTATTAAATTTTTCCAAAGCCTTAATGAAGTTTCTAAAGGAATAGTATTAAAATAATTTGATCAAAGACATTTTCATAAAATTATGAAATGTTTTATGAAACTATGAAATATTTTATGAAAATATCTCCTACAATATTTCAACCTGTGTAGTGTAAGAGAGTGCACACTTGGTTTCATTGAATATAAAACTGTATGTAATCAAATATGAATAAATTAAAAAATGAATGAAATTGAGAAAATGTATGTATGTAAAATTATATTTGTTTTAAAGTATCATCCATCATCATATTTGTGATGTTGTCAAGGAAGGATAAACATATAAAGGTTACTGTATTTTCTTTTTTTTATTATTGTACTTTAGGTTCTGGGGTACATGTGCAGATGATGCAGGATTGTTGTATAGGTACACACATGGCAATGTGGTTTGCTGCCTCCATTCCCCTGTCACCTACATCTGGCATTTCTCCCCATATTATCCCTCCCCGACCTCCCCACCCCCGCAACTGTTCCTCCTTGGCCCCATGTCATAGTAGCTTTGATAAATTCAGAAAACAACAGCCACTACAAAACCGCTATTCATCCTAACCTGTATTAAGATAGTATCTTTTATAATTGAACATAAGATAATGTTTAAATGTAAACACAGTTTTTCTTATGTCTTCTTATAAATATGCACATGTGTTAATGTTATTTTTAAAGTTTCTTTAATATTATGTTGTTTTCTCCTTTAAAATATAGACTTTGAATTGCTGGTAATGTTATTTTTCTTCTGCCTTCACTATACCTTCTGTTTTCTTTGTAAGAATCATTTATTATCAGATTCCAACACACAATGTCTTCAGGGAACACCATCAGGATCATGAAGGAATGTGTTCAGCAAATGCTTCCTTTATGCAGTTTCACCTGCAAAGACTCACAGCATGAGAAGTAAGGTCTAAAGACATCTACAAGTTAACCTGACTGTGAAAATCAGGATGCACATTTGAACAATATCTTTTTTTTTTAATAGTGGGAAAATTTTTTCTTATTAATTTGCCCACATCATTGGAAGGAGTACCAGTTAGCTGCTTAATAAAATTCATATTAATTTCACCATAGCAATTCTCTCTTATCATATACCACATTATAACTATAATAATTATTTTTCTTCATTCGCATGTATTTTTTCCTTTAAATGTTCTGTCTTCTACTCTATAAACAATGTCAAGGAATTGTGATGAATAGTATATTTGTCTTGCTCCTAATTTAATGAAAATGATTTTTTTTTTTTAAATTAACATGATACTGTCTTGCTAGCTTTTGGTGTGTATTATTACAGGTAAATTGTGTTTCATGGGGGTTTAGTGTACAGAATATTTCCTCAGTTATGTAAAAAGCATAGTAATAGGTATTTTTTCAGTACTAATTCTCCTCCTTTTCTCTACTCTCAAGTATGCCTTGTGTCTGTTGTTCCTTACCTTTGTTTATATGTACTCAGTATTTTGCTCCTGCTTATAAGTGGCAACATGTGGTGTTTGATTTTCTGTGCCTGTGTTAGTTTGCTTAGAATAATGGCCTCCAGCTGCATCCATGTTGCTGCAAAATACATGATTGTGTTTCTTTTATAGCTGCAAAGTATTCCATAAAGAAAATTTACCACATTTTCTTCATACAGTCTACCACTGATATGCATACTGTATAGGTTTGGTTCTGACTTTGCTATCATGAATAGTGCTGTGATGAACATATGAGTGCATGTGTCTTTATGGTAGAATGATTTATATTTCTTTGGATATATACCCAATAATGAAATTGCTGGGTCAAATGGTAATTCTGTTTTGAGTTCTTTGAGAAATTGCCAAACTGCTTTCCACAATAGCTGATATAATTTGCCTTTTCACCAGCAGTGTAAGCATTCCCTTTTCTCTACAATCTCGCCAGCATCTGTTATTTTTGACTTTTTAATAATGACCATTCTGAATTGTGTGAGATGATATTTCATTGTGATTTTGATTTTGATTTCTCTAGTGATTAGTGATTTTGAGAATTTTTTCATATGCTTTTTGACAGATAGAATGCTAGCTAAACTAGTAAAGAGAAAAAAAATAGAGAAGAACCAAATAAACACAAACAGAAATAACCAAAAGAGGTTACTATTGACTACACAGAAGTTAACAACAATAACAAAAAAACCTCAGCAAACAGTATGAACACTTGTATGCACACAAGCTAGAAAATCTAGAAGAAATGGATAAATTCCTGGACACATACAACTTCTCAAGACCGAACCAGGAAGAAATTGAATTTCTGAATAGAACAATAATGAGTTCCAATACCGAATCAGTAATGTAAAGCCTACTAACCAGAGAAAGCCCAGGACCAGACACACTCTAACCCTAATTCTACCATAGATGAATTCTACCAGATGTAAAAAGAGGTGGTGCTATTCCTACTGAAACTATTCCCTAAAATTAAGGAGGAACGACTCCTCCTTAACTCACTTTATGAAGCCAGCATCATTCTAATAACAAAACCTAGTAGAGATATAACAAAAAAGAAAACATTAAGCCAATATCCTTGATGAGCATAGATGCAAAAATCCTCAACAAAACACTAGCAAATCAAATCTAGCAGCACATTAAAAAGCTAACCCACCACCAACCATGATAAAGTAGGCTTCATCCCTGGGATACAAGGTTTTCTCAAACCTTGCAAATCAATAAATGTGATTTGTCACATAAATAGAACTAAAGATTAACCATATAATTAAATGAATAGATACGGAAAATACCTTCCATAAAATTTAATATCCCCACATGTTAAAAGCCCTCAACAAACTAACTAGGCATTGAAGGAACAAATTTCAAAATATTAAGAGCTATCTATCACAAATCCATGCCAATACCATATTAAATGATCTAAAGCTGGAAGCATCCACCTTAAAAATCAGAAAAAGTCAAGACTGTTCTGTCTCACAACTTCTGTTAAACATAGTATTAGAAGTCCTGGCCAGAGAACTCAGGCAAAATAAAAAAATAAAAGGCATCCAAATTGGAAGAGAGGAAGTCAAACCACATCTGTTTGTAGATGATGTGATTCTATATCTACAAAATTTTATAGTCTCTGCCCCAAAGTTTCTTGAGCTGATAAACAATTTTAGCAAAGTTTCAGAAACAAAATCAATGTACAAAAATTAATGGCATTCTTGTACACCAGCAATACTCAATACGACAGTCAAATCAAGAACACAATCCCATTCACGATAGCCACAAAAAGAATAAAATGCCTGGTTATACAGCTACCCCAGGGATGTGGAAGATCTGAACCACAAGAATGACAAACATGGCTCAAAGAAATTAGAAATAACACAGCCAAATGGAAAAACATTCTATGCTCATAAACAGGAAAGATCAGTATTATTAAATGGCCATACTGCCCAAAGCAATTATAGACTCAATGCCATTGCTTTCAAACTACTAATTACATTCTTCACAGAATTAGAAAAAGACTATTTTAAAATTTATATAGAATCAAAAGAGAGCCCAAATAGCCCAGACAATCTTTAGGAAAAAGAATCAATTTTCATAAATGTCTTCTTTTGAAAAGTGTCTGTTCATATCTTTGCCCACTTTTTGATGTGTTTTTTTGTTTTTTTCTTGTAAATTTGTAAGTTTTCAGTAGATTCTGGATATTAGCCCTTTTTCTGATGGGTAGATTGCAAATTTTTTTCCCATTTTGTTGGCTGCCAGTTGACTCTATTGATAGTTTCTTTGGCTGTGCAGAAGCTCTTAAGTTTAATTAGATCCCACTTGTCTATTTTGGCTTTCGTTGCCATTGCTTTTGGTGTTTTAGTCATGAAGTCCTTGCCCATGCCTATGTCCTGAATGGTATTGCTGAAGCTTTCTTCTAGAGTTTTTATGGTGTTATGCCTCATGTTTAAATCTTTAATCCATCTAGAGTTAATTTTTGTATAAGGTGTAAGGAATCCAGTTTCAGCTTTCTGCATATGGCTAGCCAGTTTTCCTAACACCATTTATTAAATAGGGAATCCTTTCCCCATTGCTTGTTTTTGTCCAGTATGTCAAAGATCAGATGGTTGTAGTTGTATGGTGTTCCATCCGAGGCCCCAGTTTTGTCTATATATCTGTTTTTGTACCAGTGCCATCCTGTTTTGATTACTGTAGCCTTGTAGCATAGTTTGAAGTCAGGTAATATGATGCCTCCAGCTTTGTTCTTTTTGCTAGGATTGTCTTGGCAATGTGGGCTCATTTTTGGTTCCATATGAAGTTTAAGGTGTTTTTTTCCAGTTCTGTGAAGTAGGTCAATGGCAGCTTGATGGGGATTGCATTGGATCTATAAATTACTTTGGTAGTATGAACATTTTCATGATGTTAATTCTTCCTGACCATGTGCAGGGAATGATTTTCCATCTGTTTTTGTCCTCTCTTATTTCCTTAAGCAGTGGTTTGTATCTCTCCTTGAAGATATCCTTCACATCCCTTGTTAGTTATGTTGGTGTATAGGAGCATTTGTAATTTTGGCACATTGATTTTGTATCCTGAGACTTTGCTGAAGTTACTTAGCAGCCAACAAACATGTGAAATAAAAGCTTGTCATCACTGGTCATTAGGGAAGTGCAAATCAAAACCCCATTGAAATACCACCTCACACCAGTTAGAATGGCCATGATTAAAAAATCAGGAGGCAACAGATGCTGGAGAGGATGTGGAGAAATAGGAATGCTTTTACACTGTTGGTGGGAGAGTAAATTAATTTAACCATTGTGGAAGACAATGTGGTGATTCCTCAAGGATCTAGAACTAAAAATAACATTTGACCCCGTAATCTCATTACTGGGTATATACCCAAAGGATTATAAATCATTCTGTTATAAAGACACATGCACACATATGCTTATTGCAGCACTGTTTACAATAGCAAAGACTTGGAACCAACCCAAATGCCCATCAATGATAGACTGCATAAAGAAAATGTTGCACATATATACCATGGAATACTATGCAGCCATAAAAAAAGATGAGTTCATGTCCTTTCCAGGGACATGGATGAAACTGGAAATCATCATTCTCAGCAAACTGATACAAGAACAGAAAACCAAACACCACATGTTCTCACTCATAAGGGTATTGAACAATAAGAACACATGGACACAGGGAGGGGAACATCACAAACTGGGGCCTGGGGGGTGGGAGCTAGGGTAGGAATAGCAGGGGCTAAGGGGATTGGGCAGGGATGGCATTAGGAGAAATACCTAATGTAGATGACAGGGCAATGGATGCAGCAAACCACTACCATGGCACATTTATACCTATGTAACAAATCTGCACATGTACCCCAGAACTTAAAGTATAATAGATAAATTAAAAAAAAAAAAGAATTAATCTGGAGGCATCACATTACCTGACTTCAAACTATACTACAAGGCAACAGTAATCAAAACAGCATGATATTGGAACAAAAACAGACACATAGACCAATAAAACAGAATATAGAGCCCAGAATTAGTGTGGCACACCTACAACCATCTGATAGTTGACAAAAATGAGCAACGGGGAAAGGACTTCCTCTTCAATAAATGGTGCTGGGATAACTGGCTAGTCATACGCAGATTGAAACTGGACACTTTTCTTACATTATATACATATATCAACTCAATATGGAATAAAGACTTAAATGTAAAACCTAAAATTATAAAAACCCTAGAAGATGATCCAGAAAGTATCTTTCCAGACATAATACCTGGCAAAAAATTCATGATGAAGATGCCAAAAGCAATAGCAACAAAAGCAAAAATTGACAAATGTTCCTATTTAAACTAAAGAGCTTCTGTAGAGCAAAACAAACCATTAATAGAGTAAACAGGCAACCAACAGAAAGGGAGAAAATATTTGCAAAATGTTCATCCAACAAAGGTCAAATATCTGGAATCTAAGCAACTTAAACAAATCAACATGCACAAAACAAAAAAAAGCCCTATTAAAAAGTTGGCAAAAGACACATTCAAGCTCCATATTGTGATAGGTGAGAGATATTTTAAAAGCATCTTAGGAGTAATATGATGTAACAGACTATTACAAAATAGAGAGCTTGGTGAGCACACCTAGTCATGCTTCCTCCAGAGTAGCTCTACTTTTATCTGTTTTGTTCAAATCGGTTTCTGAAAACCACAAATGCAAGTAATCAATTTAGTAAATTTTCACCTCTTTAGATACTATCCACAGCTACCTATCTCCCAGGGGACTTTTTTTTCATTTCTAAATTTTATATATCAATGAGTTATTCTTTGTGCCTAAAGATCTAATGCCCAGATATTTAGCATATACAGTAACTAAGCTCTTTCCAATCTTTTGTCATTCTAAATGAATCCTCTCAGTCATTAAACTCCATTTGTTTTTTGATTATAGAACTAATAGTATATGAACTTCAAATGCTATTGTTATAGAAAGTATTGTTGATTATGTATTTGTTCTATGAGTCACATCTAATGCATCAGAGATGAAACATCTATGAAAATCATAGCATTGGGAAAAACTTGAAAATGTATAGCTCTTTGAGTATTTGCTAAACAAATAAATTACCACTAGCTAGTCAACATATAATAGGGAAATCTGGAAAATATGAGAGTCAATATTAAGACTCTGATGACATATTTTAATGTACTTTTCTATTATTAATCTCTCTTTTATAAAATTTTAAATTTAGTTATTAGTAAGTAAGGAAGTGGCCCATGGTACAGAGTTAACTTATTTTAGCAGTTATATATACTTTTTTGTCTTTGTGGATTTAATGCTATAGACAGCACAAAGAGCAATTTTGTTTCTGAGAATCATTCTTATATGTGTTTATTGCTCCTTTTTCAACTCTAACCACCTGTAATGTCCATAGAATAACTGTCAAGGAAAAATTAATGTCTGCAAAATGACAAGCTTATCCCCTTAGACAGGACTACAGAATGCTATTTTGGAAGAGAGACTCAGGCTATAAATCTGTGAAATGTCTGCTTTAAGTATTATAAGTTAAAACCTGATATGCCTTCTATTTCAAATGTACAGCAACACTGGAATGGTAAACTATGCTATAATGGAAACAAAACAAAACAAAAACAGTTGTCCTGACCCTCATGTGGGCTGTGAGGGAAAAGTGAAACAAAATTGACATCACAGTTGGATGAAAGTCATAGTTTTAGAAAAAGAAATTTAAATACAGAATTAAAACACTATTTATAATATCACTACTATTTTAAGGCATTGTTAGAAAATTAGGTGTTGGTGTATCCATAGAGTAGAAGATTGTGTATGGCCAACATGCGTCAGTATCAGAAAGCTTGAGATATTGCAGTAAAAGCCATAAAAGAAGATTTAAGAGTGATATCAGGAACTTCTCATGTATAAAGATAACTGTTGCCTACTTTACCATTAGGTGTTGCTTGAAGTTAACGTTTAATCTCTGACCACATCCTATACTGAAACCAGGAATGAGTCTATACTTCTGATTTACTCTTGAACTAACTAAACTTTAGTTTCTTCATGCTGACTTTATATGGTTGTTCAGAGGATTAAATCACCGAATATAAATGAAAGCATTTTGAATGCTATGAAGATTTATGTAAATATGTGAAGCACAATTGTATTTCCAAGCTAATATTTTATTAAATATAATTTTATTTACATAAAAATGCATATATTAATATATTACACTTATGATTTTATTAATATTTCTTCTCTAGAATGCTTTACTGTAAGAATACAGAGTATAACACGTATACAATATAATACATATATAAAATGTGTCGATCAACTATTATAAACTGATAAATTTGAAAGAAAATGAGATAAAGGCAAAATACATCATATTAGATAGTATATTACTAACAATGAGTAATTGTAATAAGCCTAGCTTATCAGTAAGGCTCCCAGTCTCCAACTGACTATTAGTAGGCACATTTTGGGGTAGTCAAAAGTTATATATGAGGTTTTGACTGTATGGGGTTAATTGTATATGTTTATGGATATGGATAAATAATTTATTGAATAAGGGGAAAGTTAAAAATGAAAACAATTTATCAATACCTCTGTAGTTAATCTGTTTTGTTTGAATTTGTTTGAAAAACTTGGTGGTGCCATTTCCATTAAGATATTTCAATCATGTCATTCTTTGTATACAGATGATTTAGTACTCCTCCATAAGACAAGTGAAGAAACAGATAAACACAAAATCTATTCCGTAAATGCAAAACAACTGAAGACTAACATATATTAATTCATTGTGTTTTAAGAACTCCAATGCTTTTAAGTGGCAGAACTACATTTATTGTCCCCATGTCTATAATTGTTCTGGAATCTTAATTTCAAAAGTCATTTCAGTCTAGTACTTTATGATTTTCTGTCTTTTAATTTTTTTCTTATTTGCTTATGTGTTTGTATGTGTGTGTATGTGTGTATGTGTGTGTGTGTGTGTGTGTGTGTTCTCTATATGTGTGCATTCTCTATATTTAAATAACATTATTTAAACAAATATTTACTAAGGTATCTGGGATTTGAGCTTTGATTCAGATTGTCTAGCAGGGATGGAGGTGAATATTAGAATAAATTGATAGAGAAAAGTTGATAATTATTGAAGCTCATTGAAGCAGTAATGGGAGTAGTTTTTTCTACTTTCTCTGCTTTTATATGTTTGCATTTTTAGTTAGAAGATGTGAAATCAAGTCACTACATATTAATACTAAAAAATATGTATATTTACATTTCCTGATATTATTATTTTTTTCTTGCTATAATCAAATGGATGGATAAAATTTTAATACATTATACTTCAGGCTCAGCTATTTCGTTTCTTATTTATCCCAGTATATGGTAATTTGTTTGTTCCCAGATATTTGTGGAGGCCTGAAGAAAGATAGTAAAGACACATTTAATTTTCTGCACCTTTCAGTGTAGTCAGATTTACCCATATGACTTTGGCTCTTTGATGGAGGAAAATGAGGGAAGATATTAGAACAGAAGTGAGACTATACCACATCTATTTCTAACCTTGTCTGTGCAGAGCCCTTTTAAAGTTAACAGCATAAGAGGGATTACAGTAGATGAGTTTGGGGCAAGTACAAGCGTCAATGGAACAGTGACAGCGGACAAGCTTGAAAAACACCAATTTTATTAGAGGAAAATTTACTTTAAACAAGAAAAAGAAAACTGGCACTTGAACATTAATGAGGAATATAAATGTAAAGCATTACCTTTTTAAAGTGATATATGCAGACTCAGACTTAGTAAATCAAAATATATTAGTTCTTTAGAGCTACCTAGTGATCTCTTTTGTTTATTCCTTCTTCAATTTAGTAACAGAAAATAAACCCTGTGTTATACTTTGATGAAAGTGAACAAAACTAAAGACTGTAATAGGAAGGTATGTATCTAAAGTTAAAAGATTAAATCATAGGTTATTTTTATTTACTAATATAAACCACCATTCATAATTCATATGCTCCTTTAAATTTTGAGTTTAATCATAAAACCATAGTTGTATTCTTTTTAGAGTATATATATTTGTTTTTAACAGAAATATATATATTTCTTTTTATAGAGAATTATATATATACACATACATATATATAACACATTGAAAATCATTAAACAGGCTAAGAAATAAAAAGAGAGAGAAAGAATGTGTGTTACTGGTTGACTAAGAGTTTTCTTAAATATTATCTCAATGACTTGATACTCTCTGGGTTAAGAACTTTATTCTGATTATTATGATCACAAAGGTTTGGAAATGCTAAGAAGCTGCTTATTCTCATGAACACATGTAACTGTTTTTTCTATCCAGGTCACAGTATGGTGTGCTTCATACACCATGTAGTACATTAAGAAAATCTGGAAACACATAACTCTTCATAGCCAGAGTTGCCACATGTCTCCATATTCTTCATAGAATAAAAAATAAATCCATACTCAAACACTAATATGTGTAATAACAAAAAATTAAATAAAGAGACATATATGGCAAACAGGAAAATTAGAAAAAAAAAAGTTCTGGGTTCATACAAATCAGTGATTTTATCACAGATCTTCCAACCTTTGCTTGATAAAATGAAAGGGTTTTTTTTAAATCTATAAAATGGGACTTTATATATTTAATACATTTTAGTTGATTATTTACTTGATTGCTTCCTATGCTAGATGCTGTTTAAAGGCAATGAAACAAAGTCTCATCATTGTGCAGCTTCCATCTAGTAGGAGAAGACAGAGTGGACAGACAAATATGTAAAAACTAAGTATGAGATCAGATCGTTAAGTGCTGCAAAGTCCATGAAAATGTATGACAGAGAGATGGAGGGTAGAAATTACCTTAGGTAAATAGACTCTAAATTCAAAATATATAAAAATTGTATTATTACATAGGTCAGCTTAGTATATAACATTGGATGTTCAGATAAGGCCTTCTGATGTAGTAAAAATTGAGCAGATAAAAAACTGAGACAAAGCAATGTAAGATTCTTTAGGAGAGCATTTCTGTTAGAAGGAATAAGTGTCAAGTCCTGGAGTCCAGAGCAAGCATGTTATTTTGAGAAGTAAAGTGTGGGTTAGAATGAGAAAGAGATGTGAAAAATGATGTCAAAGGAATTACAAGGAGCCTATAGATCTCTGTAAGAATTTGGGGCCGGGTACAGTGGCTCACGCCTGTAATCCCAGCACTTTGGGAGGCTGAGGAGGGTGGATCACCTGCGGTCAGGAGCTCAAGACCAGCCTGGCCAACATGGTGAAACCCCATTTCTACAAAAGTACAAAAAAAAATTAGCCAAGCATGATGACGGGTGCCTGTAATCCTAGCTACTTGGGAGGCTGAGGTGGAAGAATCACTCAAACCTGGGAAGCAGAGGTTACAAGTGAGCCAAGTTGGTGCCATTGCACTCTAGCCCCAGCAAGAGAGTAAGACTGTCTCAAAAAAAAAAAAAAAAAAAAAAAGAATTTGGATTATAAGTATGATATAAAGCCTTTGAAAACATTTAAGTGAAGATATAACTAAATATTCAAAAATAATGGCTGTAATTTTTATGTACAGAATAGACTGCATAATATAAAAAATGAAAGATATACATAGAATTTAGATTCTAGGATGTGTCCAGAATGAAGTTAATGTAGAGTGAAAACAGAAAGTCGAGTTGTTAGGGTAATTTAGTGGTCCAGGTAAGAGATGATGATAGCTTGGACCAAGGTGATATTGTCAGGGGAAATAAAAACTGGAGGCAAACAGGATGTATATAGTGGGTGGGGCAGACAGGATCTATCTTTGAATGGAATGTAAAGAATGAGAGAAAAGTGGTGAGTTAATGATTACTACAAGTATTCTTTATAGTTACAAAGCCCAAGTAACATAATTAATGAAGGTAACATTTACTGTATTTTGAAGTATTATTCAAAGAGCCTCATTTGGAGGGTGATAATTAGGTTTGGACTATGTTAAGGTCCTATGAGTCTTGAGATCTTGAGAAGTCAGGAATAGAGCTACTATTGGGAAAGATAGTCTTATGCATGCAGTCTTTTGACCTCCAATGGGCCATAAAAGAATTGTCCTTAGGCCGGATGTGGTGGCTCACTCCTGTAATCCCAGCACTTTGGGAGGCTGAGGCGGGTGAATCAACTGAGGTTGGGAATTTGAGACCAGCCTGACCAACATGGAGAAATCCTGTCTCTACTAACAATATGAAATTAGCCAAGTGTTGTGGCACATGCCTGTAATCTCAGCTACTCAGGTGGCTGAGGCAGGAGAATTGCTTGAACCTGGGAGGCAGAGGTTGCAGTGAGCCAAGATCACACCATTGCACTCCAGCCTGGGCAACAAGAGCAAAACTCCATCTCAAAAAAAAAAAAAAAAAAAGAAAAAGAAAAATTAAAGAAAAAAAAAGGAATTGCCCTTTGGCATTTAACACTTTCTTACCAAGAGATAAAGTATCATCATAGCCTATGCTGGACTTATTACCTTGTGTGGAGACATTTTTCCTTGTTTCGGACTCAATGTGTACTCCTTTGACCTGCTTAAATGTGTGGCTTATGGCACCTGGACACTCTCTCTGCTGTATCTGTCTTCTGTGGAGAGGGGATGGATCCTTCTTCTGCAACACAAGATGAGTGCCTACAGGCCAATTGGCCTAAAATGGTCGCCAAGGGGAACTTGCCAGAGATAGATTTTTGCCCATCATTGGAGATGATTTTGCCCAATGTCTTATCTTTGTGGTTAGAATGTTGTTCTAACCAGTGCTTGAATGCACAGTGTTTTTCTTGGCAACTCCAATACCAAGATGCAGTGGAAAAGGAATTGGGATCTCTATGCCTGTTGAAACATAATAGATGTCACTTGCTCAACAGATGTAAATATGAGAAGACTCATCTTTGTGTAGATGGGATTTAAAGTTATTGTGTTGAGTCAGTGGCCTGAGAAGTGAGTCTTCAGAGAAAAGATGACTGGGTCTTTTGGGATCACAACATAAAGATATGAAAAGATGAGGATTATTTAGAAAAAATTACTTCAGGAGAAGCCAAAGAGACAGGAAGAAAGCAAGGGGAGCCTATTGGCTGAAGAACACATGTATGTATCATTTCACATTTTTCCCTGTTCTCCTGATTAATATTAAATGATTGTATGCATCAATATACCTAAAGATTTTTCTTGCCACTTAAAAAAATAGAATCTTAAATTTGAGGAAGGAGTTATGCAAATTATGCATTTATGACTTTATTTAAATGCAACCCAATGCAGAGAAATTATACAATAGATAAACATATGCAATGTATACTTAGAGACACACAAAGAAAGGAGACATTAGCCTAACTGTGGAGGTTAGAAATGATTATTACATTTTGAGTCAATGTACTTACATGGTTTGTTCTCATGTTTATTCTTACTCTCAATCATGGTATCTGGTGGGAGAAATTACGTTAATTTTGACTTCTTCCCACATCCTTTTTTTTTTTGAGGATCCAAACTTTTTCTATTGTTCGTTTGATTTTGCTGTATCTCCAAGTCCTCATCTGTTACCAAACATGCCCCAAGATAGGTTAGTTGTAATTGTTCTTTTCCCTACAATCATGTCAATCTGTGATTTATTTAACCCTATGTGACTTAATATTAATAAAATATAATAGCAAATTAAATTATTTGATGGGTAGCATCACAATATTAGTGCTAATACAAGAAAGAATTCAGGGAAAGCCTGAGAAATGATTTCCAATTATTTGTTTTGGATGACCAACACTTTGATGTGACTTGTGTGATCCCAATGATATCCTGGATTTAAAATATATCGTTTTGTATGCAAAAGTTTATGATGAAGTAGTTAAAAGACAGACTAATTGGGATATGAAAATTGAGTAAGAAGCTTTTTTTTTTTTTCCTCCAGCTAGTTGTGTGGTCTTTTTTCCCCAAAAAGGCTTAATCTCTTTAGGACAGTCTTTTTAACTATGAAAAAGAGAGAGAAACATTAAAAAGATAAAATTAAACAACTGAATTTAAAAAGATAAGATTGAAATTTCATCTGCCTTTAACATTTTATGTAAGGACATCCAAAACTGATCAGTAGACAGTAAAATATAGGAAAACATTGTTTTTATACCATTATTTGAAATGAATTTATATTGCAGGCACATGTTTTGATTCATGCATGTCTAATTTTATATAATAATAAGCTATGTTTTGTTTAAATTTAATTGGAGAAAGCATGAGTTGCTTCTGGTTAGTTGTGAATTTCTTGGT
The DNA here is from genome assembly GCF_009761245.1 of Sapajus apella. Lineage (NCBI taxonomy): Eukaryota > Metazoa > Chordata > Mammalia > Primates > Cebidae > Sapajus > Sapajus apella. Next base: position 3,998,691 of record NW_022436949.1, on the reverse strand, counting down.
AGTAGGTCACTACTTACAGTAGAGTTTGCAAATCCCATAATGATATATGCCTTAGAACCTTCCTTGAAACAGTTGCTTTTGTTTTTATGCTTCTAATTTATAAAGCCCATTAAGAGCAGGTGAGTTTATTCCAGTATGCTTTGTTATTGGAAATATAATAGGCTTCTCTTCCATATATGAGGGCCCTGATAATGCCATTACAGAACTGTGCTTACTTTAGATAATAGAAATAATCCATAAAGCAAAATTAAAGAAACAGAAAAACTACATACATTAAAATGATTTAAGTATATCCTCATGTTCCCTTAAAATATTAGAAAAGTTTAAAATCTGTTGCTTTGGCTTTATTCCCTAATACATGTTAAAAAAAAATAAACTCTTCAAAATGTGAGTCAATTGTTTTATACAGAAAAATATAATTGTGAATATGAATGAGTATATTGAAAATCAGCACTATTTAATAATGCCTACATATATAATTTGGTAATGATAATAATTGATGTTAAATAATAATTTAATAAATTGGCCAGAAACGGTGGCTCATACCTGTAATCCCAGCACTTTGGGAGGCTGAGGCGGGTGGATCACCTGAAGTCTGGAGTTGGTGAGACTAGCCTGGCCAATGTGGCAAAACTCTGTCTCTGCTAATAATACAAAACTTAGCCAGTCGTGGTGGTGTGCACCTGTAATCTCAGCTACCCAGGAGGCTGAGGGAGGAGAATCACTGGAACCAGGAGGCAGAAGCTGCTGTGAGCTAAGATCATGCCACTGCACTCCAGACTGGGCAACAGAGTAAGACTACATCTCAAATAAAATAGAAGGAAAAAAAATAGAATAATTTTAAAAATTAATAATCTTGCTTTTCAAGTAATATAGTTATTGAGCATTTTACAGGCTTATTAATTCCAGCACTTTGGGAGACTGAGGGGGGGATCACCTGAGGTCAGGAGTTCCAGACCAGCCTGGCCCACATGGCAAAACCCAGCCTCTACTAAAAATACAAAAATTACCTGGGCATAATACACGCCTATAATCCCAGCTACTTGGGAGATTGTGGTAGGAGAGTTGCTTGAACCTGGGAGGTGGAGGTTGCAGTGAGCTGAGATCATGCCATTGCACTCCAGCTTGGGCAACAGACTGAGACTATGTCTCAAAACTAAACTAAGCTAAACTAAAATAAAATGCACTCACAAAATGGTACTTGAAGAATAAAGAAAATATTATAAAATCATTTTATATTTACTCTCAAAAATATAAAATCTCTATTTTATTACAATATAATATGATAATTATTTCCAAAAATTTTTATTTAACTCCTTGTCACACAGTAAATACAAATATAATTTTAAGTTAAATTTATTTTGATAGTTGGTTTCTATTGTGATCAGAGCTAGAGAAGATAATCACACAGACACATTGATGCAAAATTTTAAAGTTTATTTTTGAAAATAAGAAGTTTTAAAAAACAATTATTTTCAAAATGCTCTATCCATACAACAATCTTCATCTTTTTTTTTTTTTTTTTTTTTGGAGATGGAGTTTGTGTCCCCCAGGCTGAAGTACAATGGCGTTATCTCCATGCACTGCAACCTCTGCTCCCTGGGTTCAAGCTATTCTCCTGCCTCAGCCTCTTGAGTAGCTGGGATTACAGCTACGCACCACCATGCCCAGCTAATTTTTGTAATTTTAGTAAAGACAGGGTTTTGCCATGTTGGTCAGGCTTGTCTCAAACTCCTGACCTCGTGATTTGCCTTCCTCGGCCTCCCCAAGTGCTGGGATTACAGGCGTGAGCCACCATACCTGGCCAATCTTCATCTTTTAAAAGTAGCTCAACTCTTTTTACTGTCTCAGTTAGCTTAGAAGTACGTATTGTTTGTTATTTAAAAAGAAATCTGCTAGACAGCATCTACCTACAGTGTGTTATTACCACTAAAGATGTCAGCAAATTTGGAAATGTCTTTCTGTAAAAGAAAAGTAACTCAGTGAAGTTCAATGAGATATCCAGTGAACTTCTCCATAACCGAAAAGCTTTTCAGAGACACTGCCTAATATATTACTGATAGGGTAATTTAATTGCTTATTTTTATAAAAGTAACCATATACATTAAATAGATTATATTTTAAAACATACTTTAAGTTGCCATAAGTTGCTAAAAACCAAAAATAAAAAAATAAGGTCAATTCTTTCTCTTGTTGAAGATTTTGCTATATCTTTAATGAAAAAAGTGGAGCATGGCTTCCCCATACTTTGTTCTGGGACATAGTTAATTTCATTGGAAGCAGTATCACTTCTTCAGATCCCTTTTATGATTTGGATGGCAGTCCCTAAATAGTGTTTAGCCTGGGACAGGGTTGCTAAATAAACGTCAACACTATTGACAATTTGAGCCATCAATTCTTCATTGTGTGTGTGGCGGAAGTGAAGGGGAATGGGGAAGCTCATCAATATCCAATAAGGTAAAATTCATAATAACTTCCATTTAATATAAAATTGTTAGTATATAAAGAAGTAGAAAAATATAAACCATAATTAAGAAGAAAAATGATTCAAAGCAGCCCAGAACTGAGTTGGAATTATTATAACTGTATTCTATATTATAAAAATTAATAACCTGGAATATATAAAAATAAGCATATTTTATTCAAGAAATGGAAACTAAATGTAACATAAAAAACTATAAGGAATGAGATTAACAGTTGATTATACACTGAAGAAGAAAAAGTTAATGAGGAGAACCTATAATGGGAAGTATACAAATTAAAGAAAAAAATACAAAATCTTAATAACCTGTGGTACATCTTGAAGTGATCTGATATAAATATAATTGGTATCCCCAAAAGAAAGAAGAGAGAAATAAAAAATATTAAAGAAATAATGCTGAACTTTTCCTAAATTCATAGAAAATTTTAGACCCTAAGAATTAAGTCAATGAAACTCAAGCACAAAAAATATGAATAAAAATACACCAAAGTAAATCATAATCAAACATTTTCAAATCATTGATGAAGATAATATTTTAAAAGCAGCTAGAGGTCATGTGTATATTACATACAGAGGAACAAACATAAAGATAACAGCATTTTTCTCATGAAAAATGATGCCAAGTGAGAAAACAGTGGAGCAATTACTTAATAGTACTGAGAAAATAGTAAACCTAAAATTCTATGTCTAATGAAATATCTTTTAAAAAAGGAGATGAAATCAAGACTTTTTCAATCATGTGAAGGCCGATTTTATCTCAAGTAAAGAATCTAGCTTCGCAATATAATCCTATGTGTGATCTTTCCATTTTGATATAGGCAATTAAAAGGCTTTGTCTGGTAGGCTTATTATGGCAAAGCTGTCTTTTACTCACAAGACATTGTATATAATCAATGCATTGCCATTTCTAAAGGAAGTTGCAGTTACATACTCAGGTCACCTGAGGCAGCCATGTGCATATAGCACATCTTCCCTCAGAAGATTCCTTATCAGGGACCTCTGCTAAGGCACTCTTTAGGCAACTCTCCCAAGACCTCCTTATGGGAAGAGCCTTGGATAAGGAATTTTTCTCTACTTGACTCAGTACTTTTCCACTCCGAGCCCTTCTCCCTTCCCCTGACTCCTTCTGAACCTACAGGTCCAAGTAGAGCTAGGAACATTTTGTTTGGGTCTCTCCAAGAGCAAAGTAATTCCTACCACTTGGATTGCATGGCATAGGACTCTTGTCTGGTGCCATTTCTTAGGGAAAAATGGAACACTTGGGAGCCAGCTCTCTTTTGCCTCTTATTTAGACTGTTGCAGTGAGTAAATAAAAGCTTGATTGTTACTTTCAATTTGGCTCATTGTCCTAATTGATCACACTGACAGCCTGGCAGCCCAACAACTAGCAGATTCACCCTTCAAAGACCCTGCAAGTTTTTTTGGCAGAGGCCAGGTGAGGTGGCACATGCCTGTAATCCCAGCTACTCAGGAGGCTAAGGCAGGAGAATCTCTTGAACCCTGGGAGGTGGAGGTTTCGGTGAGCCAAGATTGCCCCATTTCACTCCAGCCTGGGCAACAAGAGTGAAACTCTGTCTCAAAAAAAAAAAAAATGCTTCCAGTAGAAATAAAGAGTACTCGAAATGGTAACCACAGAGATTAAGATGTAATCTTTTCTTCTTACTATTTAAATCTATTTAAAATATAAGTTTATTTAAACTTTAATAATTTAAAAAATATTCAGTAGGATTTTAAATTTATATATAAGCTTATATTTGGAGAAAGGGTACATGGAGAGAAATAAAGGTATGCTACATTAAGGTGTTTATACTATGTGCAATGTGGCATGGCACAATATTCCTTGAAGAGAGACTGTGATATATTAAAGAAGTGTACCATAACCTGTAAAGCAACCACAACTCTAAAAAAAACAAAGACTTTTAGCAAATATGCCCCCCAATTTTTTTTAAATCATAGGAAATAATTAATCAAAAAGATGTAGAAAAAGAGAGAAAAGAAAATAAGAGCTGGAACAAACTAAAAATAAATAGCACAAAGTTAGAATTAAGTATAACCATATCAATAGTCACATTATAAATGACCTAAACACCCCAATTAAACAGCTAATATTGTCAGACTGAAAAAATTAACAAGGCCCAGTAATGTACTATGTATAAAACATAGACCCGAAATTAAAACACACACATAGAATAAAAGTAAAGAAATAATTTACTTTATTTTATATTATAATAAAATTTATTTTCTATTGTATGTTATAATTAAAATATTTAAATTAAATAATTAATGTTGAATAATATTTAAAATATTTAATTTAAATATTTTAATTATAAAATAAATAACATGTTCCCTGCTAACACTAAACAATAGGATAAAATTTCACAACAAAGAAAATTATGAGGAATAAAAAAGCTATCTTTTAATGATGAAAGTGTTAAAACATTAAAAGTACATAGTAATCCTAAATGTTTAGGCCTCTAAGAACAGAGATATAATACGAGGCAAAAACTGATAGACTTTCAAGAGAAACAAACAAATCTAATCTACAATAGATTGTATATTTATCCTCTTTTAATACTAACAGAAAAAATAAACAAGAAATTATTAAGTCTATAGAAGAATTAAACACCACCATTAACCAATTTGACCTAAAAGACATTTATAGAACACTTCACTACCAAGAGCTGAATATATAGTCTTTTTAAATGTGCACAAGCGTGAAAACCTTAATGATGAAAGACTGAAAATCTCTAAGATCAGAAAAAAAAAACTAAAGATATTTGTATTCATCCCCTTTATTCAACATTGTACTGAAAGTTCTAGCAAGCAGTTAGTGCACTAAGGCAAGAAAAAGAAATTTACAATTTATAGGCAGCCAGTAAATACAGAAATTAAATGCATCCAGTTTGAAAAAGAAGAAAATAAGCCTCTTTCCTCTGGAGCACAAAGTACCATTTTTTAGGTAAAAAAATAAAAGTTGTAAATGTATAAATGTATAATCAATGAGTTTAGAGAGATTATTGGAATCAGGTCACATATATATATACACACACACACACACATACATACTATATATACCTATATATGTAGACACATATGTATAAACTCTAGCAAATAACCATAAGTTTTTTTTTTATTGCATTTTAGGTTTTGGGGTACATGTGAAGAACATGCAAGATTGTTGCATAGGTACATACATGGCAGTGTAATGTGCTGCCTTCCTCCCCATCACCTACATCTGGCATTTCTCCCCATGCTATCTCTCCCCAACTCCCCACCCCGCACTGTCCCTCCCCTATTTCCCCCCTACAAACCCCAGTGTGTGATGCTCCCCTCCCTGTGTCCATGTGTTCTCATTGTTCAACACCCACCTATGAGTGAGAACATGCAGTGTTTGATTTTCTGTTCTTGTGTCAGTTTGCTGAGAATGATGGTTTCCAGGTTCATCCATGTCCCTACAAAGGACACGAACTCATCATTTTTGATGGCCGCACAGTATTCCATGGTGTATATGTGCCACATTTTCTCTGTGCAGTCTATCATCGATGGGCATTTGGGTTGGTTCCAAGTCTTTGCTATTGTAAACAGTGCCGCAATGAACATTCATGTGCATGTGTCCTTATAGTAGAACGATTTATAATCCTTTGGATATATACCCAGTAATGGGATTGCTGGGTCAAATGGAATTTCAATGTCTAGGTCCTTGAGGAATTGTCACACTGTCTTCCACAATGGTTGAACTAATTTACACTCCCACCAACAGTGTAAAAGTGTTCCTATTTCTCCACATCCTCTCCAGCATCTGTTGTCTCCAGATTTTTTAATGATCGCCATTCTAACTGGTGTGAGATGGTATCTCAATGTAGTTTTGATTTGCATTCTCTAATGACCAGTGATGATGAGCATTTTTTCATATATTTGTTGGCCTCATAGATGTCTTTTGTAAAGTGTCTGTTCATGTCCTTTGCCCACTTCTGAATGGGCTTGCTTGTTTTTTTCTTGTAAATCTGTTTTAGTTCTTTGTAGATTCTGCTTATCAGCCCTTTGTCAGATGGGTAGATTGCAAAAATTTTTTCCCTAACCATAAGTTATTTTTAAATTATTTTTAAAATAACAGAAAATGAAATGCTTAGCTTTAAATCTGCAAAAACATGTAAAAGGATTTTAACAGACACTTCACCAAAATAGATACTTGGATTGCAACTAAGCACAGAAAAAGATGCTCAACTTCATATGTTTTCTACCCCAATCAAGTTACCTCTTCTTATTTCTGTAACCCCGATCCTCTCTCTCCCTCTTCCTTTCTTTCTCTCCTTTCTCTGTCTCTCTCCTAGATAGATAGATTAGACAGATAGGTGGTAGTTAGGTAGATTTTTTTTGGTCTGTTTATCTGTTGTGTTTCTTTTCAGAATTTACCACCTTTTTGTATAATTTGGTCTCCCTGCTTTATGTGAGATCAGTAGTGATAGATTTCTTCTACTGTTGCTGTCCTGTACTTCTTAGGTAATATACCTTTAGAAAGTCCATCCTCATATCATTGTCCTTCAGAATTACAATTGCCTGAAATTATACACAGTTGTACTTTGCATTATTTTTTTCTATTTCTTAGTGTTTGGGCTATTTAAAAGGGGGAAGAGAAAACTAACCTAGTCCCCAGTCATTTTGAGATAGATGATTTCAAAATACAACAAAAGATCCTAAATTTTAAGGACAATAGGCCTAAGAGCAGATAAATTAAGGCATAAAAAGCCAAATTCAGGATGACACGAGAGAAAGAATATTGAAGGGATGTAGCATTAAAAATCAATTACAGACTGTAAAAGGATACCATATTTTAACAAAAGCAAAAACAAACATTTATATTTAAAATACATCTTTTGAATGTTTTAAAAATTTCTCACTCTCCCTCCAAGTTTTCAATGACTTACCTCACACAATAGCTAGATTAGAAAAATTGCAAACTTTTTTTCTTACTTCAGTTTTTCCCTCCTTGAATAAATCATTTGAACTAGCAATCAGAAAGCTTAAAATGCAACTTTGACTTTACATGTCCTCTGCTAAAGATTGTTCACTGGTGTCCCATTGTTTACATAATCCCCAAACTTTTGTTATGCAATCAATAACTATCTTTCTTCAGGTTTCATTTTACTATTGTTTCACACTTACCCTTCCCCACAGCACAAATCTTGCCCATCCTCGAATACAACTTGTCTTTTATACCTCTATGCCTTTCATTATGCATTTCTTCTTTCTAGAACCCCATCAAATATTTTTGTTCATTTTTATGATTATTATTTATCTTTTATGACCGATTTCAGGTTTTACTTGTCCTTGAAAATCTTGCCTACACACTCCTTTTTTGTATTATTGCTTATTCATGTATGCCTCAGTCTTAGTGGAGAACATATCAACGTGTCAATATTTCTTCCTTAACAGACATAACATTTTCTGAGTTGTAAAAATGTACTCATGTTTTTTTCCCCTCTGCATCTGGAGTACTGCAAGCAATCAATAACATACTTTTGATCTAAACTCGGCCCATGCTATTTGGCAAGAAACTCTGTCAACTGATTGAACACATAGAGATGAATAATATATAAACCTGTATTGATTAGAAGACAAACATGCTTTATTGAGAAAGCAAAATTTTATCATATTATATAGTGTAAATAGAGCAAGATAATTCAAGGGGCACATTCAGGGAAAAACTAATTTGAGAAGTTGATGAAGACTGCTGGGCTGGGATATTTATATTCTTGTCACTGGAAGAGTAAGATAAGCCAAAATTAGAGTTGTCATAACACAAACTGAAACTGAGTGTGAGACTGAGACAGAAATATGATGCCACCACTTCCATTTGCACAAATTATGGTAACTTCAAATGAACAATTACAATTCTGAAGTATTATTTTTGGTTAACTTTGGAAGAGGAGTTTCTTTTGACTTGTTCCAAGTAATAAGGACAGGCTTGGGTTTAGTTGTTTTTAAAAGAGCTTTGATGAACCTGCAGTCTCTAGGAAATGTTAGTGTAGAAGACATTTTTATATCACCCAGAGAGGAGTCCTATTCACAGTAAAAAAATTATATACTTGCAAATGCACATTTTCCTGCTGTTATATTTGTGCTCATGGCTGAATTGAATGAAATCCATTAACCAGGAAACATGAAGCTTGTGTCCTCTTATTTTTGAACTTTGAGTTATGTCATGAGGTTGCTGAAGTGATTGGTTTCCTGATGAATAACTATTATTAGTATAAGTGACTAGAAGACCAACATTACAATAGAGTTGACCTTATCAATGAAGCAATGAAATACATTCCCAGATTAAGTAAAACAAAGGCCTCACCACAAAGGTGTATAAATCCTTTGATAGCAGGAAATAACATTTCACTTAATTTTCTGTTTATGATCTATTAAAATTTATCTATTTTAATAACAAACACACTGTATAACAGTATGTTTTAAACATTACATTAAATTGTGATAAATATACCCTTAGGCATAGTAATAACACAGTAAGCACAAATTATTGTTGTCACCATTGTCATCATCATCGAGTTAAGAAATACTTCATTTCTAATGAAGTATAACAAATCAGCTTATTAACATTACTGCTTTTTTTTTAAAAAAAAGTTAAGATATACGGTGGTTTTCTGAAAAGTATATTGGGATTAGAGTGATAGTTGAGTTAATGCTCCTGCTCTAGCACTTATTTAGTAAGTGAATATTGCAGAATAAATTCATTAACTTCTTCCAAACCCGATTTTCTTTATTGCACAATATGAATAATAATGTCTATTCTACTTCTTCCAAAGTTTAGAGTATATTGTGTTGTAGATGTTTAAAAAATAGAAAGTGTTTTATTATTTCTGTTGTGTTTACCTAGTCTTAGTGCTCTATAGTTGAGGACAAAATATGATAATTATATTAAATTATGAAATCAATAAGTTATTAAGTATTACATATTAAAAATCATGAATTTGCAGCTCTTGAAGATTAAATTCTTACAGTTATTACAATTAGAAAAATGGGGAACACAAACATGATTATAGTTTGTTAGCACATGTTTAACTATAAGAATAGAGCTCTACCACAGACTTTGGTCAGAAGCCTATAATCCCCACACTTCCTTCTGAAGTAAAATTTGTAAGTGTCAATATACCAATTTTTATTATTACTTCTATTGTTTAAATTTAGGTTGGGTCATGGTGATCACAATTTGTTGCCATCTGGCAGCTGTTTGCCAGCATGTGCGAAATAAGTTTTTCATCTCATTCAAGTTCTAAGTGGACAGATGGCCACACTGAAAAATAACCATGACGTTCGTAACTAATTGATATCCTTTCTGGGATACTCAGCTGAGAAATCAGAAACTGAATGTGTTTCTGAGACTGAACTCTTTAGTTACCTCATAGGGAAAAACTGGCTATAAGTTTTAAATATAAGATATTATCTAAATATGTGACTTTGCAAAAAGTGGAGAAAGGTATCCTCAGAGAGTAAGGTTTGAAATAAATAAAATCGCATGTGTGCATGTGTGATTAATAGTAATGACTCAAAAGATAAACATTTAATTCTATATCCCTAAGTAATATTAAACATAATTAAAAGAACATAATTAACTTCTTTTTTCATCAAATTTGTTTTTTAAATCTAGCATTACAAATTTTTAAGTGTGATTGGTATAATTAAATAAGCTTTCATTTCCTTCCCAAATTCTTAGTGCCTTTGTAAATACATAGCTAGCTCTGCTGTCAACACAGAGTTCTTAGCTACCTTAGGAGAAGACTCTCTTCTGTAGTTCCCTACAGAACACTAAATCAGATTCACTGCATAAGTCTTCTGTCATAACAATTTTGTCTACAACCATTTATCTTGGAAAATATCTTTTAGTCTATTTTCCATTTAGCATTTCCCCAGAGCAAGGGATTTTTAAGATAACACTAGAAGCTGTTTACACATAACAAATGATTATGGATCCAAATTTCACACAATGTTTCTGAATAGTAATACATCTATACTCCTCAGGAGAACTATAACATTTAGAAAACTAATTATGATTTACCATAATATGTAACATTTCTCTAACTTAAAAAATATTTTACCTTTAAAAATGGTATATTTGAGTTTATATATATATATATATATATATATATATATTTAAATAGATTTAAATGATCTCTAGGTACATTTATTGATTTATTTTCAATTCACCATATATTACAAAATTATTGCCTTTGAAAAGAATATCTCCTTATAGAAACTATCATTGGCAAAGTAATGAATTATGGTACATCTCCTAAAAGATTTTCTGGTTTCTCAAATGATTAGAAAGTTTTGCAACAATATATAATTATTAAATATCTTAATATTTGCATTGAAAAATCAAGATCTTAAATTTCATTGCAACTATGAAACATATTGGAAACTTAAAACATATGTTTATGTATATATGAATAAAGTAGAAGTTATTCTAATGTTTTCTATAGCATTAGCAGTCTTAGTGCTCTGTAATTGGTGACAATTTCAACTGAGCTTAGAATCTTCCACTACGCTTAAGTACCCAGTTTAGCATTGCATTAATATGTTAAAATGTTCAAGTTATAGTATAGTAACTAGCATGCCTCCAGTTTCTTCCACGTCACATGAAGGATAAAAAAAAATAGTGATTTTTTATTAAACACTGTATATACAACAGTATATCATTATATAGATATTTTACATATATAAATATATCCCTAATTAGAACACACCAAGGTACATTTTATTATTGCCATTAAAAAATGACCATTAGATATGTTAGGTAAATATGCAAAATCAGATAGCAAGCAGCAAAGCCTACCCTGGAAAGGACTTTATTTTCACTACAAAGTACTCTCTTCCTGATTCTATAGAACAATTCTAAAATGTTCCACAAGGAAGCTACCAAAGAATTATTGAGCTTTGTTTCTAATTAGCAATACCAAAACCAAATAAAGTAAAAAAAAACTATACACCAAATATGTCTGTGGATGGGAACACAAAAACCCTAAGCCAAATATAAGCAAATCAAATCCAGCAATGTATAAAATAATTATACAACATAAAAAAGTTGGATTTACTCCAGGTATAAAGGACTGGTTCAACTTTCAAAATTAATCACTGTAATTCACCAATCAAAAACCAAAAAAGAAAAATTACGTGATCTTGTAAATGAATGCAGAGAAAAGCATTTGGCGAAATACAATGACCATTTCTGATTTTTAAAAAAAACTATTTGCATTGTTCAACACCTGCCTATGAGTGAGAACATGCAGTGTTTGGTATTCTATTATTGTGTCAATTTGCTGAGAATGATGGCTTCCAGATTCATCCATGTCCCTACAAAGGACATGAACTCATCCTTTTTTATGGCTGCATATTATTCCATGGTGTATATGTGCCACATTTTCTCTGTCCAGTCTATCATTGATGTGAATTTGGGTTGGTTCCAGGTCTTCGCTATTGTAAACAGTGCCGCGATGAACATACGTGTGCATGTGTCTTTATAATAGAACAATTTATAATCCTTTGGGTATATACCCAGTAATGGGATTGCTGGGTCAAATGGAATTTCTGTTTCTAGATGCTTGAGGAATCACCACACTGTCTTCCACAATGGTTGAACTAATTTATACTCCCACCAACAGTATAAAAGTGTTCCTATTTCTCCACATCCTATCCAGCATCTGTTGTCTCCAGATTTTTTAATGATCGCCATTCTAACTGATGTGAGATGGTATTTCAATGTGGTTTTCATTTGCATTTCTCACCAGTGATGATGAGCATTTTTTCATATGTTTTTTGGCCTCATAAATGTTTTCTTTTGAAAAGTGTCTGTTCATATCTTTCACCCACTTTCAAATGGGTTTGTTTTTTTCTTGTCAATCTGCTTTAGTTCTTTGTAGATTCTGGATATTAGCCTCTTGTCAGATGGGTAGATTGCAAAAATTTGTTCCCATTCTGTTGGTTGCATGTTCACTCTGATGATTGTTTCTTTTGTTGTGCAGAAACTCTTAGGTTTAATTAGATCCTATTTGTCTATTTTGGCTTTTGTTGCCATTGCTTTTGGTGTTTTAGTCATGAAGTCCTTGCCTATACCTATGTCCTGAATCGTATTGCCTAGGTTTTTTTCTAGGATGTTTATGGTCTTAGGTCTTATGTTTAAATCTTTAATTCATATGGAGTTAATTTTAGTGTAAGGTATAAGGAATGGGTCCAGTTTCAGCTTTCTGCACATAGCTAGCCAGTTTTCCCAACACCATTTATTAAATAGGGAATCCTTTCCCCATTGCTGTTTTTGTCAGGTTTGTCAAAGATCAGATGGCTGTAGATGTGTGGCATTCCTTCTGAGTCCTCTGTTGTGTTCCATTGGTCTATATATGTTTTGATATGGGGAACATCACACGCTGGGGTCTATTGGGGGTTGGGGGGCTAGGGGAGGGACAGAGGAGTGTTGGGAAGTTGGGGAGGGATAACATTGGGAGAAATGCCTGAGTAGGTGATGGGGAGATGGAGACAGCAAACCACCATGGCGTGTGTGCACCTATGCAACAGTCCTCCAAGATCTGCACATGTACCCCAGAACTTAAAGTACAATAAAAAAAAGAGCTCAAACAACTCAATAGGAAAATATTTAATAATATGATTTAAAATGGGCAAAAGATTTCAATAGACATTTCCCAAAAGAAGACACACAAAAGGCAAACAGATACTGTATATAAAAGTGTGCTCAACATCATTGATTATTAGAGAAATGCAAATCAAAACTACAATGAAATATCATCTCACCCCAGTAAAAGTGGCTTTTATTTAAAAGACAGGCAATAACTAATGCTAGTGAGATTGTGGAGAAAGGGGAACTCTCATACACTGTTGGCAGGAATGTAAATTAGTACAACCACTATGGAGAACAGTTTGAAGATTCCTCAAAAAATTAAAAATGGAAGTATCATGAGATCCAGCCATTCTACTGCTAGACATATATCCCAAAGAATGAGAATCAGTATATCAAAAAGATATTTGCACTTCCATTTTTATTGCAGCACTGTGCATAGTAGCCAAGACTTGGAATCAACCTAAATGTCCATCAACACATGAATGGCTTAAGAAAATGTGATACATATATACAATGGAGTTCTATTTATCCATAAAAAGGAATGAGATTCTGTAACTTGCAGCAACATGGATAGAACTGGAGGATATTACACTAAGTGAAATAAGCCAGGCATGAAAAGACAAACTCCACATGTTCTCAGTCATTTGTGAGAACCAAAAATTAAAACTATCGAACTCATGGAGATAGAAAGTAAAATGATGGCACCCAGACACTGGAGAGGGTAGTGGGGAGGTGGAGGAGGTGGGGGACGTTAATCGGTGAAACAATATAGTTAGATACTATGAGTGAGATCTAGTATTTGATAGCGCAGCAAGGTGACTACAGGCAGCAATAATTAGTACCTTTTAGAATGACTAAGATAGTACACTTGGAATGTTCATAACACAAAGAAATGATGAATGTTGGAGATGAAAGATACTCAGTTTACCCTGATATATTATATATTATATGCCTGCGTCAAAATACTTCATGTACTTCACAAATATATATACCTACTATATGCTTATACCCATTAAAAATTTTTTAAAAAATTAAGGCAAAAAAAAAACTGTTAGAAAATTAGACATATAAAGGGATATCTTCAATCTGATAAAGAATATCTAAAAACATACTTTCAGGTAGAATTATACTTGATGCAACAAAAAAAGATCTCAGGCACATATCCCTGATGAACATAGATGCAAAACTCTTTAATAAAATACTATCGCTGGGCACAGTGGCTTACACCTGTAATTCTAGCATTTTGGGAGGCTGAGGTGGGCAGATCACAAGGTCAGGAGTTTGAGACCAGCCTGACCAACATGGAGAAACTCTGTCTCTACTAAAAATACACAAATGTGCTGGGGATGGTGGTGCATGCCTGTAATCCCAGCTACTCAGGAGGCTGAGGCAGAAGAATCTCTTGAACCTGGGAGGCAGAGGTTGCAGTGAGCTGAGATCATGTTGCTGCACTACAGCCTAGGTGACAAGATCAAAACTCCATCTCAAAAAATAAATAATAAAAAATAAAACACTATCAAACCAAATCCAGCAGTACATCAAACAGCTTATCCACCATGATCAAGTTGGCTTCATACCTGGGATGCAGGGCTGGTTCAACATATGCAAATCAATAAACACAATTTATCACATAAACAGAACTAAAGACAAAAACCACAATTATCTCAATAGACACTGAAAAGTTCTTCACTAAAATTCAACATCCCTTAATGTTAAAAACTCTCAACAAAATAGGTATTGAAGGAACACACCTCAAAATAATAACAGCCATTTATGACAAATCCACAGGCCATTTAATAATGAATGGGCAAAAGCTGGAAGCATTCCTGTTGAAAACTAGCACAAGACAAGCATGCCCTTTCTTATCACTCTTATTCAATATCATATTGAAAGTTCTGGCCAGGGCAATTATGCAAGAGAAAGAAATAAACCTATTCAAATAGAAAGAGAGGAAGTCAAATTGTCTTTGTTTGCAGATGAGATGATCCTACACCTAGAAAACACTATCAACTCTGTCCAAAAGCTTCTGACACTGATAAGTAACTTCAATAGTCTCAGGATACAAAGTCAATGTGCAAAAGTCACAAACATTTCTATACATTAATAGGCAAGCAGAGACCCAAATAATGAATGAACTCCTATTCACAATGGCCAAAAAGAGAATAAAATACCTAGGAATAGAGCTAACAAGGGGTGGGAAGTACCCCTTCAAGGAGAACTACAAACCACTGCTCAAGGAAATCAGAGAGGACCCAAACAATTAGAACAACATTTCATGCTCCTGGATAGGAAGAATCAATATTGTGAAAATGGCCATATTGTCCAAAGCAATGTATAGATTCAGTGCTATTCCCATTAAACTACCATTTACATTCTTTACAGAATTAGAAAAAAAGGCTATTTTGAAATTCATATAGAACCAAAAAAGAGCTCATATTTCCAAGACAGTCCTAAGCAAAAAGAAGAAGCCTGGAGGCATCAGGCTACTGGACTTCAAACTATAAGGCTACGGTAAGCAAACCAGCATGGTACTGATACAAAAACAGGCACATAGACCAATGGGACACAACAGATAACTCAAAAATAAAACCACACGTCTACAACCACATGATCTTCAACAAATCTGACAAAAACAAGCAATGGGGAAATGATTCCGTATTTAATAAATGGTGCTGGGAGAGCTGGCTAGCCATATACAGAAAATTGAAACTGTACCTTCCTTATACCTTATACAAAAATGAACTCAAGATGGATTACAAACTTAAATGTAAAACCCAAAGCTATAAAAACCCTAGAAGAAAATCTGAAAAATACCATTCATGATATAGGCATGGGCAAATATTTTATAATGAAATCACTGAAAGCATTTGCAACAGAAGTGAAAGTTGACAAGTGGGATCTAATTAAACTGAAGAGCTTCTGCACAGCAAAAGAAACTATCATCAGAGAAAACAGACAACCTACAGAATAGGAGAACATTTTGCAATCTACCCATCTGATAAAGGTCTAATATCAAAAATCTATAAGAAACTTAAGCAAATTTACAAGGAAAAAAAAAACTGCATTAAAAAGTGGGCAAGGAAGTGAACAGACACTTCTCAAAAGAAGACATACATGCCATGCAGCCAACAAACATGATAAAAAGCTCAACACCATTGATCATTAGAGAAATGCAAATCAAAACCACAATGAGATACTATCTCTTGCCAGTGAGAATGGTATTAAGAATTCAAGAAACAACAGATGCTGACAAACTTGTGGAGAAATAGAATGCTTTTACACTGTTGGTGGGAATGTAAATTAGTTCAACCATTGTGAAAGACAGTGTGGTAATTTCTCAAAGATTTAGAACCAGAAATACTATTTGATTCAGCAATCCCATTACTGGATATATACCCTAAAACATAGAAATTATTCTGTTATAAATATACATGTACATGTATATTCACTAAAGCAATAGCAAAGACATGAAATCAACCTAAATGCCCATCGGTGATAGACTGCGTTAAAAAAATATGGTACATATACACCATGGAATACTATGCATCCATAAAAAGGAATGAGATCATGTCTTTTAAAGAGACAATGGATGAAGCTGGAAGCCATTTTCCTCAGCAAGCTAACACAGGAACAGAAAAACAAACACAGCATGTTCTCACAAGTGGGAGCTGAACAATAAGAACACATGCAAAACAGGGAGGGGAACAGTGTACAGCCTGGTGAAGAGCAGGAGGGTGGGTAGAGCATCAGGAAAAATAGCTAATACATGCAGGGTTTAATATCTAGGGGATGGGATAATAGATGCAACAAACCACCATGGCACACATTTACCTATGCTACAAACCTGCACATTCTGCACATGTACTCCAGAAGTTAAAATAATAATAAAAATCTAGAAAAAGCAACAATGTTATCTCTCACCATTCTTATTCAATGTTAAAATAGAGTAGCCAAAACAATAATGAAGAGGCAGCACAATGTTGGAGAACTCTCACTATCTGTTTAAAGACTCCCTGTAAGGCTATAGCAATCAAGAAAGACTGGTATTGGTAAAATAACAGATACATTGATCAAAGATCTAAAATATGGAGGCTAGAAATAAGCAAGAAAAATATGATAAACTAATTTTTGACAACAGAGTAAAGACATTTCAATAAATGAAAAAATAGTGGCTGGAAGAGTTAAAAACCTCCATCCCAAAATGTGAATCTAGATACAGACCTTAGACCTTAGACAAAAATTGACTCAAAATAAATTTAAACCAAAATGAAAATGCACAACTAAAAAAATTAAGAAGAAAGCACAGGAGAAAATATACATGACCTTGAGCTTGGTAATACCTTTTAAGAAATAACAGCAATAATATTATTCATAGAAGAGCCCAATTACTATTTGACTTCATTAAAATTAAAGACTATCCTGTAAAACATACTATTAAGAGAATAAAAAGACAAACTGCAGACTGGAAGAAAAAATTGGCAACATACACATCTGATAGAGGATTTCTATCCAAACAGAGCACACTTAAAACTCAACAATATTAAAACAAACAACCCAATTAAAAATTGGGTAAAGGGTCCGAACTGATACCTGACCAAAATGATATGCAGATTGGCAATAATCATATTAAAAGATGCTCAATATAATTTTCCATTTGTGTACTACAAATTGAAACAACTATGAGGTACTACAACACATCTAATAGCATAACCAAAATCAATATGTATATAGTATACATTGATTATACTATTGATATATGGTATAATCAAATATAATCAAAATCAAATTATTAGTATAATGAAAATATTAACTGTTGATAATGATCCAGAGCAAGATGAACTCTCAGTCTCTGTGCATGTATCATGGAATACTATGTAGTCATGAAAAAGAATGAAATAATGTTTTCTGCAGCAACTTTGGTGGGGTTGAAGGCAATTATTCTGTGATGCAACTCAGGAATGAAAAACCAAACACTGCATGTTTTCACTTACAAGTGGGAGTTAAGCTATGGGTCTGCAAAGGCATTCAGAGTAGACATTGGAAACTCAGAATAGGGGAAGATAGTGGGAGTGATGGATTAAAAACTATCTATTGGGTATAACATATATCACTTGGGTGATGGGTATGGTAAAATCCTAGCCCTCACCACTACACAATTCATTCACATTAAAAAAAAGTTGTACTTCTAAAGCTATTGCAATAACAAAATAAAATAATGGTACAGCCACTTTGTAAAACAATTTGGCAGTGTTTTGGAAACTAAACATAGTCTTCCTATATGATCCAGTAATCATGATCCTAGTTAGATTTAAAAACTTGTGTTCATACAAAAACTGCACAAGAATGTTTATAGTAGTTTTGTTTATAATGGACCCAACTGGAAGCAACTGATAGTCTTTCAGTTTATGAATGAATAAATAAACTTGGACCTGCCTGCAATGGAAAATTATTCAGTGATAAAAAGAAATTCATTATCAAGTGATAAAAAGACATGGATCAATCTTAAGTTTATACTGCTACTGGAAAGAAACTAATCTAAACGAGCTACATACTGTATAATTTACAGTATGTAAAGACCTACTTACCATTCTGGAAAATGGTAAACTATAGAGATGGTGAAAAAATCAGTGGTTGCCAAAGGTTTGGTGCAGACAGGCATACTGAATAGACAAAACATAGGGCTATGCACAGGTTGGTGAAATTATTATATAAAATACTATAATGGTGAACACAAGGCATTAAAAGATTCAACCTCTATAGTACACACAGCAAATTTAAAGCATGAAAATTAATAAAAATATCATTTAATAAGCCAGAGGGATCTCAGCATGAAATGGAGAATGTGACAAAATAACCTCAATGTATTAAAACTGTATGAAGCAACCTCTCTGAAGGGGATGGCAGAATAAATCTCTAACCTAAATAAATTTAAAATTGCAAGGAGTGTGTAAGACTAAAGGCAAAGAAATCATATATAAGCACTGTATTCTCTGTGATAAAGATGTTCTTTCCCAAGGGGTTAGGGGTTAATAATTCTGAAATTACTATATACGTATAATGGAATTGAAAGTCTAAGTGAATGAAACATGTTCTGAACCAGGTTTTTCAATGTTGGAATGAAATGTTACACATAAGGAAGAAGAAGCTACATTGATCTATGTTGTAAAAGATCAGGATAGGCTGGGTGCATGGCTCATGTCTGCAATCCCAGCACTTTGAGAGGTCAAGGCAGGAAGATCACCTCACATCGGAGTTCGAGCCCAGCCTGGCCAACATGGTGAATCCCCATCTTTACTAAAAATACAAAAATTAGCTGGGGATGGTGGCACACACCTGTGATCCAGCTACTCAGGAGGCTGAGACAGGAGAATCACTTGTACTTGGGAAGCAGAGGTTGCCATGAGCCAGGATCAGGCCACTGCATTCCATCCTGGGGGAAAAAAAAAAGAAAGATAGATTAGGGTAAGAGACGTCTACATAAATGTATGTTTAGCTTTGCATTGATATAGATATTAACATGACTATAAATAGATATACCTACATACACGGTTTAGTAAACACACATATATGTCCTCATTGTGTCAGTTGAGACCTTAATGTGACATTTTTAGTAGCTTTGGGCATAAGAAATGCTGTGATTTTCTTATTTGGAAAATGGTATTGAAAGCAACTAGATTTGGTTTTCCATACCATTTTCCAAATAAGAAAACCACAGTATTTCTCAGAGTAAATGATTCCATAACTGCAGCAGGAAATACACAGAATAACTGTGAAGCATTTTGAAGAATCAGAAAGTAGTAAAGAATCCAAAAATCAAAACAAGAGCCCTTATATTGATGGAGGTATATTGAAGGGATAAAGAAACCAACTGAAAGAGTCCCAATGCCAAATCTTAACTAGACCAATAAAATAAAGTAATCTTAGATTGTAATCCAAAGTATAATATCCAGGAGGTTATACTGATAAAAATAAATACTAAATAATGGGAAAAGAGGCCAATTTTCTAGCAGAAGAATTACTTTAGATACTTCACCATTAAAAATGGGAACATATCTCCTCACTCGGTTAGTGTAGTGTGTACATGGTGACTTCCCTCCAAAGTGTACAGAATGGAGAATGAGAAACAAAAGAAAAATGAGTTAATTTACGGTACTGAAACCTGATAAGCACTACCTAAGCCAGGTGATTAAGATGTCATATTGAAAACCCTGGTTATGGTTTAATAAGTATTGCAATTTACTTATGTGATTTCAAAAGTCTCCCCAAAATCTCTTATCCTAGTCTAATCAAATACCAAAAAAAAAAAAAGATAAATCCCATTTTGGAATCATTCCACAAAATAATTAATACTTCTCAAAACTGTCAAAGTCATCAAAAACAAGGAATTCGTCAGAGAAACTGTCACAGTCAAAAGAACTCTATGAAAACATCAATAATAAATGTAATGTGGAATCCTCAGTGGATATTGGAACAGAAAAAGAGATTAGGGAAAAACTAAAGTTCTAAATAATGCATGTTCCTTTGTTAATAAGAATTTATCAATATTTAAATTAATTTTGACAAGTGTAACATAATAATGAAAGATGTTAAAAATAAATGCAGCTGAATTTGGGGTACACAGGAACTCCCTGTATTATCTTTGCTATAATTTTGTAAATCTAAAATAATCAAAATGTCAGATTGTATATATTTTTTCTATTACCAGTGTAAAAATGTACAAAATATATTAGTAAAATAATTTAAATATATAAAATGTATCTAATGCAATAAAGTAAATTTCTAGTGGCTTAATGTGTCTTACATACACATTCATTTTAGATAAAATAATGAACCAAAAGTTATATGTATCTAACCTCTGAAATAGTATATAGAATATAACTAAATATTTTATTGCTCTATTCTAGTAGTAATCTTTTCCAGGTTTCTATCGCTGTATCATCCACACTTACTTCAAGTGTCATATGCATGTGTGTTGTTTTAACTAATATAAAAGTGTCAAGATCTGAGAATTGTATACATTCCAACTCTGCATGGCATCATATAACATAATTTGTGGCTTGTTACTCAAACAATATTTAATGAAATAATGACCAAATAAATAATAAGTACATTTTGTCTGAGCATATTAAAATGAATGTAATATCAAAACAGCATCAGATATCACTGTAGAAGAGTTTAAGTTGTTAAAAACCAAACTTTTTCATTGCAAATGTGGAAATATTTCCTTGTTTGCTGTCATGTAATATCATATAAGATGGTTTTAAAATTAATAGGATATATCAAATTGATATAATTTAATAATAATTAAGAATCTGAGATCATGGAAAAATATGTCTTCAAAAATGAAACAGGTGCATACATCAAATTATCATGTGAATTATGGTACTCAAATGTCTTTATACATTTCAAAAGTTTCCTGCAAATATATATTCAAGTTTTCAGTAGGTTAAAAACCACAGAACTATACATTTTTAAATGCTGAATATTATGGTATGTGAATTATGTCTCAATTTTAAAAATGTTAAGCAAATATAAAGATTTTAAGTAAGTGATTCCATTCATAAACATGGCATTTTCAAATTTTAAAAAGTTAATTATATAAAAACACAGCAATTGGTGAATACATTATTTATAATGCAAAGACAAGTGTAAAGCATTTTTATGAGTATTGACAGAGCAACACATGTGTTGTATTAAATATATCTTTATTTGCATCTTTGTAAATAACAATGGCAATTTTTATAACATGGTTTTTTTATAATGTCAAAATAGGCATATGTAAGCATAAGACATTGCTTTGAAGTAATGTTCAGCCAAAGTAGTTAAATGAGAAGTCAGTAGGAATCAGACCAATTATTTGCTTTACATGACTTAGATTAACCTAACAATAGATTTTTAGAGGATCAGGAAAAATATTTGGATACAATGTTTCAGGTAATTCTCTACAAATACTAGTTCTCTCAGCAGTGTTTTTGAAAGGCATTGGGAGATAGCAATTGAGACTGAATACCCAATAAAATCTAGACAGCAAATAATCTCTCTACTGCCATTTAAAAGAATAATCAATGCTATGCTGAATAGGAGTTGTGAGAGTGGGCATTCTTGTTTTATACCGGTGTTCAAGGGGAATGCTTCCAGCTTTTGCCTATTCATTATGGTATTGGCTGTGAGTTTATCATAAATGACTCCTGTTATTTTGAGGTATGTTCTTTCAATACCTAGTTTATTGAGAGTTTTTAACATGAAGCGATGTTGAATTTTATCTAAGGCCTTTTCTGCATCTATTGAGATAATTACATAGTTTTTGTCTTTAGTTCTGTTTATGTTGTGAATTATGTTTATTTATTTGCATGTTGAACCAGCCTTGCATCCCAGGGATGAAGCCAACTTGATCATACAGGATAAGCTTTTAGATGTGCTGCTGGATTTGGTTTTCCAGTATTTTATTGAGGATTTTTGCATCTATGTTCTTCAAGGATATTGCCCTTAAGTTTTCTTTTTTTGTTGTATCTCCTCCAGGTTTTGGTATCAAGATGATCTTGGCATTATTAAATGAGTTTGGGAGAAGTTCCTCCTTTCATTTGTTTGGAATAGTCTTAGAAGAAATAGTACTAGCTTTTATTTGTACCTCTGGTAGAATTCAACTGTAAATACATCTGGTACTGGGCTTTTTTTGGTTTGTTGGCTATTTATTACTGCCTCAATTACAGAACTCATTATTGTTCTATTCAGAGATTCAACATTTTTCCTGGCTCAGTCTTCAGATGGTGTATGTGTTCAGAAATTTATCCATTTCTACTAGATTTTCTGGTTTGTTTGTATAGAGGCATTCACAGTATTTTCTGATAGTTGTTTGTATTTCTGTGGGTCAGTGGTGATATCCCCCTTATCATTTTTTATTTTATCATTTGATTCTTCTCTCATTTCTTGATAGTCTAGATAACAGCCTAATATCCAGAATCTACAAGGAACTTAAACAAAGGTACAAGAAAAAACAAAACAAAACCCAACCCCATTAAAAAGTGGGCAAAGGACAGGAACAGACATTTTTCAAAAGAAAACATTTATGTGGCCAACAAACACGTGAAAAAAAAAAAAGAGCTCAACATCACTGATCATTAGAGAAATGCAAATAAAAACCACAATGAGATACCATCACACACCAGTTACAATGGTGAGTATTAAGAAGTCAAGAAACAACAGTTGCTGGTGAGGCTGCAGAGAAATAGGAAGGCTTTTACATTGTTGGTGGGAATGTAAATTAGTTCAAACGTTGCAGAAGATAGTGTGACAATCCCTCAAAGACCTAGAATCAGACATACCATTTGACCCAGCAATCCCATTACTGGGTATATGCCCTAAGAAATATAAATCTTTGTATTATAAAGATACATGCATGTGTATGTTCATTGCAACACTATTCACAATAACAAAGACATGGAATCAACTCAAATGCTTATCAATGATAGACTGGATAAAGATAATGTGGTACATATACATCATAGAATACTATGCAGCCATAAAAAGGAATAAGATCATGTCCTTTTCAAGGACATGAATGGAACTGAAAGCCATTATGCTCCACAAACTACCACAGGAGCAGAAAACCAAATATCGCCTGTTTTTACTTATAAACGGGAGCTGAACAATGTGAACACATACACACAGAGTGGGGACCAACACACAGTGGGGCCTGTCAGGGTAGAAGAGGAGAAGGCATCAGATAAAAGTAGCTAATTCATGATGGACTTAATACCTAGGTTATGAGTTGCTAATTGCAGCATATCACCATGGCACATGTTTACCTATGTAATAAACGTGCATATCCTGCACATGTACCCTGGAACTTAAAATTTAAAAAAATAATAATCAGGTGCCTTAACCATTTGCTGATGAGAGGGTAGGCTTTATATTCTCTGTATAAATTAAAGCAGAAAAGATACATCTTTAATTAGACAAAGCAAAAAACTGAGGATTTAAAATTTCTGCAAAAAGTCATTGTGGATCTGTTTTTTTTTTTTTGAGACAGAGTTTCACTCTTGTTGCACAGGCTGGAGTGCAATAGCGTGATATCGGCTCACCGCAACCTCCGCCTCCTGGGTTCAGGCAATTCTCCTGCCTCAGCCTCCCGAGTAGCCGGGACTACAGGCATGCGCCACCATGCCCAGCTAATTTTTTTGTATTTTTAGTAGAGACGGGGTTTCACCATGTTGACCAGGATGGTCTCGATCTCTTGACCTCGTGATCCACCCGTCTCGGCCTCCCAAAGTGCTGGGATTACAGGATCTGTTTTTTTAAAATAACAAACATGGAATTCTAACATCCTTGATTTCTATTTCTTAGAGCATAGAGAACTAATTCATCCTGAATGTATAATAAAACATCTAACTCAGTAACAATTCTCAGTAAAGCACCCACAAAATATGAACCTGTGACAAATTGTTCACAATATTCTTTAAAGAATTTGAACTATACATACATATAGATAAGCAAAAAAGTTAGTGTTTTATATGATATTATTCACCATAACCTTGTTCGTATAGATAGAAACATTTCAAAATTTATTATTAGAATAGCGTAGTCCTGTTTGTGGAATCTATTAAAGAAGAATACTGGTGATCCAAAAAGGTAATTTAAAATTTTTCTAAAAGTCATCTGCATACAGCTATTTCCTTTATGGTAAGTTCATATGATCAGTTCATGCTGAAGTAATAGCAAATGTTCCAGGCACTAATGACAAAAAATGGGGAGTGAAATTTATTTCTTCTTTAATCCTCCAGGAAATTATTCTGATTTTTCAAGAAAAAAATTAATAATAGTGCTATTCTTGCAATCAGGTTTCTGTCTCTGTTAATGGAACACTATCCATCCTATAACTCAATCAGTAACTTGATTGGCATATTGGAATTATCCTTACTAACACATACAATCAAAGAAACCACAAATGCAAGTTGTATTGTCCTCCATAATGCACAATATAAAGCTGCTCTTATAGCTGTTCCTTTACTATTATGTATTTGTCCTTCTCAGTGGACTAGGCGCTCTCTAAGACAAAAGACCATATCTCACTTTCCCTCATTACGTTTCTCTGGACACTTGGCACAAATTTTGACACATTTTAAGTTTTCAATATGTGTTTACTGAATTTAAAACAAATCTTCATTTCCTGTGAATTCCAAGTCATTAATATATTTATTATCTGTTGGCCTCTCTCCGTCCTCACTGTAATAGCTTCCATTATCATCCTGTCACTTCTAGTCTTATTTATATTTAATCTTTTCTCTGTATTGCAGTGAGAGAGGGTGTTTTTTTGTTGTTTATTTTATTGCTTTGTGTTTTTTTTTTTAGATGGAGTCTCACTCTGTCACCCAGGCTGGAGTGCAATGGTGCAATCTCGGCTCACTGCAACCTCTGCCTCCCAGGTTCATGGGATTCTCCTGCCTCAGCCTCCTGAGTAGCTGGGATTACAGGCACACACCACCGAGCCTGGCTAATTTTTGTATTTTTAGTAGAGATGGGGTTTCACCATGTTGGTCAGGCTGGTCTCGAACTCCTGACCTCATGATCTTCCTGTCTTGGCCTCCCAAAGTGCTGGGATTATAGCCATCAGCCACTGTGCCTGGCCCAGAGAGGTTTTTTTTAACCTATGTCTCTTATCTTCCAGCCATAAATTTAACGGACTTCAATGGCTCACTAATGCTCTTGTGATACAGTTATTTGTTGTTGCTGTTGTTTATGGAAAACTGTAACTGTTCATTTTGCCACTTGGCTAACATCACCAGTTTAACCATACCTCTTACTGAACCTCTGTATTCTAGACATATAGAACCTCCTCCATGTTCTTGAACATGTTATTTATTGATTTACCTGTAAGGTTCATAGTATCTTTTCTGATGAAAACACCCTTCCATTAAACTTTTCTTGGCTAACACCAAATATTATCCATGTCTCAGACATCAGTAATAAAATATAGATGCAGTAAATTATTATATAGTTTGAATATATGTGTTTCTTCAAAATGTATATGTTTATAATCACCAGTGTGATACTATTAAGTAGTAGGACCTTTAGCACATTATTAGGTCATGAAGGGTCTGCCCTCATAAATAAATTAGTGCTCTTATAAAAGGGATTTAAGGGCTAGGCATGGTGGCTCACACCTGTAATCCTAACACTTTGGGAGGCTGAGGCAAATGGATTGCTTGAGCTCAGGAGTTAGAAACCAGCCTGCAACATGGTGAGATCCCATCTCTACTAAAAATACAAAAATAATTAGCCAGGAGTGGTGGCACATGCCTGTGGTCCCAGCTACTCAGGAGGCTGAGGTGGAAGGATCAATTGTACCTGGGGTGAGGTTGCAGTGAGCCGAGGCTGTGCCACTGCACTCCAGTCTGGGTGACAGAGAGAGTCTCTAACTCAAAAACAAATAAATTAAGTAATTTAAAAACTAAAAGGGCTTTAAGAATCTACCTTGCCTCATTTTTGCCCTTCTGCCCCTTACATCATGCAAGGACACAAAGATGGCACCATCTGTGAAGAACGGGCTTTTGCAAAACACCAAATCTGCTGGAACCTTGATCTTAGACTTCCAGCTCCAGAATTCTGAAAACTAAATTTTTATTGTCTATAAATTACTCATTTTTAAGTATTTTGTTATAGCTGTACAAATGGATTTAGGAAGAAATTGGTACCACAAAGTGGGGTATGTAATAGAGCAGTAAAGGCAATTCTGGAGAGGGCTCAGAAGAGGAGAGCTGTAAGGAAAGCCTGATGTTCTTAGAGATTACTGAAGTAGTCATGATCAGAATGCTAATATAGAGACAATGAGGTCCATTTAGATGAAATCTCAGATTGAAATGTGAAACAAGGTCCTGGAAACTGGAAGTGATCCTTTTTTTCCCCCCCATTTATTTATTTTATTGCATTTTAGGTTTTGGGGTACATGTGAAGAACATGCAAAATTGTTGCATAGGTACACACGTGGCAGTGTGATTTGCTGCCTTCCTCCGCATCACCTACATCTGGCATTTCTCCCCTTGCTATCTCTCCCCAGCTGCCCACCCCCCACCGTCCCTCCCCTATTTCCCCCCAACTGACCCCAGTGTGTAGTGCTCCCCTTTTTAGGTAAATAATGTGGATGATTGTACAAGCGTTCTAGTATTTTATTTTTCACAAAATAAAGTATTGTGAGAAACTTATGAGCCACGAGCTATCATATTTAGCAGAAGAAATATCTAAGCAAAGTGTCAAAGATGCATTATGGCTTCTCTCCTCTCTTGGATGCCTATAGTAGAATGTGAGAAATTAGTTTAAGATGGAATTTGTAATTAAAAAGAAAGCAGAGACAATTTCAGCAAGAGACAATGTCAGCCACCTTGAGCTAACACTCCCTGCACCCCCAACCACAAAAGATCCAAAATGATGAATAAACTACATTTTGATCATAGTGACTAAAGTAAAGCATTGGAGTACTATAAGGGAGTTGTAGAAATGGTATGGAACACAGAAACTTAGGATGGCCACATAGAGAAGGAAACATCTCCCTTGATCATCCCATCCCTCCAGAAAAGAAGAGCTTGGAACAGGAAGGGACAACTTACTGTGAATATAAAAGGTACACAGAAGAGCTCAGTGGCCCCTTTCACAGTTGCACAATTGCAGACACTTGCAATATTGGCTACTGAAGAATACTGTGGTGTTGTAGGGGTGAATGCAGTTTAGGAAGCTGTCTGCAGTTCACACAGCTGCACTACTCCAGAAAACGCCCATCTTTTCTTCATAGAAGGGAAGTTCCTCAGCCATTTATGAAAATCCCACAGCTCACATAATGATGAACAGTGAATAACTGAAAATTTTCCTCTAAGATTCAGTACAAGGAAAAGATACCTATTCCTAGCACTTTTATTAAATAGTACTGTAAGTACTAGCAAGAACAGTCATACAATAAAAATTAATAAAAAGCCTCTGTATTGGGAAGAAGTAGTGAAATTATCTCTATGTGCAGGTGATATAATCTTATCAGAAAACCCCCAAATATTCTCCCAAATAATTGTTATAACAATAAGCAAATCCAAAAATGTTGCAATATCCAAAATAATCAAACTACAAAATTAACAGCCTCTCTATAAAAAAATAACAACCTAACTGAAAAAGCAATAAAAAAACTTGTTTAGGATAGTATATAAAACATATAAATAAATTTAAAATATCAGATGAAAAATTTGTATACTGAAAACTATAAAACATTGATGTAAGAAATTGAAAAAGAAGAAAAGAAATTGAAGACAAATGAAAAGCTAGCTCATGTTCATGGATCATAAGAATTTTGTTAAAATAGACTATCAAAAGCAATATGCAGAACATGCAGATTCAATGCAATCCCTATCAAAAATTTCAAAGCAATTTTTCACAAAAATAGAAAAAACATTCTAAAATTTGTATAGAACTACAGAGCATTCTGAGTAGCAAAAACAGTACTGAGAAAATAAACAAAGTCGGTAGCATCCCAGTATCTGACTTCAAAATGTGTTACAAATCTATAGTAATCAGAACAGTGTGGTATTGACATATAAACAGAAACACAGACAAATGAAATAAAATACATGGCCCAGATTTAAGTCCAAACATATACAGTCAACTAATTTTTGACAAGAACAGCAAGAAGACACAATGAGAAATAAATTGTCTTTTCAATAAATTGTGGTGAAAAAAACTAATTCCCACATGCAAAGAATGAGATTGAACAACCTTATTCTACACAATGGACAAATATCAATTTTAAAGAAATAAAAGACCTAAATGTAAGACCAGAAATGATAAAAGTCCTGGAAGAGAAAGTAAAGAAAAAATATCTTGGACCTTGGCCTTGGCAATCATTTTTTTTTTTTTTTTTGAAAATCATATCAAAAGCTCAAGCTACAAAAGTATAAATAAATAAGTATGACTACATTAGGTTAAAAAGCTTCAGCCCAGAAAATGAAACAATCAACAAAATGAAAAGTCTACCTATAATATGGAGTACCAGCTCAGCCATAAAGA
Organism: Sapajus apella; assembly: GCF_009761245.1. NCBI lineage: Eukaryota > Metazoa > Chordata > Mammalia > Primates > Cebidae > Sapajus > Sapajus apella. The sequence continues at coordinate 3,969,538 of NW_022436949.1, read as the reverse complement.
CTCCCACCCAGGCAGCACTGAAGGAATTGAGAGGCAGACACCCAGATAGAATGGCAAAGTGGCTCAATCCAGGGGCCCAGTATCCTTCTGATCTGAGAGCCTCCAGGGGGTGACAGCATTCCAGGCTGAAGGTCCCAGTAGACTCTGACTCATGCATTTATTCTCCCTGAACAGGAGATCCTTATTCACAAACAGGTGTTTGGTATTTTCTCATAACACAAAACATGTCATGTAGGCAGCTGGTGCCCATTTACCACTGATCACAAACAACCTGAAAAGTATTCTCCATGAGGGAGCCACGGGAGCAGTGTCAAACATCTTATAGAATTTTTTTTAAATGGTGTGTGATAGTTATACGTTGTTCTGCTACTTTGGAGTGCCCCAAGTATTTTTCTACTGGGGTGGGGTGGGGAGTCGGCTAGGTTTTCCTTGCCATCATTCATCCTAGCACACAATATATTTTATCATACACTCAGCATTCATCAATATTCATAAACTTAACATTTCTCAACATTTTCCCCCTTTGTTTTATCAAAGCTAGATAAGCAAGCACAGCTTTATCTTGGTGGACTGTTTCTCAGAGGATTCGGTATCTGCATGTACAGACTACACAAAGAGAAACAAAACAGATCAATAACATAATGACAACAGCAATCATAGATCCTCCAAGTGTTTTCACCCAAATTTTGGGGCTGCCAATCCATCAGCAGCTCCGTCAAACACCTCAGATCAAAGTTAGATGGGCTTGAGAAGCTTGAAAAACTTGTTTTTTTAATTTTCTCATATCCAGTGACAGGTTTCCAACATGTCCTTTCCAGGCGATGTTTTATTCTCTCCCAATTATGTTCAGTCTCATTACACTTTTAGAGTTAATAAAGTCAATCTATAACTCTGCCACCACCACAAGATATGGGGGGTTTAACACAGCTCTGAACCTAAAGAGATTTTATTCCTTATAAACTCCAATGAACAAGAATTAGGGCCCGATTCTCTATTATATTTTCCTTCCCAGACTTTTGTTGGTTTTAGGGCCACAGGTATTTTTTAAAGTTGTTTTTATTCAGCTCTTATCATCAGCCATATTATTTTTGGTTGTGGTCCTACTAATCCCCCATTTTTCCGTACAATAGAGTTGTTAATCTCAGTATATATAAATTCTAAATAATTGTAGTTCTTTATCCACCATCTGAATTCCATGTTACTAAAAGAGGATTGACCAGTGCACTCAATGCTAAGTATCCCCTTAGGGGACCAATAATCAATAATAATTCCATAGGAATTGTTGCATAGCGCCTCAGCCTCTACCACAACACAATCTTCCCAGATTAATGTTTTTAACTTAGGGGACTATTCTTTACTTAATCTGTATTCAGGTTTTGATGGCCAAAACAATGTTATTTTATTTCCTAAATTATTATAGAAAACATTAAGGCCAGAGATCATATGTGAATAAAAGAAGAAAGGAATATATGCCCAATATGTGAAACTTCCTTTTACTTCTACCCCATTTCCCGAAATACTTATTGTATTGGTGATAACCGTCATCATAACTACCATAACAGGCTGTCCTGCATTCTTCAGGTTTTCCTCAGCCATCTGTGAAAGCTTTAAATGTCTGGTTGGTACCCACACTGGCCGCTGATTTGGACCTAAAGAAACTCAAACAAATCCTCTACCCCATATTATTACATTGCTGTTTCCCAAGTTTTTGTGAGTGAATCTTGCCACCAGATTAATTGCCCTAAGTTCTCATCCCTGGGTTGCTTTATCAAATGTTGTTCAGCTGCTGTTAATTGCCATCCCCTTGGCAGGTTTAAATGTGACTGCTTTGTTATACTTCAGAGGCCTGCCCTACTCCAAGCACATTGAACTGAGCATTTTCCACTGGCCAAGAAAGTGACCAATGTTGGAAAGAAATAATAGAAACATCTGCTCCAGTATCTACCAATCCTTTAAATTTATTTCCCTGAATCATAGTTTCACATGTAGGATGTTTACAGCAATTTGATTTACCCAATATGCTGCTCTGTCTTGTTTGTACCTCAAAATCCTCTTGTTCTTTTAGCTTCACTTTTTCCTGTTTTCTCATATGGTATAACTAAAAGCTGTGCTATGCATTCCCCAGCCTCAGTATTCCAAGGAATGGAGGAAGACACTATAATTTGAATTTCTCCTATAAAGTCCGCATAATAATTCCTGTATGAATTCTAACTCCTTGAGTAGTAAGACTAGATCTTCCTAGAAATAAACCCCTGGTTCCCAGGGGGTAAACGGCCACAAATTCCTGTAGGTATTTTTTGCAGTGGCTCTTCTGGTAAAATGCTTACTTTTTTTTTTTTTTTTTAACAAATCTACTGCTGTGCTCCCAGCTGCAGTGGGAATAGCTCGTCCTGGATAGGCCCTGGTTGGGATTGGAGCCCGAGGTGGGCCCCTCAACTCGTTTCCCGAAATTTGACTTTCTTCTTGTCAAACTTTGAATGACATTGATTTGCCCAATGCCTTCCTTTTCCACATCTGGCACATACTTGGGGCTCAGTACCCTTTTGCTTTAAAGAAGGTAAAGGCCTTGTTTTTTGCCGTTTTCTACATTGCTTTCTGGTATGACCTTTTTTTCCCATAATTGAAACATGCTCCAGGAAAAACTGCATCCCCTTTGTTTAAGTCCAGTCACAGCTTGTGCCAGCAAAGTAGCTTTATGTAAACTTCCCCTGTTCCATCACATGCTTTGATGTAATCTACAAAGTGAGCTTTCCCTTTAAGTGGCCGTAAAGCAGCCTCGCATTCAGAATTATCATTGTCAAATGCTAGTATGTGTAAAACAATACACTGTGCCTCTGTGTCTGATATGGCCTTTCTTATGGCTTCTTGCAATAGAGCTATAAAGTGGCATATGGCTCTTTCCGCCCCTGCTTAACAGCTCCAAAGGAAGGATTTTTTTCCCCAGTTCCTGATGTAATATTCTCCCAAGCTCTAAAACATACTTTCCTAATCTGCTCTATGACTAAATCCTCCATAGTAGCTTGGTCCTGCAAAGAAGCCCATGCACCAGTTCCTGTAAGCTGTTCCATGGCAATATTAATTGGAGGTTGAACATTAAAATTTATATTAGCTTGAATATTAGCTTTGTCAGTCCACCAGGTCTTAAACTGTAAAAACTGAGATGGAAATAAACAAGTTCGGGTTAAATTGTCCCAGTCTATTGGAATCAACCAAAATTGCCATACTTCTAAATCTCTCTTTTCTCTTGTTTGCTGAGTTCCTGCCTGAATTGAACTGGTTACCTTAGTTCTAGGAGTAAACACACCGGAACTGGTTACCATAATTCTAGGCATACACACAGCAGCAGAAACAGCTAGTTTCACCTTCGTGGTAGCTTCCAGTTGCTTTAATGGAGGAATATCGTGAGGACCTGGCCATCCCTTGACAAGATACTGAGGGGGAGCTGACAGGCACAGCTTTTCCTTATTTGACTTCTCATCCTTTTGCTCTATAATTGCTCTAATACCTAATCATCCTCTCCTCTCCTGAATCTGCTTCCTCATCATCTGTCTGAAACATCTCCAGGGCAGACCGCACCACAGCCCAAACAGACCACACCAAGTAAGTCTCGCATTTGTTTGATCTTTGGCCCATGTTATCGTAGTATTACTGAGCACCCCCAGCTCACCCTGGGAGATTTTTTAAAGAATTATTGGGCTAATTCCAAGCTCCCCCAACTAATGCTGGGAGATTCCTTTCTTTCCTAAAGAGTTCTCTGTCTAATTTCGAGTTCTCCCTAACTCACCTGGGAGAATCCTTCATAAGTTCCTGGGCTACTTTCCAAGCTTCCCCAACTTACCCCAAGGAATTTTTCCAAGAGCACTCAGGGTACCTTCAGTTTAGGCTCTCCTCTCTCTGCTGCTCAGGCAACTCTTCATCCCGTGTTCAGGTCTCATGTATGGGCTCCACCTAGCAAGAGCTAGCTTGTCCATAGAGAAACTCACTCTGGTGGCACTGACAGAATTGAGAGGCAGCCACCCAAATAGAACAGCAAAGTGGCTCCATCCAGGGGCCAGCAGCTTTCCAAACTGAGAGCCTCAGGGGCTGACGGCATTCCATGCTGAAGGCCCTGAGTAGACTCTGACCCATGTGTTTATTCTCTCTCAACAGGTGATTATTATTAACAAACAGGTGTTCAGTATATTCTCATAACACAAAACACACCAAGTAAATGGCTGGTGCCTGCTTACCACTGATCACAAACAACCCAAAAAGTATTCTCCATGAGGGAGCTACGGGGGCAGGATCAGATATCTTCTAGAATTTTTTTGACTGGTGTATATTTATACATTGTCCTGCCAATTTGGAATGCCCCAAGTAGTTTTCTACTTGAGGTGAAGGGCTAGGTTTTCCTTGCCATCATTCTTCCTAGCAAACAATATATGTTATATACCCAACATTCATCAATATTTATAAACTTAACATTTCTCAATACTATAAACTTGGAAAAATATTTCAAAATCACATATCTGATAGAGGAGGGATAACGTTAGGAGAAACACCTGATGGAGATGATGGGTTGGTGGGTGTAGCAAACCACCATGGCACATGTATACCTATGTGACAAACCTGCATGTGCTGCACATGTATCCCAGAACTCTTAAAGTATAATAAAAAGGTTAATATCTAAAATTTATAAGAACTCTTATAACTCAATAGCAGAAAGAAAAAAAAAATAGCCTGATTAAAAATCTAGCAAAGGACCTGAATAGACATTTTTCTAAAGAAGACCTAAAAATGGCCAACAGTTATATGAAAAGTTTTTCAACATCAATAATCATCAGGGAAAAGAAAATTAAAACCGTGTAATATTACATCATATGTATTAGAATAGCTATTATTAAAAAGACAAGCGATAACAAATGTTGATGAGAATGTAGAGACAAGGGAATCATAGTATACCGTAGGTGATAATGTAGATTTTTGCAGCCATTATGGAGAATGGTGTGGAAGTTTCTAAAGAAATTAAATCTAGAGCTACCATATGACACGACAAGCTTTCTTCTGGGTATACATTCAATGCATATGAAATTACCATGTCATAAGAATATCTACACCTCCATATTCACTGCAGCATTATTCACAATAGCAAACATATGGAAATGTCTAAATGTTTGTCGATGGACAAATTAATAAAAAAATGTATGCATATGTATATGCATATCATCTGTTAAAAAAAGGCAATGCTGTCATTTGCCACAAGAAGGATGAATCTGGAGGACATTGTGCTACTTGAAATAACCCAGAAACAAAGAAAAATATATATTGCACAATTATACTGATGTGGAATCTAAAAGAAAAACTAAATATATAGACATAGAGAATAAAACAATAATTACTAAGGGAAGTGGGGCCGAAAATGAGGAGATATAGGTCAACAGATACAAATGAGCAGATATGTAGGATGAGCAAGTCTAAAGATTTAACACACAACATGAGGACTATAGTTAATAAAATGTGTTTTGTAAGGGATTTTTGTAAAATAAGTAGACTTTAGCTACTGTAGTCACAAAAAGAAGGTAACTACATGACATAATAAATGTGTTAATTTGATTTATTAATCACTTTAATATCTATATGTATTCTGTAACATCATGTTGTAAACCACACATATACACAATAAAATTTATCTCAAAAGCAGGAGGATTTGTGCAAAGGAAGTAGAGATTAAAGATTTTGGAGAGTCTCAGCCTTAAAAGGTGTGTTAGGGAGAGTATGCCAAGGTTATGGCCAAAGGAATATTTGAAAAGGAGAATTATATGAATAGAAAGAAGCCAAATAATGTTCATAAAGACTAGAAAAGTGATCCTTAAGGCATTTTGGAGATCTTTGAGGGGTCCATTTCCATCACAGGCCCAGAGTGCTAAGGTCTTGATGGTAGAATGGTGTCAATGCACAGGCCCTGGTAGCAGTGGGACCTCTGGGCTGGCTGTCCTGGCTGCCTTAAGTTTCTGCTCCATGCATTCCAGAGCAGCACTCCTTGGCTGCCCCAGCTGTGGCTCAAGCAGCCCCCTATGTACCTCAGGCTGCCACTCTGGAGGAAACAAGAGGTAAACCTTGGTGGCATCCAGATGGTGCTAACTCTGCAGGTCCACAGAATACAAGAGCTGGACAGGCATGGCTGCCTCCACCTGGATTTCCTCAGAGACCTCAGAACCCAAGCAGAAGACTGTCACAGGGACCAAATCACCACAGAAAGCCCCCACTAGGTTGGTAATGGGGCTGCCACTAGAACCCCAGATCAGTGGAGCAATAGGAAAGCAATTTCAGCTTGGAAGAGCCTTGGGCATAGGACTCCAAGCCTTAGAAATTCTGCGTAGTCTGCTCCCAGCAAAGCCATAGGGATAGAGTTGCTAGAAGCCTGGGGAGCCCAACCCTTACCCCAGAATTGGAAAGGGACCTGTTGTTTCTTGCTCCTTTTCAATTTTTGCCTTTTAGAATGGAAACGTCTATTCTATGTGTGTCCTACCACTGTATTTTTGGCAGCATATAACTTGTTTGATTTCATGGTCTCACAGCTGGAGAGCAATTTGCCACAGGATAAATAATACCAAATCCAAAACCCAACAGAACACACATTAAATCTTATGACTTGAGAGTATTCTTCTTTAACTTTATGTTGTACCTTATGGACATATGTGTTTCAGGCTATTTATAATTTATTTTTTTATAGTGTAAATTTGGTAAGCTCTATTTTTCAGGAAATCTGATAATTTCATGTAAAATAGTAAAATTTATTGATATAGTGCTGCTCAGAATATGTGCTTTCATTGTTTGTAAGATCTGTGGTACTGCCCCTCTTTCATTCTTTAAATTGGTAGTTTGTGTGTTTTTTCTTCTTGATTATACTTGCTAATTGTCAATTTTAAAATCTTTTAAAAGAACCAAATGTTGTTTTACTAATATTGTATATTGTTTGTCTGCTTTGCATTTCACTGATTTCCTATTCTACCATTATTTTAAAATTTTCTTTTACTTTCCTTGAGTTTCCTAATGTTTAATACTAGGTCATCTTAAACCTCTCTTTACTTCTAACACAAGAATTTTAAGCTATTAATTTCATGCTACAGACTACTTTAGCAGCAAACTGTACATTTTCATATGATTTATTTCATTATCATTCAGAATATTTTCTGTGGCTCCTTATAATTATTTGACATTGGTTTTCTCTTGAGACTGTTTATATTATTTTGTAAGTGTATTAATTTTATTTATTATTTCTGTTTTGGTTAAAAAAAAAAAGAAAATATTTAATCCAGGGAAATAAATTATTGAAAGTGTGTACCAGCATATGAATTACCTTCACCAATGTCCATGGACACATAAAAAAGTATGTACTTCACATGTTGAAGCTTTTACTTTTTTAGTTGCATATGTTTAAAGCATATAATGTTTAATGTTTACAAAATGTTGTTATGCTATACATATGAATAGTTAAAAGGTTACCAGAATGAAGCAAATAAACATATTTATTCACTCACATGGTTACCTATTCTTTCTGATTTTTGTAAAGAGCTACTAAAGAATTTTGTTTAGCATGAAATTAAATACAGTGCTTTATCAGCAATAGTCCTAATATTATACATTGGATCCGTAGACTTGTTCATTCTGATCATCTTGTACATTGTGTCCTCCAAACTACATCTCTCCATTTTCTCCCCTACCCATGCCCTTGGTAATCATTATTTTGTTCTCTATCTCTGTTCTTTTTGACTTTTTTAAAAAAGATTTTACATATAAGTGAAATGGTGCAATATTTTTTCTTTCTGTGTCTGGCTTAATTCACTTAGTCTTTTAAACTCATTCATGTTTTGGCAAATGATAGAATCTTTTTTAGTACTATTTTGTAGTATATTTAAGACCTGAATAGATACTATCCCAAAGAAGACATAAACGTGGCCAGCAGGTATATGAAAGGTATTTAACACTGGGAATCATCAGGGAAATGCGAATCAATGCCACTATGAGATAATTCTGTATACCCATTAGGAAGGCTATTGTCAGAAACTCAAATTATATCTACTCTTCCAACATTTTTCAAAATACAATATATTAACTATAGTCATTATGTTGTGCAATAGATCTCTTGAATTTATTGCAATTATTTTAAAGTCAGAAAACATAAATGTGGGTGACACTGTAGAGAAAAGAAGAACTTTTTCATCCTGTTGGTGGGAATGTAGGTCAATACAACGTGAAATGGTATAGATGTTTCTAAATAAATTGAAAATAAAAATACCATAATACCCAGTAATCCTTCTTCTGGGTATATATCACCCCAAAAGTGAAATCACCACTTCATAAAGATATCTGCACTACCATATTTATTGCAGCATTATTCAAAATAGCCAAGATATGGGAAGAACTGAAGTGTCCATGGACAATTGCATTAATGAAGACATTCACCTTCATTAAAATCATTATTTTAACTCTCTGGCTTAACTTGGGTAAATGTTAATAAAACAATTCTTGATTTTTTAATCCAAAATTTGGCCATGATATATGTTTTACCATGCTTTTACTTTCAAGTAGTCTGTGTTTATATTTACAGTGCTCCTATTATTACCGAGAAACAGTTGAGCATTTCTTAAGAAATCCAGGCTCCCTTCTCTTTTTAATTGGTATTTAGTCTATTCAAATTTAATGTGATTACTGATGAGATTGGTATTCAGTCTCTGGCCCCATAGAAGACACTTATTTCCTCAGATTTTATTTTTAACCTTTTCTCTTTCTCTTGTCTACTCTAGTTCCCACTATCCTCTTCTTAGACATTCTATGTTAACATCCTACTAAAAATGTTTTTAAGAATAAAAAGATAAAATTGCAATATTGTGGTCAGTAAGTAATAGCAAATAATACATCTGTTTTCCCAAGGCATAACTTACACATATTATGACCAAAAGAATAATATTGCTTCCTTGCTTGCTGACTATTTTAATGTTATTGGACAGCAAAGGGTCTTTTCCTTTGAGCCTGACTTAAGTTACATGAAAGTATTATGATTTACTGTTCCTAAGCCTTATTATTTGTCTTTCAATGAATGTAATAAAATCATTTCTAACATCTCTCCTGTTAAAAACAGTTGTCTCTAGTGTATCGGAAAGACTCTTAAGTCTCCCAGAATAGATTGAAGAAAGAATTGTGAAGTTTCAGAAAATAAAATCTCAACAGCTTAAACAATTGTTAATATTTTATTAATATTGTTTTGGACCAAGAGTATACTTTCAGAAAAAGAAGTGTTCATTAGTTGGTGTCTCTATACTAGGATCATGGTACTAGATAGATGAAAACATAGTACCAGCCCAAGTTAGTTAGTCCTCCCTGATTTTGGTAAGATTCTATAATTCTTATATTCTTCTTCTTGTTTTAACTATGTACCTTTATTTTTAATTTTAAACTAAGCCTTTCAATTAAGGATACATATTCGAACAAATTTTTCTGATTTTTGACAGTTATTACTTACTCTTAGATGGAACTTCTTTTTTTAAAAACCTGCTGGTCAAAAATATCTAATAGTGGAGAAATTAAGCTCTTATGGGTGATAGATATAGGCTTCATGTTAATGAATTAGGCAAGACTAGATGAGGTCTCAGGACATATTTAATTGCTTATGAGGGAGAAAACACACCTAAAAATGACCTCCATTCCTGATTATCTTATCTAAATGCTTTATTATCTGACAATGTGTATTCATTAATTCATTAATTTGACTAATGCTTAATGAGTTCTTAAAGGCCATGCACATTTCTGAGCAGTGAATGAAATATGCAAAGTCCTTGCTTTCATGAGGATAGCAGAAAATAAACAAGTAAATAAACAATGTTAAAACAAGTAGTGAAAATGATATGAATTATACTGAAATAAATATGTATACTTTATTAGGTACTATTATACTAATTCCCTATAGATTTAAACATTCTATAACATATTAAAATACAATTTTTGAAAAAGCAAAACTTTTAAATAATTTGACCAGCCCCACAATCAGTCCTAGGAACACAATTACATTTACTCAGCTCCAAGCTTCCTATTTTTGCCTTCTGAACTCAGTTTCAATTAAAATGATCAACTATTTGGATATATTTGGATATATCAGTTCTAGGTAGAAGCTAGGGCAAATCTCATCATTCTATCATCCAACATTGTACTTGATAACCTTCCAATTACAAAAGCAGTGACTCTTCTCACAATTGAATTATGTTGTGTTTAGTTTGTTGTTAGCCCTATCACCTTGGTTTCCCCCTCATCTGATACTGGTTATGTGGCAAATGTCCTATTGACAACCACTTTATATTAGAGTAGCCATGTGCCTCATTCAAACAGAATATTTAGTTTATGCTACTGAAAATTATTTACAAACCATTTGATTCTGTTCTCTGACTTTATATTCTTTGCTAACTAATATTTCTGCATATATTTAGGTAGCTGTAACTTCCTAATTTTCTTTGTTTTCCATATAAATACTTGCCATTTTAGTTTTTCAGTCCTACTTAAAATATGAAGCATTACATACACTATGCTTTATTTCTTATTGCTGATTTGTGTCCCAACCTTCAAAATACTGAGATGTTTTTCATTCTTGAAAGTGTTCTATTGAATAGCAAGTGCCATTTTAGCACTTTTGTCATATTTAAATGATCACTATTTCAGTATTAAAAATATTAGTGATGACTAATTTCACTAATAGAATTCTTAATTCCTTCTCTAGAAGTCATCCTATTTCTTTTGATAAATTATTTGTTAGGATCAATCTTGAAGTTATTACTGGTTATCTTGAACCCGCAGAGAGCAGCTAATTATTATGAGTAAAGGTGTTAGTCACAGTGTGTGCCATAGCTATGTGAACTTTTAGTACAAGAAATTCTATGGAGCTGATCTAAAAAGACACATTAACCAAGTCCTGAAGAGGTAGGGGTAACCAACTCCTGTTCTACTGCAGTGTAAATGGATTTGTGACATCAAGTGAGTACCAGGGCTCCAGAAAAGATCTTAATGGTAGTGTAACAGATATGGACCTGTAAGAATTGTTTTTACTTCTTAGCCTTTGGAAGTACACAGCTTTGCAAAATAATACAGCAAACATTCTAATTAAAAACCTTTTTAAAAACTTTGAATATTTGAAAATATTAGGTAAAATGTGTCAGTGGGAGGACCAAAAACAGAATCCACAATGTGTTGTTTTTTTTTTTTCAAGTATCCTGGTGAAATTCTCATTTGACTATTTCCTTACAATATTAATTATTCAAAAAGAATTATTCAATTATTCTAACAGAATAATAAATGCATTTTAAAAATTGAGGTAGAATTCATACAACATAAAATTAACATTTTGAAATTTAAAATTCAGTAGTATTAACAAAGTTGTGCAACCATTGCCTATATCTATATCAAGTTCAAGAATATTATCATCTCAAAAGAAAACATGAAACTCATTAAGTAATCACTTCCTATACCTACCTTCTCTCACTACCTGGCAAGCATTACTTGCCTTATGAACTTACCTATTCTGGATATTTCATATAAATGAAATTATACAACGTGACATTTTCAGTCTGCCTTTTTTTTACTTTGTATAATGTTTTCATGCCTCTTCTATGTCATAACATGTATTAGTAATTCATTCCTTTATATGGTATAATAAAATTCCATTGTATGGTTATACCATGTATTGTTTATCTATTGATTTATTAGTGACATTTGGGTTTTTCAACTTTTAGCTATTATTAATAGTGCTGCTATTAATATTTATGAACACGTTTTGGTTTGAATGTCTGTTTTCAATTATTTGAGGTATATACCTGGAATGGAATATTGGTTCAATGGAAATTCTACGTTCAAATCTTAGACTAACCATAAAATAGTTTTTTAACAGTGCCGTACTATTTTTATTCCCATCAACAATTTATGGGGGTCTCAATTTTACTATCTTCTTGCCCACACTTATTTTTTCTTATTTATATATTATTACAGCTCTTTTAAGTTTGTTCTTTTCCTGCTTCTCTGGCTAGATGATTTCAATGATCCTATCAAGTTTGCTGATTTTTCTTCTGCGTAATCAAATCTGATGTTGAATCACTCTAGTAAAATTTTCATTTTAGTCTCTGTATTTTACAACTCCAGATTTTCTATTTGATTCCTTTTTATAGTTTTCATCTCTTACCATCTCTTACTGATTTTTCTCTACTTAACAAGACACCATTCTTCTGGCTGCTTTTAGTTCATTGTTTATGATTTTTATTAGCTCTTGACATATTTTGTACAGTTGATTAAGTCCTTGTCAAGTAAATCTAATGTCTATGCTTCCTCAAGAACAATTTCTGTTAATATTTTATTTGAATGGGCTCCAGTTTCTTGTTTGTTGTCATTTTTTTTTTAAGTTCAAAGCTGAGCTTTTTGAATATAATAATGTGACAACTCTCAAAATGAGGTTGCCTTCACCCACTCATCTTGTTTCTGTTTCTTGCTATGGATTTAGTTTTTGTTTGTTTAGTGACTTGTTAGTCTGTATTTTTTGTTATGTGTAGCCTCCGACATCATTATTCTTTAAGTTGTAGTCAGCTACTGTTTTGACAGAGATTCTTTTGAATGCTTAAAATCCAAGCAAAAAAAAAAAAAAAAAAAAAAAAAAAAAAAAAAAAA